>NW_028225182.1:49969431-50486443 GCF_052327205.1 Somniosus microcephalus | reverse complement strand
TATCCAGTTTGTTCTCCAATATCCAGTTTTTCGCCAATATCCAGTTTGTCCTCCAATATCAAGTTTGTCCTCCAATATCCTGTTTGTTCTCCATATCCAGTTTGTCTCCAATATCCAGTTTGTCCTCCAATATCCAGTTTGTCCTCACAATATCCAGTTTGTTCTCCAATATCCAGTTTGTCCTCTATATCCAGTTTGTTCTCCAATATCCAGTTTGTCTCCAATATCCAGTTGTTCTCCAATATCAGTTTGTTCTCAATATCCAGTTTGTTCTCCAATATCCAGATTGTTCTCCAATATCCAGTTTTTCCTCCAATATCCAGTTGTTCTCCAATATCCAGTTTGTTCTCCAATATCCAGTTTGTCCTCCTATATCCAGTTTGTTTCTCCAATATCCAGATTGTTCTCCAATATCAAGTTTGTCCTCCAATATCCAGTTTGTTCTCAATATCCAGTTTGTTCTCCAATATCCAGTTTGTTCTCCAATATCCAGTTTGTTCTCCAATATCCAGTTTGTTCTCCAATATCCAGTTTGTTCTCCAATATCCAGTTTGTTCTCCAATATCCAGTTTGTCTCCAATATCCAGTTTGTCTCCAATATCCAGTTTGTTCTCCAATATCCAGTTTGTTCTCCAACATCCAGTTTGTTCTCCAATATCCAGTTTGTCCTCAATATCCAGTTTGTCCTCCAATATCCTGTTTGTTCTCCATATCCAGTTTGTTCTCCAATATCCAGTTTGTCCTCCAATATCCAGTTTGTTCTCCAATATCCAGTTTGTCCTCCTATATCCAGTTTGTTCTCCAATATCCAGTTTGTTCTCCAATATCCAGTTTGTTCTCCAATATCCAGTTTGTTCTCAATTATCCAGTTTGTTCTCCAATATCCAGTTTGTTCTCCGATATCCCTGTTTGTCCTCCGATACCCAGTTTGTTCTCCGATATCCAGTTTGTTCTCCGATATCCACTTTGTCCTCCGATATCCAGTTTGTTCTCCGATATCCAGTTTGTTCTCCGATATCCAGTTTCTTCTCCGATATCAAGTTTGTTCTCCGATATCAAGTTTGTTCTCCGATATCCAGTTTGTTCTCCATATCCAGTTTGTTCTCCAATATCCAGTTTGTGCTCCAATATCCAGTTTGTCCTCCAATATCCAGTTTGTCCTCCAATATCCAGTTTGTTCTCCAATATCCAGTTTGTTCTCCAATATCCAGTTTGTTCTCCAATATCCAGTTTGTTCTCCAATATCCAGTTTGTCCTCCAATATCCAGTTTGTTCTCCAATATCCAGTTTGTTCTCCTATATCCAGTTTGTTCTCCAATATCCAGTTTGTTCTCCAATATCCAGTTTGTTCTCCGATATCGACTTTGTCCTCCGATATCCAGTTTGTTCTCCGATATCCAGTTGTTCTCCAATATCCAGTTTGTTCTCCAATATCCAGTTTGTCCTCCAATATCCAGTTTGTTCTCCAATATCCAGTTTGTTCTCCTATATCCAGTTTGTTCTCCAATATCCAGTTTGTTCTCCTATATCCAGTTTGTTCTCCTATATCAGTTTGTCCTCCAATATCCAGTTTGTTCTCCAATATCCAGTTTGTCCTCCAATATCCAGTTATTTCTTCAATATCTAGTTTGTTCTTCACATCCAGTTTCTCTCCAATATCCAGTTGTTCTCCAATATCCAGTTTGTCCTCCAATATCCAGTTATTTCTTCAATATCCAGTTTGTCTCCAATATCCAGTTTGTTCTCCAATATCCAGTTTGTTCTCCAATATCCAGTTTGTCTCCAATATCCAGTTTGTTCTCCAATATCCAGTTTCTTCACCATATCCAGTTTGTTCTCCAATATCCAGTTTGTCTCCAATATCCAGCTTGTTCTCCAATATGCAGTTTGTCTCCAATATCCAGTTTGTCCTCCAATATCCAGTTTGTCCTCCAATATCAGTTTGTTCTCCAATATCCAGTTTGTTCTCCAATATCCAGTTGTTCTCCAATATCCAGTTTGATCTCCATGTTCCAGTTTGTTCTCCAATATCCAGTTTGTTCTCCAATATCCAGTTTGTTCTCCAATATTCAGTTTGTTCTCCAATATCCAGTTTGTTCTCCAATATCCAGTTTGTTCTCCAATATCCAGTTTGTTCTCCAATATCCAGTTTGTTCTCCAATATCCAGTTTGTTCTCCAATATCCAGTTTGTCCTCCAATATCCAGTTTGTCCTCCAATATCCAGTTTGTCCTCCAATATCCTGTCTGTTCTCCAATATCCAGTTTGTCCTCCAATATCCAGTTTGTCCTCCAATATCCAGTTTGTTCTCCAATATCCAGTTTGTCCTCCTATATCAGTTTGTTCTCCAATATCCAGTTTGTTCTCCAATATCCAGTTTGTTCTCCAATATCCAGTTTGTTCTCAATTATCCAGTTTGTTCTCCAATATCCAGATTGTTCTCCAATATCCAGTTTTTCCTCCAATATCCAGTTTGTTCTCCAATATCCAGTTTGTTCTCCAATATCCAGTTAGTCCTCCTATATCCAGTTTGTTCTCCAATATCCAGATTGTTCTCCAATATCAAGTTTGTCCTCCAATATCCAGTTTGTTCTCCAATATCCAGTTTGTTCTCCAATATCCAGTTTGTCTCCAATATTCAGTTTGTCTCCCAATATCCAGTTTGTTCTCCAATATCCAGTTTGTTCTCCAATATCCAGTTTGTCTCCAATATCCAGTTTGTCCTCCAATATCCAGTTTGTTCTCCAATATCCAGTTTGTTCTCCAATATCCAGTTTGTTCTCCAACATCCAGTTTGTTCTCCAATATCATTCCTCAGTTTGTCCTCCAATATCCAGTTTGTCCTCCAATATCCTGTTTGTTCTCCAATATCCCAGTTTGTTCTCCAATATCCAGGTTGTCTCAATATCAGTTTGTTCTCCAATATCCAGTTTGTCCTCCTATATCCAGTTTGTTCTCCAATATCCAGTTGTTCTCCAATATCCAGTTCGTTCTCCAATATCCAGTTTGTTCTCAATTATCCAGTTTGTTCTCCAATATCCAGTTTGTTCTCCGATATCCTGTTTGTCCTCCGATACCCAGTTTGTTCTCCGATATCCAGTTTGTTCTCCGATATCCACTTTGTCCTCCGATATCCAGTTTGTTCTCCGATATCCAGTTTGTTCTCCGATATCCAGTTTCTTCTCCGATATCAAGTTTGTTCTCCGATATCAAGTTTGTTCTCCGATATCCAGTTTGTTCTCCAATATCCAGTTTGTTCTCCAATATCCAGTTTGTGCTCCAATATCCAGTTTGTCCTCCAATATCCAGTTTGTCCTCCAATATCCAGTTTGTTCTCCAATATCCAGTTTGTTCTCCAATATCCAGTTTGTTCTCCAATATCCAGTTTGTTCTCCAATATCCAGTTTGTCCTCCAATATCCAGTTTGTTCTCCAATATCCAGTTTGTTCTCCTATATCCAGTTTGTTCTCCAATATCCAGTTTGTTCTCCGATATCCAGTTTGTTCTCCGATATCCACTTTGTCCTCCGATATCCAGTTTGTTCTCCGATATCCAGTTTGTTCTCCAATATCCAGTTTGTTCTCCAATATCCAGTTTGTTCTCCTATATCCCGTTTGTTCTCCAATATCCAGTTTGTTCTCCTATATCCAGTTTGTTCTCCGATATCCACTTTGTCCTCCGATATCCAGTTTCTTCTCCGATATCCAGTTTGTTCTCCGATATCCAGTTTGTTCTCCGATATCAAGTTTGTTCTCCGATATCAAGTTTGTTCTCCGATATCCAGTTTGTTCTCCGATATCCAGTTTGTTCTCCGATATCCAGTTTGTTCTCCGATATCAAGTTTGTTCTCCGATATCCAGTTTGCTCTCCGATATCCAGTTTGTCCTCCGATATCCAGTTTGTCCTCCGATATCCAGTTTGTCCTCCGATATCCAGTTTGTTCTCCGATATCCAGTTTGTTCTCTGATATCCAGTTTGTTCTCCGATATCCAGTTTGTCCTCCGATTTCCAGTTTGTTCTCCAATATCCAGTTTGTCCTCCAATATCCAGTTATTTCTTCAATATCCAGTTTGATCTCCAATATCCAGTTTGTTCTCCAATATCCAGTTTGTTCTCCAATATCCAGTTTGTTCTCCAATATCCAGTTTGTTCTCCAATATCCAGTTTGTTCTCCAATATCCAGTTTGTTCTCCAATATCCAGTTTCTTCTCCAATATCCAGTTTGTTCTCCAATATCCAGTTTGTCCTCCAATATCCAGTTCGTTCTCCAATATCCAGTTTGTCCTCCAATATCCAGCTTGTTCTCCAATATGCAGTTTGTCCTCCAATATCCAGTTTGTCCTCCAATATCCAGTTTGTTCTCCAATATCCAGTTTGTTCTCCAATATCCAGTTTGTTCTCCAATATCCAGTTTGTTCTCCAATATCCAGTTTGTTTTCCAATATCCAGTTTGTCCTCCAATATCCAGTTTGTCCTCCAATATCCAGTTTGTCCTCCAATATCCAGTTTGTTTTCCAATATCCAGTTTGTCCTCCAATATCCAGTTTGTCCTCCAATATCCAGTTTGTCATCCAATATCCAGCTTGTCCTCCAATATCCAGTTTGTTCTCCAATATCCAGTTTGTCCTCCAATATCCAGTTTGTTCTCCAATATGCAGTTTGTCCTCCAATATCCAGTTTGTTCTCCAATATCCAGTTTGTCCTCCAATATCCAGTTTGTTCTCCAATATCCAGTTTGTTCTCCAATATCCAGTTTGTTCTCCAATATGCAGTTTGTTCTCCAATATCCAGTTTGTTCTCCAATATCCAGTTTGTCCTCCAATATCCCGTTTGTTCTCCAATATCCAGATTGTCCTCCAATATCCAGTTTGTCCACCAATATCCAGTTTGTTCTCCAATATCCAGTTTGTTCTCCAATATCCAGTTTGTCCTCCAATATCCAGTTATTTCTTCAATATCCAGTTTGTTCTCCAATATCCAGCTTGTTCTCCAATATGCAGTTTGTCCTCCAATATCCAGTTTGTCCTCCAATATCCAGTTTGTCCTCCAATATCCAGTTTGTTCTCCAATATCCAGTTTGTTCTCCAATATCCAGTTTGTTCTCCAATATCCAGTTTGATCTCCATGTTCCAGTTTGTTCTCCAATATCCAGTTTGTTCTCCAATATCCAGTTTGTTCTCCAATATCCAGTTTGTTCTCCAATATCCAGTTTGTTCTCCAATATTCAGTTTGTTCTCCAATATCCAGTTTGTTCTCCAATATCCAGTTTGTTCTCCAATATCCAGTTTGTTCTCCAATATCCAGTTTGTTCTCCAATATCCAGTTTGTTCTCCAATATCCAGTTTGTCCTCCAATATCCAGTTTGTCCTCCAATATCCAGTTTGTCCTCCAATATCCTGTTTGTTCTCCAATATCCAGTTTGTTCTCCAATATCCGGTTTGTCCTCCAATATCCAGTTTGTCCTCCAATATCCAGTTTGTTCTCCAATATCCAGTTTGTCCTCCTATATCCAGTTTGTTCTCCAATATCCAGTTTGTTCTCCAATATCCAGTTTGTTCTCCAATATCCAGTTTGTTCTCAATTATCCAGTTTGTTCTCCAATATCCAGATTGTTCTCCAATATCCAGTTTTTCCTCCAATATCCAGTTTGTTCTCCAATATCCAGTTTGTTCTCCAATATCCAGTTTGTCCTCCTATATCCAGTTTGTTCTCCAATATCCAGATTGTTCTCCAATATCAAGTTTGTCCTCCAATATCCAGTTTGTTCTCCAATATCCAGTTTGTTCTCCAATATCCAGTTTGTTCTCCAATATCCAGTTTGTTCTCCAATATCCAGTTTGTTCTCCAATATCCAGTTTGTTCTCCAATATCCAGTTTGTTCTCCAATATCCAGTTTGTCCTCCAATATCCAGTTTGTTCTCCAATATCCAGTTTGTTCTCCAATATCCAGTTTGTTCTCCAACATCCAGTTTATTCTCCAATATCCAGTTTGTCCTCCAATATCCAGTTTGTCCTCCAATATCCTGTTTGTTCTCCAATATCCAGTTTGTTCTCCAATATCCAGTTTGTCCTCCAATATCCAGTTTGTTCTCCAATATCCAGTTTGTCCTCCTATATCCAGTTTGTTCTCCAATATCCAGTTTGTTCTCCAATATCCAGTTTGTTCTCCAATATCCAGTTTGTTCTCCAATATCCAGATTGTTCTCCAATATCCAGTTTGTTCTCCGATATCCTGTTTGTCCTCCGATACCCAGTTTGTTCTCCGATATCCAGTTTGTTCTCCGATATCCACTTTGTCCTCCGATATCCAGTTTGTTCTCCGATATCCAGTTTGTTCTCCGATATCCAGTTTCTTCTCCGATATCAAGTTTGTTCTCCGATATCAAGTTTGTTCTCCGATATCCAGTTTGTTCTCCAATATCCAGTTTGTTCTCCAATATCCAGTTTGTGCTCCAATATCCAGTTTGTCCTCCAATATCCAGTTTGTCCTCCAATATCCAGTTTGTTCTCCAATATCCAGTTTGTTCTCCAATATCCAGTTTGTTCTCCAATATCCAGTTTGTTCTCCAATATCCAGTTTGTCCTCCAATATCCAGTTTGTTCTCCAATATCCAGTTTGTTCTCCTATATCCAGTTTGTTCTCCAATATCCAGTTTGTTCTCCAATATCCAGTTTGTTCTCCAATATCCAGTTTGTTCTCCAATATCCAGTTTGTTCTCCAATATCCAGTTTGTTCTCCAATATCCAGTTTGTTCTCCAATATCCAGTTTGTCCTCCAATATCCAGTTTGTCCTCCAATATCCAGTTTGTCCTCCAATATCCTGTCTGTTCTCCAATATCCAGTTTGTCCTCCAATATCCAGTTTGTCCTCCAATATCCAGTTTGTTCTCCAATATCCAGTTTGTCCTCCTATATCCAGTTTGTTCTCCAATATCCAGTTTGTTCTCCAATATCCAGTTTGTTCTCCAATATCCAGTTTGTTCTCAATTATCCAGTTTGTTCTCCAATATCCAGATTGTTCTCCAATATCCAGTTTTTCCTCCAATATCCAGTTTGTTCTCCAATATCCAGTTTGTTCTCCAATATCCAGTTAGTCCTCCTATATCCAGTTTGTTCTCCAATATCCAGATTGTTCTCCAATATCAAGTTTGTCCTCCAATATCCAGTTTGTTCTCCAATATCCAGTTTGTTCTCCAATATCCAGTTTGTTCTCCAATATTCAGTTTGTTCTCCAATATCCAGTTTGTTCTCCAATATCCAGTTTGTTCTCCAATATCCAGTTTGTTCTCCAATATCCAGTTTGTCCTCCAATATCCAGTTTGTTCTCCAATATCCAGTTTGTTCTCCAATATCCAGTTTGTTCTCCAACATCCAGTTTGTTCTCCAATATCCAGTTTGTCCTCCAATATCCAGTTTGTCCTCCAATATCCTGTTTGTTCTCCAATATCCAGTTTGTTCTCCAATATCCAGTTTGTCCTCCAATATCCAGTTTGTTCTCCAATATCCAGTTTGTCCTCCTATATCCAGTTTGTTCTCCAATATCCAGTTTGTTCTCCAATATCCAGTTCGTTCTCCAATATCCAGTTTGTTCTCAATTATCCAGTTTGTTCTCCAATATCCAGTTTGTTCTCCGATATCCTGTTTGTCCTCCGATACCCAGTTTGTTCTCCGATATCCAGTTTGTTCTCCGATATCCACTTTGTCCTCCGATATCCAGTTTGTTCTCCGATATCCAGTTTGTTCTCCGATATCCAGTTTCTTCTCCGATATCAAGTTTGTTCTCCGATATCAAGTTTGTTCTCCGATATCCAGTTTGTTCTCCAATATCCAGTTTGTTCTCCAATATCCAGTTTGTGCTCCAATATCCAGTTTGTCCTCCAATATCCAGTTTGTCCTCCAATATCCAGTTTGTTCTCCAATATCCAGTTTGTTCTCCAATATCCAGTTTGTTCTCCAATATCCAGTTTGTTCTCCAATATCCAGTTTGTCCTCCAATATCCAGTTTGTTCTCCAATATCCAGTTTGTTCTCCTATATCCAGTTTGTTCTCCAATATCCAGTTTGTTCTCCGATATCCAGTTTGTTCTCCGATATCCACTTTGTCCTCCGATATCCAGTTTGTTCTCCGATATCCAGTTTGTTCTCCAATATCCAGTTTGTTCTCCAATATCCAGTTTGTTCTCCTATATCCCGTTTGTTCTCCAATATCCAGTTTGTTCTCCTATATCCAGTTTGTTCTCCGATATCCACTTTGTCCTCCGATATCCAGTTTCTTCTCCGATATCCAGTTTGTTCTCCGATATCCAGTTTGTTCTCCGATATCAAGTTTGTTCTCCGATATCAAGTTTGTTCTCCGATATCCAGTTTGTTCTCCGATATCCAGTTTGTTCTCCGATATCCAGTTTGTTCTCCGATATCAAGTTTGTTCTCCGATATCCAGTTTGCTCTCCGATATCCAGTTTGTCCTCCGATATCCAGTTTGTCCTCCGATATCCAGTTTGTCCTCCGATATCCAGTTTGTTCTCCGATATCCAGTTTGTTCTCTGATATCCAGTTTGTTCTCCGATATCCAGTTTGTCCTCCGATTTCCAGTTTGTTCTCCAATATCCAGTTTGTCCTCCAATATCCAGTTATTTCTTCAATATCCAGTTTGATCTCCAATATCCAGTTTGTTCTCCAATATCCAGTTTGTTCTCCAATATCCAGTTTGTTCTCCAATATCCAGTTTGTTCTCCAATATCCAGTTTGTTCTCCAATATCCAGTTTGTTCTCCAATATCCAGTTTCTTCTCCAATATCCAGTTTGTTCTCCAATATCCAGTTTGTCCTCCAATATCCAGTTCGTTCTCCAATATCCAGTTTGTCCTCCAATATCCAGCTTGTTCTCCAATATGCAGTTTGTCCTCCAATATCCAGTTTGTCCTCCAATATCCAGTTTGTTCTCCAATATCCAGTTTGTTCTCCAATATCCAGTTTGTTCTCCAATATCCAGTTTGTTCTCCAATATCCAGTTTGTTTTCCAATATCCAGTTTGTCCTCCAATATCCAGTTTGTCCTCCAATATCCAGTTTGTCCTCCAATATCCAGTTTGTTTTCCAATATCCAGTTTGTCCTCCAATATCCAGTTTGTCCTCCAATATCCAGTTTGTCATCCAATATCCAGCTTGTCCTCCAATATCCAGTTTGTTCTCCAATATCCAGTTTGTCCTCCAATATCCAGTTTGTTCTCCAATATGCAGTTTGTCCTCCAATATCCAGTTTGTTCTCCAATATCCAGTTTGTCCTCCAATATCCAGTTTGTTCTCCAATATCCAGTTTGTTCTCCAATATCCAGTTTGTTCTCCAATATGCAGTTTGTTCTCCAATATCCAGTTTGTTCTCCAATATCCAGTTTGTCCTCCAATATCCCGTTTGTTCTCCAATATCCAGATTGTCCTCCAATATCCAGTTTGTCCACCAATATCCAGTTTGTTCTCCAATATCCAGTTTGTTCTCCAATATCCAGTTTGTCCTCCAATATCCAGTTATTTCTTCAATATCCAGTTTGTTCTCCAATATCCAGCTTGTTCTCCAATATGCAGTTTGTCCTCCAATATCCAGTTTGTCCTCCAATATCCAGTTTGTCCTCCAATATCCAGTTTGTTCTCCAATATCCAGTTTGTTCTCCAATATCCAGTTTGTTCTCCAATATCCAGTTTGATCTCCATGTTCCAGTTTGTTCTCCAATATCCAGTTTGTTCTCCAATATCCAGTTTGTTCTCCAATATCCAGTTTGTTCTCCAATATCCAGTTTGTTCTCCAATATTCAGTTTGTTCTCCAATATCCAGTTTGTTCTCCAATATCCAGTTTGTTCTCCAATATCCAGTTTGTTCTCCAATATCCAGTTTGTTCTCCAATATCCAGTTTGTTCTCCAATATCCAGTTTGTCCTCCAATATCCAGTTTGTCCTCCAATATCCAGTTTGTCCTCCAATATCCTGTTTGTTCTCCAATATCCAGTTTGTTCTCCAATATCCGGTTTGTCCTCCAATATCCAGTTTGTCCTCCAATATCCAGTTTGTTCTCCAATATCCAGTTTGTCCTCCTATATCCAGTTTGTTCTCCAATATCCAGTTTGTTCTCCAATATCCAGTTTGTTCTCCAATATCCAGTTTGTTCTCAATTATCCAGTTTGTTCTCCAATATCCAGATTGTTCTCCAATATCCAGTTTTTCCTCCAATATCCAGTTTGTTCTCCAATATCCAGTTTGTTCTCCAATATCCAGTTTGTCCTCCTATATCCAGTTTGTTCTCCAATATCCAGATTGTTCTCCAATATCAAGTTTGTCCTCCAATATCCAGTTTGTTCTCCAATATCCAGTTTGTTCTCCAATATCCAGTTTGTTCTCCAATATCCAGTTTGTTCTCCAATATCCAGTTTGTTCTCCAATATCCAGTTTGTTCTCCAATATCCAGTTTGTTCTCCAATATCCAGTTTGTCCTCCAATATCCAGTTTGTTCTCCAATATCCAGTTTGTTCTCCAATATCCAGTTTGTTCTCCAACATCCAGTTTATTCTCCAATATCCAGTTTGTCCTCCAATATCCAGTTTGTCCTCCAATATCCTGTTTGTTCTCCAATATCCAGTTTGTTCTCCAATATCCAGTTTGTCCTCCAATATCCAGTTTGTTCTCCAATATCCAGTTTGTCCTCCTATATCCAGTTTGTTCTCCAATATCCAGTTTGTTCTCCAATATCCAGTTTGTTCTCCAATATCCAGTTTGTTCTCCAATATCCAGATTGTTCTCCAATATCCAGTTTGTTCTCCGATATCCTGTTTGTCCTCCGATACCCAGTTTGTTCTCCGATATCCAGTTTGTTCTCCGATATCCACTTTGTCCTCCGATATCCAGTTTGTTCTCCGATATCCAGTTTGTTCTCCGATATCCAGTTTCTTCTCCGATATCAAGTTTGTTCTCCGATATCAAGTTTGTTCTCCGATATCCAGTTTGTTCTCCAATATCCAGTTTGTTCTCCAATATCCAGTTTGTGCTCCAATATCCAGTTTGTCCTCCAATATCCAGTTTGTCCTCCAATATCCAGTTTGTTCTCCAATATCCAGTTTGTTCTCCAATATCCAGTTTGTTCTCCAATATCCAGTTTGTTCTCCAATATCCAGTTTGTCCTCCAATATCCAGTTTGTTCTCCAATATCCAGTTTGTTCTCCTATATCCAGTTTGTTCTCCAATATCCAGTTTGTTCTCCAATATCCAGTTTGTTCTCCAATATCCAGTTTGTTCTCCGATATCCACTTTGTCCTCCGATATCCAGTTTGTTCTCCGATATCCAGTTTGTTCTCCAATATCCAGTTTGTTCTCCAATATCCAGTTTGTCCTCCAATATCCAGTTTGTTCTCCAATATCCAGTTTGTTCTCCTATATCCAGTTTGTTCTCCAATATCCAGTTTGTTCTCCTATATCCAGTTTGTTCTCCTATATCCAGTTTGTCCTCCAATATCCAGTTTGTTCTCCAATATCCAGTTTGTCCTCCAATATCCAGTTATTTCTTCAATATCTAGTTTGTTCTTCAACATCCAGTTTCTTCTCCAATATCCAGTTTGTTCTCCAATATCCAGTTTGTCCTCCAATATCCAGTTATTTCTTCAATATCCAGTTTGTTCTCCAATATCCAGTTTGTTCTCCAATATCCAGTTTGTTCTCCAATATCCAGTTTGTTCTCCAATATCCAGTTTGTTCTCCAATATCCAGTTTGTTCTCCAATATCCAGTTTCTTCACCAATATCCAGTTTGTTCTCCAATATCCAGTTTGTCCTCCAATATCCAGCTTGTTCTCCAATATGCAGTTTGTTCTCCGATATCCAGTTTGTTCTCCAATATCCAGTTTGTTCTCCGATATCCAGTTTGTTCTCCAATATCCAGTTTGTTCTCCAATATCCAGTTTGTCCTCCAATATCCAGTTTGTTCTCCAATATCCAGTTTGTTCTCCTATATCCCGTTTGTTCTCCAATATCCAGTTTGTTCTCCTATATCCAGTTTGTTCTCCGATATCCACTTTGTCCTCCGATATCCAGTTTCTTCTCCGATATCCAGTTTGTTCTCCGATATCCAGTTTGTTCTCCGATATCAAGTTTGTTCTCCGATATCAAGTTTGTTCTCCGATATCCAGTTTGTTCTCCGATATCCAGTTTGTTCTCCGATATCCAGTTTTTTCTCCGATATCAAGTTTGTTCTCCGATATCCAGTTTGCTCTCCGATATCCAGTTTGTCCTCCGATATCCAGTTTGTCCTCCGATATCCAGTTTGTCCTCCGATATCCAGTTTGTTCTCCGATATCCAGTTTGTTCTCTGATATCCAGTTTGTTCTCCGATATCCAGTTTGTCCTCCGATTTCCAGTTTGTTCTCCAATATCCAGTTTGTCCTCCAATATCCAGTTATTTCTTCAATATCCAGTTTGATCTCCAATATCCAGTTTGTTCTCCAATATCCAGTTTGTTCTCCAATATCCAGTTTGTTCTCCAATATCCAGTTTGTTCCCCAATATCCAGTTTGTTCTCCAATATCCAGTTTGTTCTCCAATATCCAGTTTGTTCTCCAATATCCAGTTTCTTCTCCAATATCCAGTTTGTTCTCCAATATCCAGTTTGTCCTCCAATATCCAGTTCGTTCTCCAATATCCAGTTTGTCCTCCAATATCCAGCTTGTTCTCCAATATGCAGTTTGTCCTCCAATATCCAGTTTGTCCTCCAATATCCAGTTTGTTCTCCAATATCCAGTTTGTTCTCCAATATCCAGTTTGTTCTCCAATATCCAGTTTGTTCTCCAATATCCAGTTTGTTTTCCAATATCCAGTTTGTCCTCCAATATCCAGTTTGTCCTCCAATATCCAGTTTGTCCTCCAATATCCAGTTTGTTTTCCAATATCCAGTTTGTCCTCCAATATCCAGTTTGTCCTCCAATATCCAGTTTGTCATCCAATATCCAGTTTGTCCTCCAATATCCAGTTTGTTCTCCAATATCCAGTTTGTCCTCCAATATCCAGTTTGTTCTCCAATATGCAGTTTGTCCTCCAATATCCAGTTTGTTCTCCAATATCCAGTTTGTCCTCCAATATCCAGTTTGTTCTCCAATATCCAGTTTGTTCTCCAATATCCAGTTTGTTCTCCAATATCCAGTTTGTTCTCCAATATGCAGTTTGTTCTCCAATATCCAGTTTGTTCTCCAATATCCAGTTTGTCCTCCAATATCCCGTTTGTTCTCCAATATCCAGATTGTCCTCCAATATCCAGTTTGTCCACCAATATCCAGTTTGTTCTCCAATATCCAGTTTGTTCTCCAATATCCAGTTTGTCCTCCAATATCCAGTTATTTCTTCAATATCCAGTTTGTTCTCCAATATCCAGCTTGTTCTCCAATATGCAGTTTGTCCTCCAATATCCAGTTTGTCCTCCAATATCCAGTTTGTTCTCCAATATCCAGTTTGTTCTCCAATATCCAGTTTGTTCTCCAATATCCAGTTTGTTCTCCAATATCCAGTTTGATCTCCATGTTCCAGTTTGTTCTCCAATATCCAGTTTGTTCTCCAATATCCAGTTTGTTCTCCAATATCCAGTTTGTTCTCCTATATCCAGTTTGTTCTCCGATATCCACTTTGTCCTCCGATATCCAGTTTCTTCTCCGATATCCAGTTTGTTCTCCGATATCCAGTTTGTTCTCCGATATCAAGTTTGTTCTCCGATATCAAGTTTGTTCTCCGATATCCAGTTTGTTCTCCGATATCCAGTTTGTTCTCCGATATCCAGTTTTTTCTCCGATATCAAGTTTGTTCTCCGATATCCAGTTTGCTCTCCGATATCCAGTTTGTCCTCCGATATCCAGTTTGTCCTCCGATATCCAGTTTGTCCTCCGATATCCAGTTTGTTCTCCGATATCCAGTTTGTTCTCTGATATCCAGTTTTTCTCCGATATCCAGTTTGTCCTCCGATTTCCAGTTTGTTCTCCAATATCCAGTTTGTCCTCCAATATCCAGTTATTTCTTCAATATCCAGTTTGATCTCCAATATCCAGTTTGTTCTCCAATATCCAGTTTGTTCTCCAATATCCAGTTTGTTCTCCAATATCCAGTTTGTTCTCCAATATCCAGTTTGTTCTCCAATATCCAGTTTGTTCTCCAATATCCAGTTTGTTCTCCAATATCCAGTTTCTTCTCCAATATCCAGTTTGTTCTCCAATATCCAGTTTGTCCTCCAATATCCAGTTCGTTCTCCAATATCCAGTTTGTCCTCCAATATCCAGCTTGTTCTCCAATATGCAGTTTGTCCTCCAATATCCAGTTTGTCCTCCAATATCCAGTTTGTTCTCCAATATCCAGTTTGTTCTCCAATATCCAGTTTGTTCTCCAATATCCAGTTTGTTCTCCAATATCCAGTTTGTTTTCCAATATCCAGTTTGTCCTCCAATATCCAGTTTGTCCTCCAATATCCAGTTTGTCCTCCAATATCCAGCTTGTTCTCCAATATGCAGTTTGTTCTCCGATATCCAGTTTGTTCTCCAATATCCAGTTTGTTCTCCGATATCCAGTTTGTTCTCCAATATCCAGTTTGTTCTCCAATATCCAGTTTGTCCTCCAATATCCAGTTTGTTCTCCAATATCCAGTTTGTTCTCCTATATCCCGTTTGTTCTCCAATATCCAGTTTGTTCTCCTATATCCAGTTTGTTCTCCGATATCCACTTTGTCCTCCGATATCCAGTTTCTTCTCCGATATCCAGTTTGTTCTCCGATATCCAGTTTGTTCTCCGATATCAAGTTTGTTCTCCGATATCAAGTTTGTTCTCCGATATCCAGTTTGTTCTCCGATATCCAGTTTGTTCTCCGATATCCAGTTTTTTCTCCGATATCAAGTTTGTTCTCCGATATCCAGTTTGCTCTCCGATATCCAGTTTGTCCTCCGATATCCAGTTTGTCCTCCGATATCCAGTTTGTCCTCCGATATCCAGTTTGTTCTCCGATATCCAGTTTGTTCTCTGATATCCAGTTTGTTCTCCGATATCCAGTTTGTCCTCCGATTTCCAGTTTGTTCTCCAATATCCAGTTTGTCCTCCAATATCCAGTTATTTCTTCAATATCCAGTTTGATCTCCAATATCCAGTTTGTTCTCCAATATCCAGTTTGTTCTCCAATATCCAGTTTGTTCTCCAATATCCAGTTTGTTCTCCAATATCCAGTTTGTTCTCCAATATCCAGTTTGTTCTCCAATATCCAGTTTGTTCTCCAATATCCAGTTTCTTCTCCAATATCCAGTTTGTTCTCCAATATCCAGTTTGTCCTCCAATATCCAGTTCGTTCTCCAATATCCAGTTTGTCCTCCAATATCCAGCTTGTTCTCCAATATGCAGTTTGTCCTCCAATATCCAGTTTGTCCTCCAATATCCAGTTTGTTCTCCAATATCCAGTTTGTTCTCCAATATCCAGTTTGTTCTCCAATATCCAGTTTGTTCTCCAATATCCAGTTTGTTTTCCAATATCCAGTTTGTCCTCCAATATCCAGTTTGTCCTCCAATATCCAGTTTGTCCTCCAATATCCAGTTTGTTTTCCAATATCCAGTTTGTCCTCCAATATCCAGTTTGTCCTCCAATATCCAGTTTGTCATCCAATATCCAGTTTGTCCTCCAATATCCAGTTTGTTCTCCAATATCCAGTTTGTCCTCCAATATCCAGTTTGTTCTCCAATATGCAGTTTGTCCTCCAATATCCAGTTTGTTCTCCAATATCCAGTTTGTCCTCCAATATCCAGTTTGTTCTCCAATATCCAGTTTGTTCTCCAATATCCAGTTTGTTCTCCAATATCCAGTTTGTTCTCCAATATGCAGTTTGTTCTCCAATATCCAGTTTGTTCTCCAATATCCAGTTTGTCCTCCAATATCCCGTTTGTTCTCCAATATCCAGATTGTCCTCCAATATCCAGTTTGTCCACCAATATCCAGTTTGTTCTCCAATATCCAGTTTGTTCTCCAATATCCAGTTTGTCCTCCAATATCCAGTTATTTCTTCAATATCCAGTTTGTTCTCCAATATCCAGCTTGTTCTCCAATATGCAGTTTGTCCTCCAATATCCAGTTTGTCCTCCAATATCCAGTTTGTTCTCCAATATCCAGTTTGTTCTCCAATATCCAGTTTGTTCTCCAATATCCAGTTTGTTCTCCAATATCCAGTTTGATCTCCATGTTCCAGTTTGTTCTCCAATATCCAGTTTGTTCTCCAATATCCAGTTTGTTCTCCAATATCCAGTTTGTTCTCCTATATCCAGTTTGTTCTCCGATATCCACTTTGTCCTCCGATATCCAGTTTCTTCTCCGATATCCAGTTTGTTCTCCGATATCCAGTTTGTTCTCCGATATCAAGTTTGTTCTCCGATATCAAGTTTGTTCTCCGATATCCAGTTTGTTCTCCGATATCCAGTTTGTTCTCCGATATCCAGTTTTTTCTCCGATATCAAGTTTGTTCTCCGATATCCAGTTTGCTCTCCGATATCCAGTTTGTCCTCCGATATCCAGTTTGTCCTCCGATATCCAGTTTGTCCTCCGATATCCAGTTTGTTCTCCGATATCCAGTTTGTTCTCTGATATCCAGTTTGTTCTCCGATATCCAGTTTGTCCTCCGATTTCCAGTTTGTTCTCCAATATCCAGTTTGTCCTCCAATATCCAGTTATTTCTTCAATATCCAGTTTGATCTCCAATATCCAGTTTGTTCTCCAATATCCAGTTTGTTCTCCAATATCCAGTTTGTTCTCCAATATCCAGTTTGTTCTCCGATATCCAGTTTGTTCTCCAATATCCAGTTTGTTCTCCAATATCCAGTTTGTTCTCCAATATCCAGTTTCTTCTCCAATATCCAGTTTGTTCTCCAATATCCAGTTTGTCCTCCAATATCCAGTTCGTTCTCCAATATCCAGTTTGTCCTCCAATATCCAGCTTGTTCTCCAATATGCAGTTTGTCCTCCAATATCCAGTTTGTCCTCCAATATCCAGTTTGTTCTCCAATATCCAGTTTGTTCTCCAATATCCAGTTTGTTCTCCAATATCCAGTTTGTTCTCCAATATCCAGTTTGTTTTCCAATATCCAGTTTGTCCTCCAATATCCAGTTTGTCCTCCAATATCCAGTTTGTCCTCCAATATCCAGTTTGTTTTCCAATATCCAGTTTGTCCTCCAATATCCAGTTTGTCCTCCAATATCCAGTTTGTCATCCAATATCCAGTTTGTCCTCCAATATCCAGTTTGTTCTCCAATATCCAGTTTGTCCTCCAATATCCAGTTTGTTCTCCAATATGCAGTTTGTCCTCCAATATCCAGTTTGTTCTCCAATATCCAGTTTGTCCTCCAATATCCAGTTTGTTCTCCAATATCCAGTTTGTTCTCCAATATCCAGTTTGTTCTCCAATATGCAGTTTGTTCTCCAATATCCAGTTTGTTCTCCAATATCCAGTTTGTCCTCCAATATCCCGTTTGTTCTCCAATATCCAGATTGTCCTCCAATATCCAGTTTGTCCACCAATATCCAGTTTGTTCTCCAATATCCAGTTTGTTCTCCAATATCCAGTTTGTCCTCCAATATCCAGTTATTTCTTCAATATCCAGTTTGTTCTCCAATATCCAGCTTGTTCTCCAATATGCAGTTTGTCCTCCAATATCCAGTTTGTCCTCCAATATCCAGTTTGTTCTCCAATATCCAGTTTGTTCTCCAATATCCAGTTTGTTCTCCAATATCCAGTTTGTTCTCCAATATCCAGTTTGATCTCCATGTTCCAGTTTGTTCTCCAATATCCAGTTTGTTCTCCAATATCCAGTTTGTTCTCCAATATCCAGTTTGTTCTCCAATATCCAGTTTGTTCTCCAATATTCAGTTTGTTCTCCAATATCCAGTTTGTTCTCCAATATCCAGTTTGTTCTCCAATATCCAGTTTGTTCTCCAATATCCAGTTTGTTCTCCAATATCCAGTTTGTTCTCCAATATCCAGTTTGTCCTCCAATATCCAGTTTGTCCTCCAATATCCAGTTTGTCCTCCAATATCCTGTTTGTTCTCCAATATCCAGTTTGTTCTCCAATATCCAGTTTGTCCTCCAATATCCAGTTTGTCCTCCAATATCCAGTTTGTTCTCCAATATCCAGTTTGTCCTCCTATATCCAGTTTGTTCTCCAATATCCAGTTTGTTCTCCAATATCCAGTTTGTTCTCCAATATCCAGTTTGTTCTCAATTATCCAGTTTGTTCTCCAATATCCAGATTGTTCTCCAATATCCAGTTTTTCCTCCAATATCCAGTTTGTTCTCCAATATCCAGTTTGTTCTCCAATATCCAGTTTGTCCTCCTATATCCAGTTTGTTCTCCAATATCCAGATTGTTCTCCAATATCAAGTTTGTCCTCCAATATCCAGTTTGTTCTCCAATATCCAGTTTGTTCTCCAATATCCAGTTTGTTCTCCAATATCCAGTTTGTTCTCCAATATCCAGTTTGTTCTCCAATATCCAGTTTGTTCTCCAATATCCAGTTTGTTCTCCAATATCCAGTTTGTCCTCCAATATCCAGTTTGTTCTCCAATATCCAGTTTGTTCTCCAATATCCAGTTTGTTCTCCAACATCCAGTTTGTTCTCCAATATCCAGTTTGTCCTCCAATATCCAGTTTGTCCTCCAATATCCTGTTTGTTCTCCAATATCCAGTTTGTTCTCCAATATCCAGTTTGTCCTCCAATATCCAGTTTGTTCTCCAATATCCAGTTTGTCCTCCTATATCCAGTTTGTTCTCCAATATCCAGTTTGTTCTCCAATATCCAGTTTGTTCTCCAATATCCAGTTTGTTCTCACTTATCCAGTTTGTTCTCCAATATCCAGTTTGTTCTCCGATATCCTGTTTGTCCTCCGATACCCAGTTTGTTCTCCGATATCCAGTTTGTTCTCCGATATCCACTTTGTCCTCCGATATCCAGTTTGTTCTCCGATATCCAGTTTGTTCTCCGATATCCAGTTTCTTCTCCGATATCCAGTTTCTTCTCCGATATCAAGTTTGTTCTCCGATATCAAGTTTGTTCTCCGATATCCAGTTTGTTCTCCAATATCCAGTTTGTTCTCCAATATCCAGTTTGTGCTCCAATATCCAGTTTGTCCTCCAATATCCAGTTTGTCCTCCAATATCCAGTTTGTTCTCCAATATCCAGTTTGTTCTCCAATATCCAGTTTGTTCTCCAATATCCAGTTTGTTCTCCAATATCCAGTTTGTCCTCCAATATCCAGTTTGTTCTCCAATATCCAGTTTGTTCTCCTATATCCAGTTTGTTCTCCAATATCCAGTTTGTTCTCCAATATCCAGTTTGTTCTCCGATATCCACTTTGTCCTCCGATATCCAGTTTGTTCTCCGATATCCAGTTTGTTCTCCAATATCCAGTTTGTTCTCCAATATCCAGTTTGTCCTCCAATATCCAGTTTGTTCTCCAATATCCAGTTTGTTCTCCTATATCCAGTTTGTTCTCCAATATCCAGTTTGTTCTCCTATATCCAGTTTGTTCTCCTATATCCAGTTTGTCCTCCAATATCCAGTTTGTTCTCCAATATCCAGTTTGTCCTCCAATATCCAGTTATTTCTTCAATATCTAGTTTGTTCTTCAACATCCAGTTTCTTCTCCAATATCCAGTTTGTTCTCCAATATCCAGTTTGTCCTCCAATATCCAGTTATTTCTTCAATATCCAGTTTGTTCTCCAATATCCAGTTTGTTCTCCAATATCCAGTTTGTTCTCCAATATCCAGTTTGTTCTCCAATATCCAGTTTGTTCTCCAATATCCAGTTTGTTCTCCAATATCCAGTTTCTTCACCAATATCCAGTTTGTTCTCCAATATCCAGTTTGTCCTCCAATATCCAGCTTGTTCTCCAATATGCAGTTTGTCCTCCAATATCCAGTTTGTCCTCCAATATCCAGTTTGTCCTCCAATATCCAGTTTGTTCTCCAATATCCAGTTTGTTCTCCAATATCCAGTTTGTTCTCCAATATCCAGTTTGATCTCCATGTTCCAGTTTGTTCTCCAATATCCAGTTTGTTCTCCAATATCCAGTTTGTTCTCCAATATCCAGTTTGTTCTCCAATATCCAGTTTGTTCTCCAATATTCAGTTTGTTCTCCAATATCCAGTTTGTTCTCCAATATCCAGTTTGTTCTCCAATATCCAGTTTGTTCTCCAATATCCAGTTTGTTCTCCAATATCCAGTTTGTTCTCCAATATCCAGTTTGTCCTCCAATATCCAGTTTGTCCTCCAATATCCAGTTTGTCCTCCAATATCCTGTTTGTTCTCCAATATCCAGTTTGTTCTCCAATATCCAGTTTGTCCTCCAATATCCAGTTTGTCCTCCAATATCCAGTTTGTTCTCCAATATCCAGTTTGTCCTCCTATATCCAGTTTGTTCTCCAATATCCAGTTTGTTCTCCAATATCCAGTTTGTTCTCCAATATCCAGTTTGTTCTCAATTAACCAGTTTGTTCTCCAATATCCAGATTGTTCTCCAATATCCAGTTTTTCCTCCAATATCCAGTTTGTTCTCCAATATCCAGTTTGTTCTCCAATATCCAGTTTGTTCTCCAACATCCAGTTTGTTCTCCAATATCCAGTTTGTCCTCCAATATCCAGTTTGTCCTCCAATATCCTGTTTGTTCTCCAATATCCAGTTTGTTCTCCAATATCCAGTTTGTCCTCCAATATCCAGTTTGTTCTCCAATATCCAGTTTGTCCTCCTATATCCAGTTTGTTCTCCAATATCCAGTTTGTTCTCCAATATCCAGTTTGTTCTCCAATATCCAGTTTGTTCTCAATTATCCAGTTTGTTCTCCAATATCCACTTTGTTCTCCGATATCCTGTTTGTCCTCCGATACCCAGTTTGTTCTCCGATATCCAGTTTGTTCTCCGATATCCACTTTGTCCTCCGATATCCAGTTTGTTCTCCGATATCCAGTTTGTTCTCCGATATCCAGTTTCTTCTCCGATATCAAGTTTGTTCTCCGATATCAAGTTTGTTCTCCGATATCCAGTTTGTTCTCCAATATCCAGTTTGTTCTCCAATATCCAGTTTGTGCTCCAATATCCAGTTTGTCCTCCAATATCCAGTTTGTCCTCCAATATCCAGTTTGTTCTCCAATATCCAGTTTGTTCTCCAATATCCAGTTTGTTCTCCAATATCCAGTTTGTCCTCCAATATCCAGTTTGTTCTCCAATATCCAGTTTGTTCTCCTATATCCAGTTTGTTCTCCAATATCCAGTTTGTTCTCCAATATCCAGTTTGTTCTCCGATATCCACTTTGTCCTCCGATATCCAGTTTGTTCTCCGATATCCAGTTTGTTCTCCAATATCCAGTTTGTTCTCCAATATCCAGTTTGTCCTCCAATATCCAGTTTGTTCTCCAATATCCAGTTTGTTCTCCTATATCCAGTTTGTTCTCCAATATCCAGTTTGTTCTCCTATATCCAGTTTGTTCTCCGATATCCACTTTGTCCTCCGATATCCAGTTTCTTCTCCGATATCCAGTTTGTTCTCCGATATCCAGTTTGTTCTCCGATATCAAGTTTGTTCTCCGATATCAAGTTTGTTCTCCGATATCCAGTTTGTTCTCCGATATCCAGTTTGTTCTCCGATATCCAGTTTGTTCTCCGATATCAAGTTTGTTCTCCGATATCCAGTTTGCTCTCCGATATCCAGTTTGTCCTCCGATATCCAGTTTGTCCTCCGATATCCAGTTTGTCCTCCGATATCCAGTTTGTTCTCCGATATCCAGTTTGTTCTCTGATATCCAGTTTGTTCTCCGATATCCAGTTTGTCCTCAGATTTCCAGTTTGTTCTCCAATATCCAGTTTGTCCTCCAATATCCAGTTATTTCTTCAATATCCAGTTTGTTCTCCAATATCCAGTTTGTTCTCCAATATCCAGTTTGTTCTCCAATATCCAGTTTGTTCTCCAATATCCAGTTTCTTCTCCAATATCCAGTTTCTTCTCCAATATCCAGTTTGTTCTCCAATATCCAGTTTGTCCTCCAATATCCAGTTCGTTCTCCAATATCCAGTTTGTCCTCCAATATCCAGCTTGTTCTCCAATATGCAGTTTGTCCTCCAATATCCAGTTTGTCCTCCAATATCCAGTTTGTTCTCCAATATCCAGTTTGTTCTCCAATATCCAGTTTGTTCTCCAATATCCAGTTTGTTCTCCAATATCCAGTTTGTTTTCCAATATCCAGTTTGTCCTCCAATATCCAGTTTGTCCTCCAATATCCAGTTTGTCCTCCAATATCCAGTTTGTCCTCCAATATCCAGTTTGTTTTCCAATATCCAGTTTGTCCTCCAATATCCAGTTTGTCCTCCAATATCCAGTTTGTCATCCAATATCCAGTTTGTCCTCCAATATCCAGTTTGTTCTCCAATATCCAGTTTGTCCTCCAATATCCAGTTTGTTCTCCAATATGCAGTTTGTCCTCCAATATCCAGTTTGTTCTCCAATATCCAGTTTGTCCTCCAATATCCAGTTTGTTCTCCAATATCCAGTTTGTTCTCCAATATCCAGTTTGTTCTCCAATATGCAGTTTGTTCTCCAATATCCAGTTTGTTCTCCAATATCCAGTTTGTCCTCCAATATCCCGTTTGTTCTCCAATATCCAGATTGTCCTCCAATATCCAGTTTGTCCACCAATATCCAGTTTGTTCTCCAATATCCAGTTTGTTCTCCAATATCCAGTTTGTCCTCCAATATCCAGTTATTTCTTCAATATCCAGTTTGTTCTCCAATATCCAGTTTGTTCTCCAATCTCCAGTTTGTTCTCCAATATCCAGTTTCTTCTCCAATATCCAGTTTGTTCTCCAATATCCAGTTTGTCCTCCAATATCCAGTTTGTTCTCCAATATCCAGTTTCTTCTCCAATATCCAGTTTCTTCTCCAATATCCAGTTTCTTCTCCAATATCCAGTTTCTTCTCCAATATCCAGTTTCTTCTCCAATATCCAGTTTCTTCTCCAATATCCAGTTTCTTCTCCAATATCCAGTTTCTTCTCCAATATCCAGTTTGTTCTCCAATATCCAGTTTGATCTCCATGTTCCAGTTTGTTCTCCAATATCCAGTTTGTTCTCCAATATCCAGTTTGTTCTCCAATATCCAGTTTGTTCTCCAATATCCAGTTTGTTCTCCAATATCCAGTTTGTTCTCCAATATCCAGTTTGTCCTCCAATATCGTTTCTTCTCCAATATCCAGTTTGTCCTCCAATATCCAGTCTGTTCTCCAATATCCAGTTTGTTCTCCAATATCCAGTTTGTTCTCCAATATCCAGTTTGTCCTCCAATATCCAGTTTGTCCTCCAATATCCAGTTTGTTCTCCAATATCCAGTTTGTTCTCCAATATCCAGTTTGTTCTCCAATATCCAGTTTGTCCTTGATGCGCTATCAATTACTCATAAAAGACTGAGAGTTAGAAGAGTAACTAAAGGCTTTTATTAACAACAGAATGGAGGTCTGCCTCGCGTGGTCGACCGGTCCAGGATACAAAGGGCTGGGGAGCAGTCACCTTTATACTAGGACCTGTGGGAGGAGTCAGCCGAGGCATGTCCAGGCATGTACACAGTGGAATACAAACAGGACAAACAGGAATACAAACAGTGGTTTACCACATTCACCCCTTGTTTAAAATTGAGTCCGGCGGGGTGAAGTGTATTAAAAGTTAGTGTATTGGAGTCTCTCCGGAGGTCTTGTCTGCCGCTGTGATCGGCGTGGCAACGGCAGGGGTAGTGAAGCTTCCAGCGTCGAGTCCAGCGTAGGCTGTGGCACAGGCGTGTCATCCTCGTAGATGTCGAGCGGGTCGCGGGGCCCAGGCCTGCCGTCTGCTGGGGCTGGATATCAGATCGTGGGGGGGGGTGGTAGTGGGTAGTGGGTTACTGCGGCCCCCGAGGGTGCAAGGTCTCTTATGGAGACTGTGTCCTCCCGCCCGTCCGGGTATGCGATGTAAGCATACTGGGGGTTGGCGTGGAGGAGGTCGACCCTCTCGACCAGGGGGTCCGTTTTATGGGTCCTCACGTGCCTTCTCAGTAGGACCGGCCCTGGGGACGTCAGCCATGGCGGTAGCGATGTCCCCGATGTGGACTTCCTTGGGAAGACAAACATTTTCTCATAAGGGGTGGCGTTAGTGGCAGTGCAGAGCAGTGACCGAATAGAGTGGAGCGCATCGGGGAGCACATCGTGCCAGCGAGAGGTTGGAAGGCCCCTAGACTTTAAGGCTAGCAGGACGGCCTTCCAAACTGTCGCATTTTCTCTTTCCACCTGTCCGTTCCCCCGGGGGTTGTAACTGGTGGTCCTGCTTGTGGCAATACCCCTAGATAGCAGGTACTGACGGAGTTCGTCGCTCATAAACGATGAGCCCCGGTCGCTATGGATATAGCTGGGGAAGCCGAACAGGGTGAAGAGGTTGTTCAGACATTTAATGACCGTGGCACTGGTCATGTCCGGGCAGGGGAAGGCGAACGGGAAACGGCAGTACTCATCAATAATATTGAGGAAGTACACATTGCGGTCGGAGGAGGGGAGAGGCCCTTTAAAATCAACGCTCAGGCGCTCGAAGGGGCGAGTGGCTTTTATCAGGTGGGACCTGTCTGGTCTATAAAAGTGCGGTTTGCACTCAGCGCAGACTTGGCAGTTCCTGGTCATGGTCCTGACCTCCTCAATAGAGTAAGGCAGGTTGCGGGCCTTGATGAGGTGGAAGAACCTGGTGACCCCCGGGTGGCAGAGGTCATTGTGGAGGGCCCGCAGTCTATCGATCTGCGCGCTGGCGCAGGTGCCACGCGATAGCGCATCCGGGGGTTCATTTAGCTTCCCGGGCCGGTACAAGATCTCGTAGTTGTAGGTGGAAAGTTCGATTCTCCACCTCAAGATCTTGTCATTTTTGATTTTGCCCCTCTGCTTGTTGTTAAACATAAAAGCAACTGAACGCTGGTCAGTGAGCAGGGTAAATCGTTTTCCGGCCAGGTAGTGCCTCCAATGACGCACAGCCTCCACAATCGCCTGGGCCTCCTTCTCAACAGCGGAGTGTCTGGTCTCCGGGCCTTGGAGGGTTCGTGAAAAGAAGGCCACGGGTCTCCCCGCCTGATTGAGGGTAGCGGCCAGGGCAAAGTCGGACGCGTCGCTTTCCACCTGGAAGGGGATGGATTCATCCACTGCGTGCATGGTGGCTTTGGCAATGTCCTCCTTGATACGATGGAAGGCTAAGCGGGCCTCTGCCGTCAAGGGAAAAGAGGTGGACTTGATCAGCAGACGGGCCTTGTCCGCATAGTAGGGGACCCACTGGGCGTAATAGGAGAAAAACCCTAGGCACCTCTTCAGGGCCTTGAGGCAGTGGGGCAGTGGAAGTTCCATAAGGGGACGCATCCGGTCGGGGTCGGGGCCGATCACTCCGTGTTCCACAACACAGCCAAGGATGGCGAGGCAGTTTGTGCGGAATATGCACTTCTCCTTGTTATATGTCAGGTTTAGGAGTTGGGCGGTGCGGAGGAATTTTTCGAGGTTTGCGTCATGGTCCTGCAAGTCACGGCCGCAGATGGTCACATTGTCCAGATATGGGAAAGTGGCCTGCAACGCATTTTGATCTACCATCCGGTCCATCTCCCTTTGGAAGACGGAGACCCCGTTGGTGACGCCAAAGGGAACCCTAAGGAAGTGATAGAGGCGGCCGTTTGCCTCAAAGGCAGTGTACTGGCGGTCCTCAGGGCAGATGGGGAGCTGGTGGTACGCTGATTTCAGGTCAATGGTCGAGAAGACGCGGTACTGCGCGATCTGGTTGACCATATCAGCTATACGGGGGAGTGGGTAGGCGTCCAGCAGGGTGTAGCGATTTATTGTCTGGCTGTAGTCGATGACCAGGCGCTGCTTCTCGCCGGTCTTAGCGACCACAACCTGGGCTCGCCAGGGGCTGGTGCTGCCCTCAATAATCCCTTCTTTCAGGAGCCGCTCCACTTCGGTTTTGAAGAAAACCCTGTCCCCGGCACTGTATCGCCTGCTCTTTGTGGCGATGGGCTTACAGTCGGGGGTGAAGTTAGCAAACAGTGGTGGGGGGGTGACTCTGAGTGTGGAGAGGTTGCACCTGGTGCGCGGCGGGCAATTTGGAAGCTGCTGGCTGCGGACTGTGAGTGGGGGTAGGGGTCCACCGTACGCCATCGTAACACTTTTAAGGTGGCACTGAAAATCTAACCCCAGCAGGACGGCAGCGCAGAGGTCAGGCAGGACCAGAAGTTTAAAATGATCGTACACAGTCCCGTCTACTACGAGTGTCACCACGCAGTAGCCGCCGATGTCCGCCGACTGGGACTCGGAGGCCATAGAAATCCGCTGTTGCGCAGGCAGGACTGGGAGAGAGCAACGCCGCACCGTGTCGGGGTGGATGGAGCTCTCTGTGCTCCCAGAGTCAAAAAGGCAGATTGTATCGTGACCATTTACCTTAATGTCCATTGTGGAACTGGCCAGTTGGTGCGGTCTCGCTTGGTCCAGTGTAACGGATGCCAGCGTAGGGGTCGGTGTGTCGCTGCGGGTATCAGATGAGGCGGTGTCGGGGGCCTGCTGCGTCCCGGCTGTCGTCCAAGATGGCGGCGTCCATGATCCCCATGTGGCTGGAGGCGTCCAAAATGGCTGCTGTACCGGTGATTCGCACATGGCCGGGGAGGTCCAAGATGGCGGCCCGCATGGCCCACACGCGGCGCTGCTGGGGTTCGGGGTGGCTTTGGCCCTGCAGACGCTAGCGTAGTGTCCCTTCTTCCCGCAGCCCGAGCAGATCGCGTTTTTCGCCGGGCAGCGCGCTCTGGGGTGTTTTGCCTGGCCACAGAAGTAGCATTTCTGGCCTTGGGGCACTGCTGTCTGGCCTTGGGACACTGCTGCGGTAGTTGGGCCATTGTTGGGGTGTGGCTGGGGTGGCACGGTGCTATGAGGCGGTCCTACCGTGTCCCAGGCTGTCATTCCCCGCGGCGTCCACGGTGCAGAGGAGTAGGCATCCATGCCCTGGTAGGCTGCATCCAACGATAGTGCGAGTTCAGAGGCCTTGTTGAGGTCGAGGTTACTCTGCTCCAACAGTCGCTGTCGGGTGCAATTGGATCTGTGGCCCGCTACAAAAGCGTCCCTAAATAAGTTCCTCTGTGTACACGGCGGCCTTTACATCCTTACAACCACAGGCCCGGCCAAGCACAGACAGTGCCTGAAGGTATTCCACGGTCGATTCCCCAGGTTGTTGTTTACGACTCCCCAGGAGGTGCCTGGCGTACACTTCGTTCACTGGGCGCGTGTACTGGTCCTTGAGGAGCCTGATAGCGTCCGCGTACGAGGTCGCGTCTTGGATGACCGAGTACACTCGGTGGTTCACTTTGGAGGTCAGGACATCCAGTTTGTCCTCGTCCGATTTGATTGCTTCGGAGGCGGTCAGGAATTTTTCGAAACACTTAAGCCAGTGAGTAATCTTGGTGGATGAGTCCGCCTCCCGATGATCTAAGTCCAGGCACGCTGGTGTGAGGATCTTCTCCATTATAAAAATGTTGTTAATAAAATTGATGCGCTATCAATTACTCATAAAAGACTGAGAGTTAGAAGAGTAACTAAAGGCTTTTATTAACAACAGAATGGAGGTCTGCCTCGCGTGGTCGACCGGTCCAGGATACAAAGGGCTGGGGAGCAGTCACCTTTATACTAGGACCTGTGGGAGGAGTCAGCCGAGGCATGTCCAGGCATGTACACAGTGGAATACAAACAGGACAAACAGGAATACAAACATTGGTTTACCACAGTCCTCCAATATCCAGTTTGTTCTCCAATATCCAGTTTGTTCTCCAATATCCAGTTTGTTCTCCAATATCCAGTTTGTCCTCCAATATCCAGTTTGTCCTCCAATATCTAGTTTGTTCTCCAATATCCAGTTTGTTCTCCAATATCCAGTTTGTTCTCCAATATCCAGTTTGTTCTCCAATATCCAGTTTGTCCTCCAATATCCAGTTTGTTCTCCAATATCCAGTTTGTCCTCCAATATCCAGTTTGTCCTCCAATATCCAGTTTGTTCTCCAATATCCAGTTTGTTCTCCAATATCCAGTTTGTTCTCCAATATCCAGTTTGTTCTCCAATATCCAGTTTGTCCTCCAATATCTAGTTTGTTCTCCAATATCCAGTTTGTCCTCCAATATCCAGTTTGTCCTCCAATATCCAGTTTGTTCTCCAATATCCAGTTTGTTCTCCAATATCGAGTTTGTTCTCCAATATCCAGTTTGTTCTCCAATATCCAGTTTGTTCTCCAATATCCAGTTTGTTCTCCAATATCCAGTTTGTCCTCCAATATCCAGTTTGACCTCTATTATCCAGGTTGACCTCCAGTATACATCTGTTGCTGCAGAAGAGGGATACAGTGACTTGAAAATAAACACGTACAGAATGTGCTGGTATTGTGAATCTTTTCAATAACCATGTATTGTTTGAAATAACTGTTATTATCTATTGGTGAAGGAAGAAATCCATGTGAGAATGGAGGGACCTGGGATGGAATGAATTGTCATTGCATGGACAACTTCAATGGGCCCCATTGTGAATTTGCAGCAGATACCATTGAAATTGGTGAGTTTTTATTCGGACAAATTGTACATTTTGGTGATTTTGTTTTATGTGTTTGCTCCCTTTCCCTCGATACTTTTACCTAACCAACATCTCTCTGTCTCAGCCTTGAAATGTCGAAGTCACCCAGCATCCACAACCTTCTGAGGATGAGAATTCCAGATTTCTACTTCACTTAGTGTGAAAAAGTGCTTCCTGATTTAGCTCTTGAACGGCCTAGCTCTAAGTTTAAGATGATGCCCCCTCTTTTGCTGGATTCCCCAACTAGAGCAAATAGTTTCTCTTTATCTATCCTTGTAACATTTTGAGCACCTCAATCAGACCACCCTTCAATCTCCTATACTCCAGGGAATACAAGCGAAGTTTGTGCACCCTGTCCTCGTAATTTAACCCGCTAAGCCCCGCTATCATTTTGCACTGATGTGCAGTGCCCAGGACTGAACGCAGTCCTCCAGATAGGGTCTGACTAAGGCTCTGTAAAACTGAGGTTCAATTTCCTCGTGTTTGTATTCCCGCCGCCTGCACCATAAGTACACCCTTATGTTGTATCCCTGTGTTAATGGAGACACGGAATGCAGGAGCTGGTTTAACAGGTGTTTACTGAACAAAGTCTGGAGGTGAAGTAAAAGATACAAGACACTATACAGGCTTATATAGCCCGAGTGGCCACTACCGGCATTACAGTACACAGGGGCTCTTAAAGGCACATACACCACAATTCCTCCCCTTTTAGACAACCAGTACATAACATTTTAAGTAATCATTAATTAACATGTTTACAAGAACAATAATCTACACATTTGCTGCAGTTAATCAATTATAAGTCAGTCTCTCTGGAGGCTTCCTGACTCGGTCCGGATAACGCCTCAGTGGTGTAGTAGTTTTCGGTGGTGTAGTAGGTTCTTTTGGCAAGGTCGATTCGGCTTCAATGCCAGTGTCGGGTTCATCTGGTTCCAGTATCACCGGATCGGAGGTAGATACTATGGGTATCTCTGCTTCATCATTAGACATATAGAGTTGTGGTGTAGGTTGTCCCTTTTCGGATGACTCTATGATCTGGTCAGCATGGCGCCTTATTATGCTTTCTCCAATGTCCACGGTATACATCAGCGGCCCTAGTCGTGTGCAAATAGTTCCAGGCTGCCATTTCTCGGTACGGTAGTCCCGAGCCAAAACTTGTCGACCTATCTGGAAGGTTCTAGTTGGCCTTTCATTCATGCCTTGAAATTGCCGGTTCTCTATGTCCCTTCTGATGTTTGGCTCCATAAAATCCAGCCGGCATCTTAGTCTTCTATTGTAAAACATCATGGCGGGAGTTTGGTTTGTAACCACATGTGTTGCATTCCTGTATGCAAACAAGAAGTTATCTACCTTATGCTGTAGATTTATGTCTTCATTACCCATGGCCTTTATGGCCTTCTTGAAGGTCTGGACAAATCTTTCAGCCAATCCATTGGTGGCAGGATGGTATGGGACGGACGTGTAGTGCTTAACCCCATTGTTTTTTAAGAACTTCCTGAATTCTTCGGACACAAATTGCGGTCCATTATCAGAACAGATCTGTTCAGGCAGCCCATTGCTGGCAAATATGGTCCTTAATACTGTGATGGTTTTTTCCGTGGTGGTGGAGGACATCTTTATTACCTCCGGCCACTTGGAGTGTGCATCAACCGCGATTAAGAACACTGAGTCCATAAATGGACCAGCAAAGTCGATGTGTACCCTTTGCCATGGAGATGAGGGCCACTCCCATGGATGTAGAGGGGCTTGTGGTGGGGCGTTTTGGACCTTCTGGCATCCTAGACAGCCCTTGGTCATTTCTTCGATGTCTCCATCGATACCTGGCCACCACACAAACGCTCTGGCTAGGTTCTTCATTTTCACTCCACCCAGATGCCCCTCGTGAAGCTCCTTTAGCACTTTATCCTGGAGTTTGGGTGGAATCACCACTCTGGATCCACACATCAAGGTTCCTCGGCACACTGACAGCTGTTCTCTTCTTTGCGAGAATGCTGGCAACAGTGGCTCGCCATGTGCTGGCCATCCCTTCACCGTTAAATCGTAGACTCGTGAGAGAGTCGGGTCATTTCTCGTTTCCTTTTCAATGGTAGAATTTGTTACTGTGGTGTATGTGGCTTTAAGAGCCCCTGTGTACTGTAATGCCGGTAGTGGCTACTCGGGCGATATAAGCCTGTATAGTGTCTTGTATCTGTTAGTTCACCTCCAGACTTTGTTCAGTAAACACCTGTTAAACCAGCTCCTGCATTCCGTGTCTCCATTAACACACGGATACAACAGTGGCGACGAATTGGAAACGGACTTACCTGCAATTCGGCAGCACCTCAAGGAGATAGATTCCTCAGACAAAGGTCGAAGAAAAAAAAAAGAAAAAACTCTGGTTTCACCAGCTAGCCAGGCTGGTGGCAGGTACTGCAATAATCCTTCCTGGGCGGCGGGCTGGGGCTCGATCGGCTGGCTCTGCAGCGGGGCCGAGCAGCGAAGGCGGAGGCAAACAGAGACGGCGGGTGGAGCACTCGGGAGATGGCCAGCGCTGCAAAGCAGGTCGGCGTTCGGACCAAGCAGAGGGAGGGAAAAGTCCCAGAGAGTCCGGCGGGAACGAGTCTCCAACTATTAAAAATATCTGTATAAATAAAAACCGCGGAGAACAGCGTTTTCAGCAGCGGCAGCGGCGGGAAAGCGCGGGAGGCGCCATTTTTTCTCAGCAGGGAAGAAAGGAAAGCGCGGGAGGCGCCATTTTTTTCAGGATGCCTAAGACTGGCAATATTACTGCTTTCGATAGTGATGTAGAGGATTGGACCACATATGTGGAAAGAGTGGAGGTATATTGCACAGCAAATGAAATAGAGGATGATAAAAAGGCATCAGTACTTCTAAATCTAATGGGCGCAAGGACATACGGGCTGTTACGAAACTTAATCACTCCAGCCAAACCAATGGACAAGAATTTTAAAGAGATTGTTGATACCCTACAGGAGTACTTAAACCCAACACCCCTGCTGATAGTGGAACGATTCAAATTCTTCAGGAGGAATCAGCACAAGAATGAAAGTAACGCTGATTACCTCACCAAATTAAGAAAGCTGTCAAAGCACTGCCAATTCGGGGCAGGACTGGCAGATTCGCTTCGAGACAAATTCGTCTGCGGTCTCCTAAGTGAAGGAACACAGAAAAGGCTAATTTCTGATAAAGATTTAACACTGGACAAGGCTTTCAGTATGGCTGTATCATATGAAGCAGCAGCAGGAGGAGCTGCAGAGATACAGCAAAAGCCACAGGACTTCGGCACCCATGAAATGACACAGGGTTTCGAGAGATGTTATCGCTGCGGCAGATCCACCCATGACCAGAGGGACTGCTGGTTCAAGGACAAAGCATGCAGGCAAAGCGGAAAGATGGGACACATTGCACGTGTATGCCGATCTGGAAACAAAAAATCCACTGACAGAAAAAAAATCAATAAGTAAAAGTACAGAATCAATAAGTAAAAGTACAGAAAGGTACAAATGATGACGGACATTGGCTCCGAAGGCCAGGAGAGCGATAGCGACTCCGGAAACAAGAGACTAAGCTGTCTCAAATTACATAATGTAATTGCCAAAGAAGATTACCAGACCATTTGGGTTACCCTCACGATAGCGGGGTCCCCAGTTAAAATGGAGCTAGATACAGGATCAGCTCTGACCGTCATAAGTTGACGGGATTACGAGCGGCTATTTCTGCATATACCTTTGAAAGACACATCCATTATCTTGAAAACATATACGGGGCAGAAAGTATACCCCAGAGGGAAAATAAGGGTGCCTGTTGTATACAACGGCAAGGAAATACAGAAGTTGTATTTATACGTTCTGCAAGATGGTGGTCCACCACTGCTGGGACGTGAATGGATCAGGAAGGTACGTTTAGACTGGCACTCCATTCAGGCACCGACGGTGACCAGTAAGAAAAAAAATGATGATGACGTCATACCTGAACGATTAAAAGACATCTTGGCCAACGCCAAAGAAGTGTTTCAACAGGAACTAGGAACCTTGAAAGGCGTCACCGCCTCAATGAAAGTGGAAGATGCGGCAATTCCCAAGTTTTTAAGGCAAGGCCGGTGCCATACGCAATTCGTCCAGCAGTCGAGGCAGAGCTGGAGAATTTGGAAAAGGCAGGCGTGTTATCCAAGATAGAATTGAGCGAGTGGGCAACACCCATCGTCCCGGTCATGAAGAAAATGTTGAATAATGATAAAGCTGAAGAACAGAGAAAAATTCGCATCTGTGGGGACTTCAAGGTGACTGTAAACCCGGTCCTTCCCACGGTACAGTATCCTCTTCCGAGGATAGAAGATATTTTCGCCTCACTATCCGGAGGGAAACGTTGCACAAAAATTGACTTGGCACAGGCATATCTACAGATGGAGGTTGAGGAGGCCTCTAAAAAGTATCTCACGATAAACACACACAAAGGCCTGTACCAGTACAATCGACTGGTTTTCGCAGTAGCATCAGCTCCAGCTATCTGGCAAAGAGCTATGGAGCAAGTCCTGCAAGGGATTCCGGGGACTCAATGCTACCTAGACGACATCCTTGTAACAGGAGAAAATGACAACGAGCACCTTGCCAATTTGGAGCAGGTGCTCACTAGGCTGAGAGAACGGGGCCTACGAGCAAATTGCCCCAAGTGCAAATTTATCCAGAAACAAATATCATATTGTGGCCACATAATTAACGAAGAAGGGTTGCATAAGTCACCTGAAAAAATTGAAGCGGTCATAAAAGCCCCAGCACCTGAAAATGTCTCACAATTAAGGTCGTTCCTGGGATTGATAAATTACTATCATAAATTATTGCCGAACTTGTCAACTGTTCTGCACCCTCTTAACGAACTGCTACAAACGGGGGTAAATTGGAAATGGAGCGAAGACTGTAAACGTGCCTTCCATAAATGCAAAGGCTTGATCACGTCCAAGGAAGTTGTGGTTTATTACAACCCATCACTGCCAATCAGACTGGCGTGCGATGCATCCCCTTACGGCGTAGGAGCGGTATTATCGCATAGATTCCCTGATGGCTCGGAACGGCCGATAGCTTTTGCGTCACGCTCATTGAACTCAGCTGAGCGTAACTATGCCCAGATCGACAGGGAAGCACTCAGCCTGGTATGGGGAGTGAAGAAATTCAACCATTACCTACACGGACAAAAATTTTCCTTGTTGACTGACCATCAACCCCTCGTCTCCATATTCAACCCGAAAAAGGGCGTTCCCATTATGACAGCTCAAAGGCTACAGAGGTGGTCCCTTTTCCTAGGGGCACACCAATATGACATAGAACACAAAGGATCAAAACAGCATGGAAATGCTGACGGTTTATCGCGTCTACCGTTGCCAACGGTAGAAGAGGCACCTACAGTGGACCCAGTGGAGATGTTCCACTCAACCATAGTGGAATGTCTACCAGTAACAAATTCTACCATTGAAAAGGAAATGAGAAATGACCCGACTCTCTCACGAGTCTACGATTTAACGGTGAAGGGATGGCCAGCACATGGCGAACCACTGTTGCCAGCATTCTCGCAAAGAAGAGAACAGCTGTCAGTGTGCCGAGGAACCTTGATGTGTGGATCCAGAGTGGTGATTCTACCCAAACTCCAGGATAAAGTGCTAAAGGAGCTTCACAAGGGGTATCTGGGTGGAGTGAAAATGAAGAACCTAGCCAGAGCATTTGTGTGGTGGCCAGGTATCGATGGAGACATCGAAGAAATGACCAAGGGCTGTCTAGGATGCCAGAAGGTCCAAAACGCCCCACCACAAGCCCCTCTACATCCATGGGAGTGGCCCTCATCTCCATGGCAAAGGGTACACATTGACTTTGCTGGTCCATTTATGGACTCAATGTTCTTAATCGCGGTTGATGCACACTCCAAGTGGCCAGAGGTAATAAAGATGTCCTCCACCACCACGGAAAAAAACCATCACAGTATTAAGGACCATATTTGCCAGGAATGGGCTGCCTGAACAGATCTGTTCTGATAATGGACCGCAATTTGTGTCCGAAGAATTCAGGAAGTTCTTAAAAAACAATGGGGTTAAGCACTACACGTCCGCCCCATACCATCCCGCCACCAATGGATTGGCTGAAAGGTTTCTCCAGACCTTCAAGAAGGCCATAAAGGCCATGGGTAATGAAGACATAAATCTACAGCATAAGGTAGATAACTTCTTGTTTGCATACAGGAATGCAACACATGTGGTTACAAACCAAACTCTCGCCATGATGTTTTTCAATAGAAGACTAAGATGCCGACTGGATTTGATCAAGCCAAACATCAGAAGGGACGTAGAGAACCGGCAATTTCAAGGCATGAATGAAAGGCCAACTAGAACCTTCCAGATAGGTCAACAAGTTTTGGCCCGGGACTACCGTACCGAGAAATGGCAGCCTGGAACTATTTGCACATGACTAGGGCCGCTGATGTATACCGTGCACATTGGAGAAAGCATAATAAGGCGCCATGCTGACCAGATCATAGAGTCATCCGAAAAGGGACAACCTACACCACAACTCTATATGCCTAATGATGAAGCAGAGATACCCATAGTATCTACCTCCGATCCGCTGATACTGGAACCAGATGAAACCGACACTGGCATTCAAGCCGAATTGACCTTGCCAAAAGAACCTACTACACCACCGAAAACTACTACACCACCGAGGCGTTATCCGGACCGAGTCAGGAAGCCTCCAGAGGGACTGACTTATAATTGATTAACTGCAGCAAATGTGTAGATTATTGTTCTTATAAACATGTTAATTAATGATTACTTAAAATGTTATGTACTGGTTGTCTAAAAGGGGAGGAATTGTGGTGTATGTGCCTTTAAGAGCCCCTGTGTACTGTAATGCCGGTTGTTGTGTATGTAACCTGTTCCACCTTAAGAGAGCTTAAGCCTGTTCCACCTTAAGAGATGTACTACTTTCTCAGGCTGCTGTAGACGTAATACCGGGGGTGAACACACCGGTATATAAGCACTGTGCAGTAATCTTGTATTCAGTGTAGTCCCTACCTCCAACCAGTAAAGACCTGTTTTATTGTTACTGATTAAGTCTGAGTATTAATTACTTGAACAACTCACAGACTTAACACTGGCGACGAGTCAGGTTCTTACCCTGCGGCAGTTATTCCACGGCGGTTGAAGAGAGGTTTCAAACCTCACCACTCACCACCCCACTGGAAGCGACAGGCATTAGGACCCTGAAGCCTCCATCAGCTTGTGAACCAGAGTAGAAGACAGGACTGGGGAAGAGAGAGGTAAAGGGCGATAGCGATCGGCAGATAAGGGCCGGGCCGCTTTGAAGTGAGGGGCGCAGCCGGGCCATCGATCGCAACCACCGATAAGGGCCGCACTCGGGCTGAAAGGCGCAGCGTCGGCAGACACTGAAGGCGCGAGAGCCGCGGTGAAAAGCGCGGGCCATCGATCGCGGCGAAGATAAGGGCCGCACTCGGGGGCTGAAGGGAGACGGCGTCGGGGGACGGGTGAAGACCGCCAAGCGCGGGAAAACCGCCATTTTGTGGGCGGAGGACGACGGCAAGAGCGGGAAGCCGCCATCTTTGATAACAAGTAAAGAAAATAAAATCTGAGAAATTGCAAATCTACAATGCCTAAACACGGGAATATTAGCACCTTTGATAGTGACCTCGAAGATTGGGCCATATATGTTGAAAGAGTAAAAAATTATTGTAAGGCCAATAAAATTCGTGACCAAGATAAAGCTCTAACATTATTAAATTTAATGGGTGCGAAGACATACGGGCAATTGAAACACCTGTTATCACCAGATGAACCGGCGGATAAGACGTTCGATGAGATTGTTACTGTCCTGAAAGATCATCTAAACCCCACGCCGCTGATGCTAGCGGAACGATTTAAATTTTATGACAGAAGGCAGCTACAGCATGAAAGCAATGCTGAATATTTGCTGGAATTGCGTAAATTAGCGAAATATTGCCAGTTTGGAACGGGACTGACAGATGCACTACGAGACAAATTTGTGTGTGGTTTATTTAAACAGGATACACAAAAGCGACTGCTCGAGGAGAATGAGCTGACGCTTGAGAAGGCGGTCACTATGGCAGCAGCACACGAAGCCGCAGCGAGAGGCACGGCAGTAATGCAGCTACGGTCACCGGAGCTCAGTGCACACAAATTGGGTGTGAGTTCTGGCAAATGTTATCGTTGTGGAAAGACAACGCATGATCAGAACCAGTGTTGGTTTAAAAACCAAGAATGTAGAACTTGTGGTAGGCTTGGACACATAGTTAGAGTATGCAGGTCAGGGAAGAAGACCAGCAACAAGAAGTCACCGCAAGGAAAATACGCAAAAGTACACAAGGTGGCCGAACAGGAGTCCGATTCAGACGCTAGCAGTAATGAACTGGCTGGCTTAAGCAGTATTGAACTGGCTAGCTTAAGGGTACTCAACGTTGGTAAGGGTGCAGACCTCCAGACAATTTGGGTTACTCTTCAGATAGAAGGAGTCCAAGTAAAAATGGAATTGGACACTGGATCGGCATTGTCGGTCATGAATAAGAAAGATTACAGAAGGTTATTCCAACATATTCCCCTACAGGATACGGAGATTATATTGACAACCTACACGGGGCAGAGAGTGTACCCCATCGGGACAATAAAGGTTGCAGTGGCCAACAAGGGCGAAGGAAGTCAAATAATGGACTTATATGTGCTACCGGAGGGAGGTCCACCACTACGAGGCCGGGAGTGGTTTAGAAACATAAATATGGACTGGCATTCGCTAAAAGCCATAAAGAGTGAGAACTCGGTGCAGATAATCAGCCCAGACTCTAGAACTGATGATGGTAAGACCAACCCATGTGCAAAAGACAAAGTTTCAGCACAGAATTCCACTGAGCAACAACAACATAGTTTAACAGAGAATTCTGAGTCTGTCAAGTCTACTGATATGCACATTTTTGAGGGACACTGGGCTCGAACTCAACTCCATTTCAAACTACAACAGCAATTAGAACAAATGATTCGCCGTTTTGAGCAAGAGATGAATGAAATAAAAAAGTTCTTTGTTACAGAGTGGGAGAATCTGGAAAGGCAACAGAAGCAACTGATGGAGAAAATGGAGCAGGAGCACACCAACCATCTGCGCGAGGAGGCCGAACGAATCAAAGCTGATTCAGGTTCTGAAGGTGCGTGCCATAATCTGGTGTCAGAAGAGTTAACGGTCAGCCAACTCCTTCATATGCTGAGGGACAAGACTCTGAAATGGGAAAAACTTGAACACGAGCTGCGATCTTCAAAGGAAAAGGGTTCGGAGCTCTCAAAAGTCATTGAGATGGCTGATGTGACGACACAGACTGAAACGACTGCAACAGATCAGCCATTGGATGCCAAAAGTACGCTGACTCACGTCAATGTAGAACAACAGACCGCTGAAACAGCTGCTCCGGTAGAGGGATTGCATAGTCCGATCAATCAATCTCCAAAGGAAGTTGAAGTATTAAAATCACAAATGAGGTCACTAGTAAACGACTTGCTGAAAGCCCAGAAAAAGCTGGATGCAGAGGTACACATGAAGAAGTCTCTTCAGGAAAGATGTCTGGATTTGGAACAAGAGCTGGCTAACGTCCAGCTGGGTATGGAGGAAATAGACGACCCTCTCACTGGTCTAGCTCAGGACGACACCGAATATTACCATGACCTGGTGGACGACACCGAATATTACGATGTCCTGTCCTGCCCAGCTTGTAACTTCGACTCCCAAAGTGCAGAAATCATGGAGGAGCACCAAAAGTCTACGGAACATCGGGAGAAGCTGGCTCTACGACGGAAACAGGAGGAAGAGAAGGAGGAACTGCGCATGCAGCTGGCAGCTGTGGCAGCTGACAATGGAGCCCAGAGAGTCTCCAAGAAGCAGAAAAGGAAAAGTAAAAACAGAAGATGACCCATCTGAACCATTATCACCTCTACCAGATCACACACGTGGTCCCTCCGAACGGAGCCAAATCAGTTCGGAAGTTCAAGCTGTTAAATCCATGAAAGGACTATTGAATGAGTAACGTGAACCGACTACACCACAGAGATTGAATCTGTGAACTGTTTTCCGCAGAGACTGAATCTGTGATATGTTACGTTAAACATGAAGTTACATATGTATATATGTTATTACGTTATGTTAAATGGGGGGGATGACTATAAAGCTAAGAAGGGAGGAGTGTTGTGTATGTAACCTGTTCCACCTTAAGAGAGCTTAAGCCTGTTCCACCTTAAGAGATGTACTACTTTCTCAGGCTGCTGTAGACGTAATACCGGGGGTGAACACACCTGTGGTGTATGTGCCTTTTAAGAGCAATTGTGGTGTATGTGCCTTTAAGAACCCCAGGTGTGCGTAATGCCGGTAATTGCCACTTGGGCTATATAAGCCTGTGTATTGTTTATATCCTTTAGAACCCCCCCCAGACTTGCTTAGTAAATACCTATGAACCAACTCCTGTCTTCAGTGTCTTTATCTACACACGGACACTACAGTGGCGACGAAGTGGAAACGGACTTACCTGCAATGCGGCAGCACCTCAAGGACATTGATTCCTCCAGCGTCCAGAAGACTCAAGGAAGTAATAGAAACTGTGGTTTCACCAGCTGGCCAAGCTGGTGGCAGGTACTGCGCTAATCCTTCCTGGGCGTCAGGCTGGGGCTCCAGCGGCGGGCTCTACAGCTGAGACAGGCAGCGAAATCGGAGGCAAGCAATAACGGACTGGGAGGGTGCACTCCGGAGACGGCCGGCGCGGCAAGCAGGTCAGCGTTTAGACCTCCGTCGGGAACGAGTCTCCAACAGTGAATAAACGGAAACCACAGTAAAACAGCGTTGTTATCGGTAGCAGCGGCGGGAAAGCGCAGGAAGCGCCATATCGTTGCTACAGAGAAAAAAAGCGCGCGGGAAGCGCCATATCTTTTTTGAAATGCCTAACTCTGGCAATATTGATGCTTTTGATAACGAAACAGAGCCTAACTTTGGCAATATTGATGTTTTTGATAAGATAGAGGATTGGACCACATATGTAGAAAGAGTGGAGGTGTTTTGCACCGCAAATGGAATAGAAGATGAAAAAAAAGCTTCAGTGCTTCTGGATCTAATGGGCGCAGAAACATACAAGCTGTTACGCAACTTAATCACTCCAGCCGAACCGATGGACAAGAATTTTGAGGAGATTGTTGATACCCTACACTGCCAATTCGAGGCAGGACTGGCAGATTCTTTGCAAGACAAATTCATCTGCGATCCCCTAAGTGTAGAAACACAAAAAAAGGTATCTTCTGGAAAAGATTTAACACTGGACAAGGCTTTCAGTGCAATAGGAGCGGCAAAGATACAGCAAAGGCCACAGGACTTTGGCACCCATGAAATGACACGGGGTTTCGAGAGATGTTATCGCTGCGGCAGATCCAACCATGACCAGAGGGATTGCTGGTTCAAAGAAAAAGCATGCAGGCGATGCGGAAAGATGGGACACATTCCACGTGTATGCCGATCTGAAAATAAAAAATCCACTAACGGGAAAAGAATCAATAAGGAAAAGCACAGAAAGGTACAAATGATGACGGACAGTAGCTCCAAAGACCAGAAGAGCGATAGCGACTCCGGGAACAAGAGACTAAGCTCTCTCAAATTACATAATGTAATTGCCAATAAAGATTACCAGACCATTTGGGTTACCCTCATAATAGCAGGGTCCCCAGTTAAAATGGAGCTAGATACAGGATCAGCTCTAACCGTAATAAATCGATGAGATTACGAGAGGCTACTTTCGCATATACCTCTAAAAGACACATCCATTATCTTAAAAACATATACGGGGCAGAAAGTATACCCCAAAGGAAAAATAAAGGTGCCTGTGGTATACAACGGCAAAGAAATACAAAAGTTGTATTTATACATTCTACAAGATGGTGGTCCACCGTTGTTGGGACGTGAATGGATAAGGAAGATACGTTTAGACTGGCACTCCATTCAGGCACTGACAGTGACCAGTAAGGAAAAAAACAATGATGACATCATACCTGAACGATTAAAAGACATCTTGGCCAACGCCAAAGAAGTGTTTCAAGAGAAACTAGGAACCTTGAAAGGCATCACCGCCTCAATAAAAGTGAAGGATGCAGCAATTCCAAAAATTTTTAAGGCAAGACCGGTTGCCATACGCAATACGTCCGGCAGTCGAGGCAGAGCTGGAGAATTTGGAAAAGGCAGGCGTATTATCCAAAATAGATTGGAGCGAATGGGCAACACCCATCGTTCCAGTCATGAAAAAAGCATTGAAAAATAACTTTGAGGAACAGAGAAAAATTCGCATCTGTGGGGACTTCAAGGTGACTGTAAACCCGGTCCTTCACACGGTACAGTATCCTCTTCCAAGGATAGAAGATATTTTCGCTTCACTATCCGGAGGAAAACGTTTCACAAAAATTGACTTGGCACAGGCATATCTACAGATGGAGGTTGAGGAGACCTCTAAAAAGTATCTCACAATAAACACACACAAAGGCCTGTACCAGTACAATCGACTGGTTTTTGGAGTAGCATCAGCTCCAGCTATCTGGCAAAGAGCTATGGAGCAAGTCCTGCAAGGGATTCCGGGGACTCAGTGTTACCTAGACGACATCCTTATAACAGGAGAAAACGACAACGAGCACCTTGCCAATTTGGAGCAGGTGCTCACTAGGCTGAAAGAACGGGGCCTACGAGCAAATCGCCCCAAGTGCGAATTTTTCCAAAATCAGATATCATATTGTGGCCACATAATTAATAAGGAAGGGTTGCATAAGTCACCTGAAAAAATTGAAGCAGTTATAAAAGCCCCAGCACCTGAAAATGTTTCACAATTGAGGTCATTCCTGGGATTAATAAATTACTATCATAAATTTTTACCGAACTTATCGACTATTCTACACCCTCTTAATGATCTTCTACACACAGGAGTGATTTGGAAATGGAACGAAGACTGTAAACGTGCCTTCCATAAATGTAAAGACTTAATCACATCCGAGAAAGTTTTGGCTCATTACAACCCATCACTACCAATCAGACTGGCGTGCGATGCATCCCCTTACGGCATAGGAGCGGTATTGTCCCATAGATTCCCTGATGGCTCGGAACGGCCGATAGCTTTTGCGTCACGCTCATTGAACTCAGCTGAGCGTAACTATTCCCAAATAGACAGGGAAGCACTCAGCCTGGTATGGGGAGTGAAGAAATTCAACCATTACCTACACGGACAAAAATTTACCTTGCTGACTGACCATCAACCCCTCATCTCCATATTCAACCCTAAGAAAGGTGTCCCCATTATGACGGCACAAAGACTACAGAGGTGGTCCCTTTTTCTAGGGGCACACCAATACAACATTGAATACAAAGGGTCAAAACAGCATGGGAATGCTGACGGGTTATCGCGTCTGCCGTTGCCAACGATAGAAGAGGCACCTACAGTAGACCCAGTAGAGATATTCCACTCTACCATAGTGGCATGTCTACCGGTGACAAATTCTGCCATTGAAAGGGAGACGAGAAATGACCCGACTCTCTCACGGGTCTACGATTTAACAATGAAGGGATGGCCAGCACATGGCGAACCACTGTTGCCAGCATTCTCACAAAGAAGAGAACAGCTGTCAGTGTGCCGAGGAACCTTGATGTGTGGATCCAGAGTGGTGATTCCACCCAAACTCCAGGATAAAGTGCTAAAGGAGCTTCACGAGGGGCATCTGGGTGGAGTGAAAATGAAGAACCTAGCTAGGGCGTTTGTATGGTGGCCAGGTATCGATGGAGACATCGAAGACATGACCAAGAGCTGCCTAGGATGCCAGAAGGTCCAAAATGCTCCGCCACAGGCCCCTCTACATCCATGGGAGTGGCCCTCATCTCCCTGGCAAAGGGTGCACATCGACTTTGCTGGTCCATTTATGGACTCAATGTTCTTAATCGCAGTTGATGCACACTCCAAGTGGCCGGAGGTAATAAAGATGTCCTCCACCACCACGGAAAAAACCATCACAGTATTAAGGACCATATTTGCCAGGAATGGGCTGCCAGAACAGATATGTTCTGATAATGGACCGCAATTTGTGTCCGAAGAATTCAGAAAGTTCTTAAAGAACAATGGGGTAAAGCACTACACGTCCGCCCCATACCATCCCGCCACCAATGGATTGGCTGAAAGGTTTGTCCAGACCTTTAAGAAGGCCATAAAGGCCATGGGTAATGAAGACATAAAACTTCAGCACAAGGTGGATAACTTCTTATTTGCCTATAGGAATGCCACACATATGGTTACAAACCAAACTCCCGCCATGATGTTCTACAATAGAAACCTAAGATGCCGGCTGGATTTGGTCAAGCCCAACATCCGAAGGGACGTGGAGAACCGGCAGTTTCAGGGCATGAATGAAAGGCCAACTAGGGCCTTCCAGATAGGCCAACCGGTTTTGGCCCGGGACTACCGTACCGAGAAATGGCAGCCTGGAACTATCTGCACACGACTAGGACCACTGATGTATACCGTGGACATCGGAGAAAGCATAATAAGGCGCCATGCGGACCAAATCATCAAGTCATCCGAAAAGGGACAACCTACACCACCACGCTATACATCTAACGATGAAGTAGAGATACCCATATCTACCTCCGATCCGGTGATACTGGAACCCGATGAACCCGACACTGGCCTTCAAGCCGAATCAGCCTTGCCAGAAGAACCTACTACACCACCAGAAACTACTACACCCCCGAGGCGTTATCCGGACCGAGTCAGGAAGCCTCCTGAGAGACTAACTTATAATTAATTAATACAGCAATGTATATTATTTTGCATATAACATGTAATTAATAATTACTTAAAATATGATGTACTAGTTAGCTAGAAGGGGAGGAATTGTGGTGTATGTGCCTTTTAAGAGCAATTGTGGTGTATGTGCCTTTAAGAACCCCAGGTGTGCGTAATGCCGGTAATTGCCACTTGGGCTATATAAGCCTGTGTATTGTTTATATCCTTTAGAGCCCCCCCCCAGACTTGCTTAGTAAATACCTATGAACCAACTCCTGTCTTCAGTGTCTTTATCTACACACGGACACTACAACACCGGTATATAAGCACTGTGCAGTAATCTTGTATTCAGTGTAGTCCCTACCTCCAACCAGTAAAGACCTGTTTTATTGTTACTGATTAAGTCTGAGTATTAATTGCTTGAACAACTCACAGACTTAACACCGGTAGTGGCCACTCGGGCTATATAAGCCTGTATAGTGTCTTGTATCTGTTAGTTCACCTCCAGACTTTGTTCAGTAAACACCTGTTAAACCAGCTCCTGCATTCCGTGTCTCCATTAACACACGGATACAACAGTTACTGGTAGACATTCCACTATGGTTGAGTGGAACATCTCCACTGGGTCCACTGTAGGTGCCTCTTCTACTGTTGGCAACGGTAGACGCGATAAACCGTCAGCATTTCCATGCTGTTTTGATCCTTTGTATTCTATGTCATATTGGTGTGCCCCTAGGAAAAGGGACCACCTCTGTAGCCTTTGCGCTGTCATAATGGGAACGCCCTTTTTAGGGTTGAATATGGAGACGAGGGGTTGATGGTCAGTCAACAAGGAAAATTTTTGTCCGTGTAGGTAATGGTTGAATTTCTTCACTCCCCATACCAGGCTGAGTGCTTCCCTGTCGATCTGGGCATAGTTACGCTCAGCTGATTTCAATGAGCATGACGCAAAAGCTATCGGCCGCTCCGAGCCATCAGGGAATCTATGCGATAATACCGCTCCTACGCCGTAAGGGGATGCATCGCACGCCAGTCTGATTGGCAGTGATGGGTTGTAATGAGCCAAAACTTCCTTGGACGTGATCAAGCCTTTGCATTTATGGAAGGCACGTTTACAGTCTTCGCTCCATTTCCAATTTACTCCCATTTGCAGCAGTTCGTTAAGAGGGTGCAGAACAGTTGACAAGTTTGGTAAAAATTTATGATAGTAATTTATCAATCCCAGGAACGACCTTAATTGTGAGACATTTTCAGGTGCTGGGGCTTTTATGACCACTTCAATTTTATCAGGTGACTTATGCAACCCTTCTTCGTTAATTATGTGGCCACAATATGATATTTGTTTCTGGAAAAGTTCGCACTTGGGGCGATTTGCTCGTAGGCCCCGTTCTCTCAGCCTAGTGAGCACCTGCTCCAAATTGGCAAGGTGCTCGTTGTCGTTTTCTCCTGTTACAAGGATGTCGTCTAGGTAGCATTAAGTCCCCGGAATCCCTTGCAGGACTTGCTCCATAGCTCTTTGCCAGATAGCTGGAGCTGATGCTACTCCGAAAACCAGTCGATTGTACTGGTACAGGCCTTTGTGTGTGTTTATCGTGAGATACTTTTTAGAGGCCTCCTCAACCTCCATCTGTAGATATGCCTGTGCCAAGTCAATTTTGGTGAAACGTTTCCCTCCGGATAGTGAGGCGAAAATATCTTCTATCCTCGGAAGAGGATACTGTACCGTCTGAAGGACCGGGTTTACAGTCACATTGAAGTCCCCACAGATGCGAATTTTTCTCTGTTCTTCAGCTTTATCATTATTCAGCGTTTTCTTCATGACCGGGACGATGGGTGCTGCCCACTCGCTCCAATCTATCTTGGATAACACGCCTGCCTTTTCCAAATTCTCCAGCTCTGCCTCGACTGCTGGACGAATTGCGTATGGCACCGGCCTTGCCTTAAAAAACTTGGGAATTGCTGCATCTTCCACTTTTATTGAGGCGGTGACGCCTTTCAAGATTCCTAGTTCCTGTTGAAACACGTCTTTGGCGTTGGCTAAGATGTCTTTTAATCGTTCAGGTATGACGTCATCATCATTTTTTTTCTTACTGGTCACCGTCAGTGCCTGAATGGAGTGCAAGTCTAAATGTATCTTCCTGATCCATTCACGTCCCAACAGCGGTGGACCACCATCTTGCAGAACGTATAAATACAACTTCTGTATTTCCTTGCCGTTGTATACAACAGGCACCCTTATTTTCCCTCTGGGATATACTTTCTGCCCCGTATATGTTTTCAAGATAATGGATGTGTCTTTCAAAGGTATATGCGGAAATAGCCGCTCGTAATCCCGTCGACTTATGACGGTCAGAGCTGATCCTGTATCTAGCTCCATTTTAACTGGGGACCCCGCTATCGTGACGGTAACCCAAATGGTCTGGTAATCTTCTTTGGCAATTACTTTATGTAATTTGAGACAGCTTAGTCTCTTATTTCCAGAGTCGCTATCGCTCTTCTGGTCTTCGGAGCTGCTGTCCGTCATTATTTGTACCTTTCTGTACTTTTCCTTATTGATTTTTTTTCTGTCAGTGGATTCTTTGTTTGCAGATCGGCATACACGTGCAATGTGTCCCATCTTTCCGCATTGCCTGCATGCTTTGTCCTTCAACCAGCAGTCCCTCTGGTCATGGGTGGATCTGCCGCAGCGATAACATCTCTCGAAACCCTGTGTCATTTCATGGGTGCCAAAGTCCTGTGGCTTTTGCTGTATCTCTGCGGCTCCTCTTGCTGCTGCTTCGTATGATACAGCCATACTGAAAGCCTTGTCCAGTGTTAAATCTTTCTCAGAAAGTAGCCTTTTCTGTGTTCCTTCACTTAGGAGACCGCAGACGAATTTGTCTCGAAGAGAATCTGCCAGTCCTGCCCCGAATTGGCAGTGCTTTGACATCTTTCTTAATTCGGTGAGGTAATCAGCGTTACTTTCATTCTTGTGCTGATTCCTCCTGAAGAATTTGAATCATTCCGCTATCAGCAGCGGTGTTGGGTTTAAGTGCTCCTGTAGGGTATCAACAATCTCTTTAAAATTCTTGTCCATCGGTTTGGCTGGAGTGATTAAGTTTCGTAACAGCCCGTATGTCCTTGCGCCCATTAGATTTAGAAGTACCGATGCCTTTTTATCATCCTCTATTTCATTCGCTGTGCAATATACCTCCACTCTTTCCACATATGTGGTCCAATCCTCTACATCACTATCGAAAGCAGTAATATTGCCAGTCTTAGGCATCCTGAAAAAAAAGGGCGCCTCCCGCGCTTTCCTTTCTTCCCTGCCGAGAAAAAATGGTGCCTCCCGCGCTTTCCCGCCGCTGCTGACAACGCTGTTCTCCGCGGTTTTTATTTATACAGATATTTTTAATAATTGGAGACTCGTTCCCGCCGGACTCTCTGGGACTTTTCCCTCCCTCTGCTTGGTCCGAACGCCGACCTGCTTTGCAGCGCTGGCCGTCTTCCGAGTGCTCCACCCTCCGTCTCCGTTTGCCTCCGCCTTCGCTGCTCGGCCCCGCTGCAGAGCCAGCCGATCGAGCCCCAGCCCGCCGCCCAGGAAGGATTATTGCAGTACCTGCCACCAGTCCGGCTAGCTGGTGAAACCAGAGTTTTTTCTTTTTTTTTTCTTCGACCTTCGTCTGAGGAATCGATCTCCTTGAGGTGCTGCCGAATTGCAGGTAAGTCCGTTTCCAATTCGTCGCCACTGTTGTATCCGTGTGTTAATGGAGACACGGAATGCAGGAGCTGGTTTAACAGGTGTTTACTGAACAAAGTCTGGAGGTGAACTAAAAGATACAAGACACTATACAGGCTTATATAGCCCGAGTGGCCACTACCGGCATTACAGTACACAGGGGCTCTTAAAGGCACATATACCACACCTTAAGAAATGTAGGAAAAGTTTACACCAGTTTCACTGTGATCCCTAATTTGGAAATCAGTAAAAACTGATTTTAAAAGCTTCTAAGAAACTCTATTATCGGCTGGCAGTTTGACTGCTGGCTTGAAGCACTTCTGCCTTTTGCTGTGGTGCTCTGGTTCCACCTCTGAGGTATGTCTTTGGCAAGTTATCTCCAATCTTCTTTATCGACAGGCTTCTGTCCTTGACTTCTAACTAACACCTTGCATCTATTTCAGTATTACATTCTACCTCCTACGCTTCTACTAACTTGTCATAGAATCATACTGCACAGAAGGAGTTCCTTTGGCCCATCATGCCTGTGCCGGCTCTTTGAAAGAGCTATCCAATGAATCCCACTCCCCTACTCTTTCCTCACTAACCCTGCAAATTTTTACTTTTCAAGTATATATTCAAATCTCAAAGTTACTGTTGAATCTGTTTCCACTACCTTATCAGCCAGTACATTTCAACAACTCACTGAGGTAAGATCTTGCCTGATGAATGATTAATGAAACTGTATTCTGATGTTCTACAGATACTGTTGAAGCCAGCATCAACGTCTCTGTCAGAATAACGAACCAACTGTATTCTAACAAACTGAAAAACAACAAGTCAATCGAGTTCAAAAATTTCTCACGTGACTTTAAAAAACAGGTTGGTGCCCAGAACTGCACGCTATACTCCAACAGTATCAGTCTTGTATCAGTTCAACATTGCTTTCATGTTCACTGCCCCTATGTATGCAACCTCATTTGACTTTTTTACTACCTTTACTGTCTAAATTCGCCCAGTCCGTTAAAGAACTTAGGCCTAGAAATTCAGTTGGTTGCGCCAGCCGCTAGCGCCTTAAGAGGGCGAGAAGTGGGGCGCTAAGCGGCTAGCGACCGGTCGCGGCGCGATCTGTGCCTCTCGCGAAATTCAGTAACGATTTAGCAGCGGCGCAAAACCTTTGCGCGCGCTCAGCTGCGCGCGCAGATCCTGACGTCATTTCATGGTGCAACACCCTTTGTGCGCCCCGAACCGGAAATTCAGTGGTGCCGGCCTATTGTGCGTCTGGCGCCCCCGGCGACTGGTAAAGGGGAACGGTTCCCAGTCGCTGCGGGGCGCGGGGGGCACTAATTAAAGGGGACTCCTATTGCAGTATAAATGTCAGCCATTTTGCTCCACTCCTTCTTTGTGAGACACTGATATTTGGAGAGAGACAAAGGGAGAGAGCTTTCTGGTTTGAATCAACACTCGCTCAGGTACTTCTGGCTTCAGGCCAGAGCTTTGCACTTGTAATTAACTTTCAGTGCCATAGCATTAATTCGATACATCTAATGGGGGCTGCAATGGATGCAAACGTTGGCTTACTGCATTGCGTTCAAAGGGCTCAGAGACGCCGTGAGAGACTGCCAGTCATGGCCAGACGGAGAAGGGCCAACAGGCGTCGGCACAGGAGGCCTTACCCACCCAGGGTATAACGCCAGCAGTTCTCATATCTGAACATGTCTGAGGAGCAGTGTGTTCGGAGGCTGCGATTCAGAAGGGAGGTGGTCACAGAGATCTGCCACCTGCTTCAGAGAGATCTGCAGCCACAGCCGAGGAGCAGGACGTCTCTGTCGGTGGCAGTGAAGGTGACGGTGGCTCTCAACTTCGATGCCACCGGCTCATTCCAATCCGCTACTGGGGACATTTCCAACATCTCCCAGTTCGCGGTACATTGCTGCATCCGCCAGGTGACCAATGCCCTATTCAGAAGGAGACGTCAGTTCATCTCCTTCCCCATGACCCTCGACAAGCAGCAAGAGCGTGCAATGGGATTTGCAACATTAGCGAACTTCCCAATGGTGCAGGACGCCATTGACTGCACGCATGTGGCTTTGCAGGCACCTCTCCAGAATGCCGAGGATTACCGCAACCAGAAGGGCTACCATTCGCTCAACGTGCAGTTGGTGTGTGACCACAGGCAGCTCATACTAGTTGTCAATGACCGCTTTCCAGGCAGCAGCCACGATGCCTTCATCCTGTGCCAGACTTCTGTGGCAGACCTTTTCCAGGCCCAGCCTCACCCACGAGGATGGCTTCTCGGGGACAAAGGCTATCCTTTGTGCACCTGGCTGATGACCCCGCTCCGTGCGCCCAGCACCCCTGCAGAACAACGATACAATGACAGCCATCAAGCAACCAGGAACATCATTGAGCACACAATCGGCATGCTCAAGCAACGGTTCCGCTGTCTGGATTGTTTCGGGGGAGCCCTACAGTACTCGCCTGAGCGAGTCTTCCATTTCGTTGTCGTGTGCTGCATGCTGCACAACCTGGCTATCCGCAGGACTCAGCCACTGCCAGCAGACATTGGAGGACCACCAGAGGAGGAGGAGGAGGAGGAGGCCCAGGATGGGAGGGAGGCAGAAAGTGCAAGGGCCGTCCGTCTGCGGCTTAATGCAACTCGGTTCTAGGCCCCCTCTCAGGGAATGGCTTGTGCCAATGAAGGAAGATGAATGTAGCCGCTCCGCAAGCCCTCAGCCGATCAAGGCAACCAATACTGCCAAAAGCAAACACGCACAGTGCGATTAAAGAAAATGTTTTACTCTTATAACTCTGTGCCCTTCCCGCATGACAAACTAATTCAGAGAAACCCCCCAAACAAAAACACACCAGTCTCGGCCTTTATATATAAAAAAGAAATACAACAGTCTCGGCCTGTTTATAAAAAAGAAATACAACAGTCTCGGCCTGTTTATAAAAAAGAAATACAACAGTCTCGGCCTGTTTATAAAAAGCAACAAAATTGGCCAGACCTTCTACTTTTTCACCTGCGAGGATGATCCGTCTCGCTTCCGGGCATGGCCCCTACCCGCCCTGCAGCTCCTCCTCAATGGGACCCCAGTGGCTGCAGCAAGGCTGGGAGAAGGCTGCTGAGGGTTAGTTGGTGAGACAGCAGATGCCCTTGGGGGTCGGCCTGGACCAGCTCTGGGCCTGGAGGGCCCGGCTGCGGACTGCTCCAACTCAGCTTGGGCGGCAGCAGTCTGTCCTACGGATGGTGGCAGCTGCAGTGGAGGAGTGACAGTGTTGGCTGTAGGAATGCTGCCAACCTGACAGAGCACAGGCACTCCCTGGTCGGCTGATTCACTGGCACTCGCACGGGCCAGCACTGCAGCATGCGCAGCAATCTGCTGAAGCACAGACTGCTGGGCTGCTGCGGCGCGGCGAGTGCCCCGGCGATGCCTGGCCGAGCCAGCGAGTGCGGCAGCAGTTAGTGCCCGTGTGGCCCTGGTCTGTGTCTGGATGACACCAGCCAGTGAATGCACGGCACGACTGAGCACTTGGCTGGAGGCCATCTGTGCTACCGCGAAGTCCTGCAGACTCCTGGCCTGTGCTGCCCCGAATTCCTGCACACTCCTTGCCAGTGACTCTATGGAGTCAGGCATCATTGCCACTGCAGCCATGAGCTCAGTGTGCCTGCGCTCAGCCTGGGCGCCCATTTCTGCTAGGAGCCGCACCTCCTCTGCGCTCACTGTAGCAGGACTGGAGGCCACACTCAACCTCCGGGGAGAAGGCCGCCGAGCTTCCCCACCTCTCCCGCGTTGCTGCAGCCCGCTGGTCCCCGGAGCATCACTCTCCTCCGACACTTGCCCCCTGCTCCCCTCCAGGGAAGACGCGTCCCCAGCATGGCCATGGGCTGCCTCGGCCGAGGGTGTCCCTGATGGGGCAGCTTCCTCTTCCTCCTCCTCTAGGTCTGAGTCCGACACAGTGCCAGCTTGAGGGGCTGCCTCCTCACCTGGCGAGTCACCATCTGAAAGCAGGGAGGCATAAGAGTTGCTTTAGAGTGAGGACATGACGGCAGCGAGGGAGGCATCAGTGCTGCTATGCACTGCATTGGTTCGATAGTGGCAAAGGATGCTGACGTGAGGCGCGGGTGGAAAGAGAGAGGTCCAAAAGGTGAGGACCTTACCATTGGTGCCCAGAACAGGGTCGGCATCTCTAGTCGCGACGGGGCCAATCAGCCGGCCTGCCATGATCTGCTCCACTCGCAGCTCTAGGTCGCTGAGATGCTTAATGTCAGGACGGCCTCCCCCGGTCTGGCGCTGCTGTCTCCGGTTGTGCGCCAGCTTGCCCTGCAAGAGAGAGGACGGCCTCTAAGTACAGTGTGAAGCCCTGATCTTGCCTGCACAGCCTCCCATGGTGGAATAGCCCTGGCAGTGTGAAGCCCTGATCTTGCCTGCACAGCCTCCCATGGTGGAATAGCCCTGACAGTGTGAAGACCTCATCTTGCCTGCACAGCCTCCCATGGTGGAATAGCCCTGACAGTGTAAAGCCCTGATCTTGCCTGCACAGCCTCCCATGGTGGAATAGCCCTGACAGTGTATAAACTCCTGAATATGCAAGTGCTTTTCATGACAGTCCCATAGCTGCTGGATGAGGGCTGGGCAGCCGGGCTTTCACGTCCCTTTGACCATCAACTGAGGAGCACATGCAGGGATGAGGAGGATACTGGAAAGGGTACTCACCCTGACAACCCGAGTGAGGTCGTTGAATTTTTTACGGCATTGGAGGGGAGTCCTGGGAACCACGCTGTTGGAGGCGACCCTGCTTGCCACCTCCCTCCAGGCTTTCTGATATTTGGAGGGCAGCGGCCTCCTGCCACCTTCAGGGAACAGAACATGGTGCCTGCGCTCAACTGCGCCAACCAGCAGCCTCAGGTCACCCTCGCCGAAGCGCTGCGCTCTCTCCTTTGGCTTCTCCATTCTCCTGGGCGTGGAGCAAATGAATTAGCACTGTTCAGGCCTTCCCTCAGGGCTGCAGTGTGCAGGGCGTGGTAGCCAAACAACTCCACCCTCCCCCTTTAAGTGCTGACCGGCGCCTGACTGTCTGCCTTCAATCAATAACTCGCCGCACCTGCGCTGCACCCGCCCTCGGTGGTAGCGCCCCGGATCGCCGGCTTAGCGCCTTATGATACTCGTGCATCGCCTGCTTTAGTGCTGCAGCAACCTCTTGGGGCGATGCAACTGAATATCGGTGAAGGCGGCGCTAAGTTGCACCGGGCGCAAAGTTTTGTGACCGCCCGGCTGTAGCGCCCCAAACTCGGCTATACCGAATTTCTAGGCCTTACTATTTAGCGTATACTTCCAGTAGCTTTTCTCTTTCCCCAAGATGGACTAAGTCACGTTTCTCTACATTGAACAGCAGCAGCCAACTATCCATCTATCCACTAAACTATCTAAGTCTTCCTCCAATCTTCTTTTATTCCTTTTCCTGGTTTGCCACTAATTTGCTATTAGCATACTCCAATATCATTCCTTTTGTGCCTAACTCCAAATCATTTATTACAACAACAACTTGTATTTATATAGTGCCTTCAAAGTAATAAAACGTCCCAAGGCGCTGCACAGGAGTATTTTAAGACAAAACATTTGACACCGATCCACATAAGGATAAATTAGGGCAGATGACCAAAAGCTTGGTCAAAGAGGTAGGTTTTAAGGAGCGTCTTAAAGGAGGAAAGAGAGATAGCGAGACGGAGAGGTTTAGGCAGGGAATTCCAGAGCTTAGGGCCTAGGCAACAAAAGGCATTATGGATTATTATGGATAGAAAAGAAATGAACTCCCATTCAAAAATAAAATCTAGTTACCCTACCTCTCTCTAGCCACCTCTCTATCAATGCAACTGCATTTCCTTTAATATCACGTACCATAATTTGCACTGAAGTCTCTCTTGTGGCCCCTTATCAAATGCCTTCTAAAAATCTATAGATACAACATCCAACCCATTCCCGCTCTCCACACACTGTGGTTTTCTGGGGAAAAAATCAATTACAAAAGTCAAGTAGACCAGGCCTTTCCAAATCCAAGGTATTGTCCCCAACTAACTCATTCCACTCAAGTGCTCAAATGTATTATGGACTCAAGATTTACCCTTAACCGAGGTAAAGCTGGCCACTATGCTTTTTGCCCCTTTCTTGAACACTGGTCTTATATTTGCCACCCTCCAATCCTTTGGCATAATTCTCATTTCCAAACCGCCCATGTCATCGGTGTACCTGGGGTACCTACTGAGTGTGGGGGCTTAGCATTAACAAAAATGGGCTCCGTTTCTAGGAAGGCAGCTCTCCTTACAGCAGTTGATTGCTTCGCACCAGAGGTGGGACTGCCGGAATTTTCAGCGGGTGATTTCACCCTTCCCAGTCCCAGCCCCACCCGGGATTTCAGGCTGCAAGGGGGCGGAGACGGGATCTTCCCACCACTGTGGTGCCCCCAGAAAACCCAACTCACCTTGAATGGGGGGGCGGGGGCGGGTGCGGGGCACAGAGACACTGCATTAATAAAATCCTCCCCCATTCGTCACCAATCTTGGCCCCGAGTCTGCCACATAGATTACGGATTTTTGGGGGGTCACTAATGTACAATTAAATACAGGAACATTCACAGCTCACCCTCTCTCTCTCTCTTTTTAAGATGGACATCATTTATAAAGACATAAAGGGATACCAGGACGTGAAGATTACAAGCATAAGGTAATATCATTTCAGCTTGTAGCCCCCCGGGCTGCTTCAAAAGACTTCTTAGTCAAGAACTGTACATTGTCATAACCAATGTTCCCTCTAATTTTTTTTGGGTGCATGGAACGGGTTGTGGGGCCCATTCAAAATTCTGCGCATGCACGCTTCTTTACATGGTGAAGCCAGCAAGCGGCTTGCGTGGGGCCTCGAGACCGCTGAGCTGCCGCGTGGCCTAACAGGAACATTCTCAGTAAAGGAAAGTAAGAGCTCGTATTTTGCAGCTTTCACTTCCTCAGGAAGTCCCAAAGCACTTCATCTCACTTTTGATGTGGCGTCACTGTTATAATATAGGCCAATACACACACACAGCAAGGTCCCACCAACAACAGAAAGCTTTTGATTCATGGATAACTATTGGCCAGGGCACAGAGGCAATCTCCCCGGCTTTTCCTCCAGTAGATGCCATGGGATCCTTTACTTCCATAGGCATACGGGGCCTCGGTTTAATATCTCATCCGATGGACGACACCTCCGACAGTGCAGCACTCCCTCAGTAACTGCACTGAAAGTGTCAGGCAAGATTTTGTGCTCAAGCTTCTGTGGTGGGGCTAGAGCCCATGACCTTCTGATTTCAGAGACGAGAGTGCTACTCACTGAGCCGAGCTTGTTCGAAAGCGAAAGGCTGAGGCTTGCTGCAGCATTTCACACAGATCAGATGCTGCGGGAGTGCTGCGTTGTCAGAGGTGATGTACTTCAGATGAGACATCAAACCAAGGCCCATTTTTGGTTCTGGATGTTGAAGAACCTCTGGCATTATTTGGAATAACAAGTCGTTCTCCAGTATCCTGACCAATATTCCGCCCTCAAAATCAATTTAATTGGCCATTCATCCCATTTCTATTTGTGGGGCTTTGCTGTGTTCAAAATGGCAACTGTGTTTTTCCAACACAACAGTCAATGCTTTCAAAATAAATCACTCCATATGAAGCCCTTCCAGACCTTTCTGAGAAACGTTGTTCCCTGGACACTTACTGGAGTTCTGACTCACTCGGGCAACTGTATCATCGCACTACGGTCAAATATAAGAAAGGCAGGGTGGTGGTCAGGTGGTTCTGGTACTGAGCCAACTACCCAGAAGTCAGGTGTTCAAATCCCACCATGGCAAATGTGAAATTGAATTTGATCAATCTGGTCGCTTGTGAGCTGGCACCGTGAAAGCTGCCGCATTGTTCGAGAAACCCAAACAGTTCACTGGTGTCCTTCAGGGAAGGGAAACTGCCAGCCCTTCCCCGGTCTTGCTTACGTGTGACTCCTCTCCCACACCACGTGGTTGACTCAATGCCCTCTAAATAGGCCGAGCAAAAGTCAATCAGTTGTAAAACCAATCACCAGAGAACCCAAGGATGGGCAATGAAGGTGGCATCGACCACTTCCTGAGAACAGGCCCGTTTAGAAAACAAACACTTCCATTTCAACAATGCCTGATCAAGAGTCCCAGCAACACCTTTACACGTTTCACAAAGAACTACTCTGAAACTGCTTGAATGTTGGGAAGGTGACCTCGGTGTCAGTTTGGCCAAGCGGGTTGCACTCTTGCTAATGAAGAGTGTCCCATGCTCAGGTCCCACAGTCCAACGCTCACGTAGTGTACAAAGACAGAGCTGATGAGGTCTGAACCTCAGCTTCCAGCTCCCTGGACATTAAAGATCTCATGGCGCCATTGAAAGAGAACCAGAGCATTGTCCTGGCCAATATTCCTTCCCTTAGACGACACAAGCCGTTTCTTTTTAACAGCTATCCAGCCATGCCCTTCATTGTTTGTAAGCCAGGCGCCTGAAATTTCATTGGGTTTAAATCACCTTCTGTTGTGTATGTAATATGTGTGCTACTTTGAACCTATGGACAGGACTGCACTACTTGTTGGGCGTAGTGATACGCAGTACCACTCCTGGCCATAGGGGTATAAATAGTACTGTGGGTACTGATCCCCCTCAGTTCCCGCCTGTGGGCATGAAGTAAAGACCTATGTGTAGTCCATACCTCCAACCAGTAAAGACCTGTTTGAGTTATACGTTTAAGTCTTTGTGTTAATTGTTCAATACAATACACATACTTAACACCTTCCTATTTTGCCCCACAGCAATGGCAGCATCATTGTTGATCATGATGTAATTGTCACCAGCACAACAGACTTTTCTGACTTCCTCACTGACACGGTTCACAAAGTTGAAGAAAAGCTGAAAAGTACAAATTGCACAGGAGGTAGGAGTCAAACTTGAAGGACCAAGTGTCTGAGGTGCTCGTTTTTAAACTCTGTGTAGAGGAAGCTTTTGTACGTATGTAATCCGTGCTGTACCTGCCCTGGGAGTGTTTGGTGGGACAGTGTAGAGAGAGCTTTACACTGCATCTAACCCGTGCTGTACCTGCCCTGGAAGTGTTTGATGGGACAGTGTAGAAGGAGCTTTACTCTGTATCTAACCAGTGCTGTACCTGCCCTGGGAGTGTTTGATGGGACAGTGTAGAAGGAGCTTTACTCTGTATCTAACCAGTGCTGTACCTGCCCTGGGAGTGTTTGATGGGACAGTGTAGAGGGAGCTTTACACTGTATCTAACCCGTGCTGTACCTGCCCTGGGAGTGTTTGATGGGACAATGTAGAAGGAGCTTTACTCTGTATCTAACCCGTGCTGTACCTGCCCTGGGAGTGTTTGATGGGACAGTGTAGAGGGAGCTTTACTCTGTATCTAACCCCGTGCTGTACCTGCCCTGGGAGTGTTTGATGGGACAGTGTAGAGGGAGCTTTACTCTGTATCTAACCCGTGCTGTCAGGGCGAGGTTGGTTCTGGACCCAAGTGCAGAGACGAGGCTTGAGGCAGGTATAAAGTTCAAACAAAGTACTTTACTTAATAAACACAAAGATACAATTACACTTTAGAAGCTCTAACAAGCAACCACTTGGCACAAAGGCTTATCAAGACTGAGCACAGAGAAGGGGAAAAACAGAACTAATATACTACAAATCACAGGTGAAACTCATAAGCCCAATAACAGTCAATAAGGGATTTAACACAGGGGTAACCACTCATGAAGGTGCCACCTAGGGGTTACTAGGAGAACTAACCGGCACCCTCACAGGACCCCCTCCCCTAGGAACGGCTCCTGACGTTCCTCCTGGACGAGCAGGGTGGCGACGGCGAAAATCCCTTATGAGTTCCAGATCCAAAATGTCCCGGGCCGGAACCCAGGAACGCTCCTCAGGACCGAAACCCTCCCAGTCAACCAGGTATTGGATGCTCCTCCTGACCCGGCGACAATCAAGGAGACGACGGACCGTGAAGACTTGCTGGCCGTCGATCATACGGGGCGGGGGTGGAGGTCTAGCCGCAGGAACCAAGGGACTAGTAAGTACCGACTTGAGGTGAGAGACATGAAATGTGGGATGTATCCTCATCGATCGAGGAAGGAGGAGCCGGTAGGCCACCGGGTTTACTTGCTCCAAAATCCTAAAAGGTCCTATGAACCGGGGAGCCAACTTGTGGGACTCTACATGGAGCGGAAGATTCTTGGTAGACAGCCAGACCTTCTGTCCGGTCCGGAACCGAGGAGCTGGGCGACGGTGACGGTCGGCCTGTACCTTCTGCCGAGATGAGGCAAGCTGCAAGGCGGATCGGACCCTCCTCCAGGTACGACGGCAGCGTTGGACTAACCCCTGGGCAGCCGGCACTCCTACCTCCCTCTCCTGTTCCGGGAAGAGTGGCGGTTGGAAGCCATATTGGCACTCAAAAGGCGAAAGACCAGTGGAGGAGCTCTGAAGGGTATTATGTGCATACTCTGCCCAGACCAGGTACTTGCTCCAGGAGGAAGGATTGGAGGACACAAAGCTTCGTAGCACCCTCTCCAGATCCTGATTAGTTCTCTCAGTCTGGCCGTTAGATTGAGGGTGGAACCCTGAAGAGAGACTGACGGAAGCCCCCAGGAGGGAACAAAAGGACTTCCAAAACCTAGATGAAAACTGAGGACCACGGTCAGAGACAACATCCAGGGGCAAGCCATGGAGGCGGAAGACGTGTTGGACAACCAGCTGGGCGGTCTCCCTGGCCGAGGGAAGCTTGACAAGAGGAACGAAGTGAGCAGCCTTTGAAAAGCGATCAACCACAACTAGGATGGTGGTGAATCCTTCAGATGGAGGTAGCCCGGTGATGAAATCCAGGGCGATATGAGACCAGGGACGGCTGGGAATAGGCAAGGGATGCAGGAGACCAAGCGGAGGTTGTTGGGATGTCTTGTTCTGGGCACAGACGGGACAAGCGGAGACAAAGGTCCGGGTGTCGGCTTCCATAGCGGGCCACCAGAACCTCCTTTTAAGAAACTCGAGAGTCCGACGGATCCCAGGATGACCCGTCAATCGAGAAGAATGGCCCCATTGAAGGACCTGGGCGCGCACTCGACTGGGAACATAAAGTTTATTAGGAGGGCCTCCTCCGGGATCGGCCTCCTGACGTTGGGCCCTTCGCACCACAGTCTCAATCTCCCACACGACGGGAGCCACGATGCAGGAACTAGGGACGATAGGTTCCGGAATCCGGTCCTTTTCCGAGGGGTCAAACTGGCGAGAAAGGGCATCCGGTTTGAGGTTCTTAGACCCTGGGCGGTACGACAGGAGAAAGTTGAACCGGTTAAAGAAGAGTGCCCACCTGGCCTGCCGGGGGTTGAGGCGCTTAGCGTCCTGAATATATATCAGGTTCTTATGGTCGGTCCAGACGACAAAAGGATGTTCTGCTCCCTCCAACCAGTGTCTCCACTCCTCCAAGGCCAACTTAACTGCCAAAAGCTCCCTGTTGCCGACATCATAGTTACACTCAGCTGGCTTCAGGCGACGGGAGAAGAAGGCACAGGGATGAAGTTTTTGGTCCTTGGGGGAGCGCTGGGACAGGACAGCCCCAACTCCAATATCCGAGGCATCCACCTCTACGATGAAGGGCAAGGCGGGATCGGGATGTATCAGAATGGGGGCGGAGGTGAAGCGTTGTTTGAGCTCCTGGAATGCCCGTTCTGCTTCAGAACACCAGCTAAACCGTACAGGCGAGCCCTTGGTCAATGCGGAGAGGGGCGCGGCAAGGGAGCTGAAGTTACGGATGAAGCGTCTGTAAAAGTTGGCGAATCCCAGGAACCGCTGAATCTGCTTAACCGACGTGGGACTCGGCCAGTTCAGGACGGCTTGAACCTTACTCGGATCCATCTGGACGCTTCCACCAGAGATAACGTAGCCCAGGAAGGTGACCTTAGTGACGTGGAATTCACACTTCTCGGGTTTGACGAAGAGACGGCTCTCCAAGAGCCTCTGCAACATCCGCCTGACGTGTTGGACATGCTGCTGGGGGGACTTCGAGAAGATGAGAATGTCATCCAAATAAACAAACACGAACTGATTCAGCAGGTCCCGGAGCACGTCATTGACCAGAGCCTGGAAGACAGCAGGAGCATTAGTGAGACCAAAGGGCATGACAAGGTATTCCCAGTGACCGCTCGGGGTGATAAAGGCAGTTTTCCATTCATCCCCCTCCCTAATGCGGACCAGGTTATATGCATTGTGGAGGTCAAGTTTGGAGAAGATGGTAGCTCCCTGTAGCTGCTCAAACGCTGAGAACATTAAAGGGAGAGGATAGCGGTTCTTAATCGTAATTTTGTTGAGCCCCCGATAGTCTATACAAGGTCTGAGACCGCCATCCTTCTTCTTTACAAAAAAGAAACCTGCACCCGCTGGGGAGGTGGAAGGACGAATGAAACCTGTGGCGAGGGCTTCTTTGATATATTCCTCCATCGAAACATTCTCAGGACCAGAGAGAGAGTAGAGCCGACCCCGAGGAGGGCTAGTGCCAGGCAGGAGATCAATCGCACAGTCGTAGGGCCGGTGTGGGGGGAGTATAGAGGACCGCCCCTTACTAAATACCGCATGGAGGTCCGAATACTCAGGAGGCACACGAGCAAGATCCAGCTGATCGGCTGGCTCGGGAGAGGAAGGACGAGGCAGACTAGGGAAGACCTTGAGACAGTTAGGTGAACATGAAGGGCCCCACTCCAGCACCATCCCAGTAGTCCAGTCAATATGAGGGTTGTGGAGAAAGAGCCACGGGTGTCCAAGAACGAGAGGAAGCTCAGGGGAATCTCTCAGGTGAAACTGCAGCAACTCTTGATGTCTCTCCCCCACTTGGACATGTAACACTCCAGTGATATGATGAATGTGCCCAGAACCAAGGGGTCTGCCATCAAGGGCCATGACTTGTAAAGGCTTATCCAGGCAGGAGAAAGGAATTTTCAGTCTGTGCACCAGGGTACGGTCAATAAAACAACCCGCGGCCCCGGAGTCAATGAACGCCTGCAGATTGAACTGCTTTCCCTCCCAAGAGAGACGAGCAGGAATCAGGGTTTGGAAGACAGAAGGGGTTTGATCAATCCGTATCTTCCCAATCCTCCTGGCTTGTTCCTGGAGCTCTGGGCATGTGGCTCTGAAATGACCAGACAGGCCACAGTAAAGACAACACCCCTCTCTCAATCTCCTCTGTCTCTCAACCTGGGAGAGCAGAGTTCTGCCGAGTTGCATAGGTGTCTCTTCCGTGCTAACAGGTGGACTCGGGGGTACTTGGAAACTCCTGGTCAGATCCGGAACACCAGACGATTTCACCCTTGTGGAAGTAGTGAATCTCCTCTCTCTAGCATGCTCCCGGAGGCAGTTATCCACTCTGACAGCAAGGGAGATGAGCGTGTCAAGGTCCTCCGGGATCTCTCTGGACGCTAGTCCATCCTTGATAGTTCCGGAAAGGCCGTAAAAAAACATGGAAAGAAGGGCCTCGGTGTTCCAGCGACTCTCCGCAGCGAGTGTGCGGAACTCAATGGCAAAGTTGGCTACGCTGCAGCCGCCCTGGCAGAGATTCAAAAGTCTCTTAGCTGCCTCCCGTCCACTCACAGGATGGTCAAAGACCTTGCCCATCTCAGCGGTGAAATCGACAACATCAAAGCAGACCGAAGATTGCTGCTCCCAGATAGCGGTAGCCCAGGCGAGAGCTTTTCCCGAAAGTAGTGAAATAATGAATGCTACCTTAGAGCGAGATGAATGGAACATGGAAGGTTGAAGTTCAAAAACCAGGAAGCACTGGGTCAGGAAGCCACGACACTTGCCTGGATCACCATCATAGCGCTCCGGCGCCGATAGGCGAGGCTCTCAGTAAGTCTGGCGATCGGCGACCGGTGGGGTAGCACCCAAAGGAACTGACCGAAGAGGAACGTCCCGAGCAGAAGCCACAGCAGCTAGGTGTTGAATGGTCTGAGTCCACGTATCTACCTTGTCCGAAATGCCTTGGAGAAGTTGCTCAAGGCGGCCGAGGAAAGCACCCTGAAGGGAGAGAATAGAACGAAGTTCCTCCATCACTGCTGGGTCCATACTGGCTCAGTCTTGCTGTCAGGGCGAGGCTGGTTCTGGACCCAAGTGCAGAGACAAGGCTTGAGGCAGGTATAAAGTTCAAACAAAGTACTTTACTTAATAAACACAAAGATACAATTACACTTTAGAAGCTCTAACAAGCAACCACTTGGCACAAAGGCTTATCAAGACTGAGCACAGAGAAGGGGAAAAACAGAACTAATATACTACAAATCACAGGTGAAACTCATAAGTCCAATAACAGTCAATAAGGGATTTAACACAGGGGTAACCACTCATGAAGGTGCCACCTAGGGGTTACTAGGAGAACTAACCGGCACCCTCACACCGTGCTGTACCTACCCTGGGAGTGTTTGATGGGACAGTGTAGAGGGAGCTTTACTCTGTATCTAACCTGTGCTGTACCTGCCCTGGGAGTGTTTGATGGACAGTGTAGAAGGAGCTTTACTCTGTATCTAACCTGTGCTGTACCTGCCCTGGGAGTGTTTGATGGGACAGTGTAGAGGGAGCTTTACTCTGTATCTAACCCGTGCTGTACCTGCCCTGGGAGTGTTTGATGGGACAGTGTAGAGGGAGCTTTACTCTGTATCTAACCCCATGCTGTACCTGCCCTGGAAGTGTTTGATGGGACAGTGTAGAGGGAGCTGTGCTGTACCTGCCCTGTGAGTGTTTGATGGACAGTGTAGAAGGAGCTTTACTCTGTATCTAACCTGTGCTGTACCTGCCCTGGGAGTGTTCGATGGGACAGTGTAGAGGGAGCTTTACTCTGTATCTAACCCGTGCTGTACCTGCCCTGGGAGTGTTTGATGGGATAGTGTAGATGGAGCTTTACTCTGTATCTAACCAGTGCTGTACCTGCCCTGGGGGTGTTTGATGGGGACAGTGTAGAGGGAGCTTTACTCTGTATCTAACCCGTGCTGTACCAGCCCTGGGAATGTTTGATGGGACAGTGTAGAGGGAGCTTTACTCTGTATCAAACCCGCGCTGTACCTGCCCTGGGAGTGTTTGATGGGACAGTGTAGAGGGAGCTTTACTCTGTAGCTAACCTGCGCTGTACCTGCCCTGGGAGTGTTTGATGGGGACAGTGTAGAGGGAGCTTTACTCTGTATCTAACCCACGCTGTACCTGCCCTGGGACTGTGTGATGGGACAGTGTAGAGGGAGTTTTACTCTGTATTTAACCTGTGCTGTACCTGACATGGGAGTTTTTGATGGGCAATGTAGAGGGGACTTTGCTGTGTTCCATTTCATAGCACTAATATCACTCGCCTTAGTCAGCAGCAAATTCAGAAAAGAAAACTCCAAGTCCAGCACAGTTGGAGTATTTATTATCCACTGATACTTCATGATAAGAAGTGATTCACATAATCTTGCATTCTAAACTGCAGCTGACTGCGATGGATTCGCATTCGACACTAGCCATGCAACAGTGCAAGACGCCGTTGTGACTGGTAAGGGGTGCAATCTTTTTACTGTTATTTATAATGTTGCAGTATTAATGTTGTGTTCCTATTAATGAATAACCTGTTAGGAAATATAAATCAATATATCTGCGCACCTTTTTTAATACTTTTGACATTTTGCAAATACTGTTTCCACTGACGGGTGAGTCGGTAAGCAGAGGACACAGATTTAAGAATATTGGGAGCACAACCAGAGGGGGAGAGGAGGAGAATTTTTTTTACGCAGTAAGTTGTGATCTGGGATGCGCTGCCTGAAAGGGCGGTGGAAGCACATTCAATAGTAATTTTCAAAAGAGAATTGGATAAATACCTGCAAAGGAAAAATTTGCAGGTCTATGGGGAAAAAGCTAGGGAGTGGGACTAATTGGAGAGCGCTCTTTCCAAGGCACAATGGGCCAAACAGCCTCCTTCTGTGCTGTAAGCTTCTATGATTCTAAATGTGACTGATACATACTAGATGTGAGACGTCTATAAAATATTTTAAATGTTATGTCTGCACGTACTTGCTGTCTACAAATCCTTACTTCCATTTGTCACGATTTTGCCAGACTTTTTGCACAAACTTTGTACAAATGTAGAAGTGGGAATTGATATTGTAAACAGTTGACAGGGAGTGATTGCAGATGTGAGATATTTAATGTATTAGAGCTCGATAATAACTTGTACTTATTTTACTATCAACAGATACGTGTGCTTCAAAGGTTCCCGAGAATTTAAAGCAGTATTATAAACTGGTTCTGACCAATACCAAGGCCATATGTGCTTCATTATGTAATTCAGCAAGGAACGACTCTGTGAAATGTGGGAATGGAAAGTGTGGAATGAAAAGTAATGGACCCATATGCTAGTAAGACTGAACAATCAACTAAGCCTTGCTTCTCATATCCTTATATACCTTTATAGCCCCGTTATAGTACACTTCAGTGCAGTACTGAGGGAGTGCTGCACTGTCGGAGGTGCCATCTTTAGGATGAGACATTAAACCGAGGCCCCCACCTGCCTTCTCAGGTGGATGTAAAAGATCCCATGGCCACTATATCAAAGATGAGCAGGGGAATTCGCCCCGGTGTCCTGGGCCAATATTTATCCATCAACCACCGTCACTAAAAACAGATTTTTAACTCATTATGTCATTGCTGCTTGTGGGATCTTGCTGTGCGCAAATGGGTTGCCATGTTTTCTATGGTACAACAGTTCCTATACTTCATTGGCTGTAAAGCATTTTGGACGTCCTGAGGTTGTGAAAGGCGCTATAGAAATCCAAGTGTTTCTTTCTATAAAGTATCATATTAGCCACTAATGTCCTCTAATTGAATAATGTGGCTCTAACTGAACAACTAGCCTCTACCTGACCCAGGAAATACAGCCATTACACTGTGGAGCCTCAAAAGGGACATGCCAAGTTAAGCATGCAATAATACATTGTGTGTTACATGGTATGAATCTCCTGTCCTCAGAACCTTGATGTACCATGAGCAATGGAATGGGATGTCTGCTAGTAATGGTAGATTTTTCTCTTCACTTCTTCCCAGCTGTGACATGACTCAAGACTACTGGTACTTTGGAGATTTCTGTAACATCCGGATTCATAAGAACGGTTTGATCGGTGGTTTATCAGTGACAATGATCCTGCTTATTCTGGGCGTTTTGGCCCTCACAATCTACCAGGTGAAGTTGCGAAAGGTCATGAGAAAAAGGTACGGTAAAATATGACCATCTAAATGGCTTTGTATCTTTGCCTTTCCTTGTAAAACTAAGTCGAATAGATCTTGAAAAACCCTGACAATAAAAAAAAGATTTAACAGAAACGCAAAGGGGGAAAAATTTGTCCCCTTAGCGCCGCCCGTTAGTGGCAGTAGATGGTGCTAATGCGACATTGAGAGCTGTAATGACAGCTCCTGTCAATCCCAGCGGCACATTCCAAATCGGGACCCCTGTAGCGCTGCCGGTAACAGCGATCGCCGGGGACTTCAACACCATGGAGATTGTGATGTCAGTATGTAACGCTCACTGAACGCCCGATTTGCCGAATTGCTTCTCGACGCTTACCTCAATGCCTGGAGTTAACAACAACATGGAGAGCTGGTGTGCAGCACCAGAAAGCCGGCTCCAGGGACGTTATTTAAGAACATAAGAAATAGGAGCAGGAGCAGGCCATTCGGCCCCTCAAGATCATGGCTGATCTGATTTTGGTCTCAACTCCACTTTCCTGCCCGCTCCCCATAACCCTTGACTCCCCTGTTGCTCACAAATCTATCTATCTCAGCCTTGAATATATTCAATGACTCAGGTTCCACAGCTCTCTGGGGTAAAGAATTCCAAAGATTCACGACCCTCTAAGAGAAGAAATTCCTCCTCATCTCCATCTTAAATGGGCGACCCCCTATTCTGAGACTATTCCCCCTCATTCTAGATTCCCTGATGAGGGGAAACATCCTCTCAGCATCTACCCTGTCCAACCCCCTCAGAATCTTATATGTTTCAATAAGATCACCTCTCATTCTTCTAAACTCCAATGAGTATAGGCCCAACCTGCTCAACCTTTCCTCATAAGACAACCCTTCCATCCCAGGAATCAACCTAGTGAACCTTCTCTGAACTGCCTCTAATGCAAGTATATCCCTCCTTAAACAAGGGGACCAAAACTGTACGCAGTACTCTAGGTGAGGTCTCACCAGCGCCCTATACAGTTGTAGCAAGACTTTCCTACTTTTATACTCTATCCCCCTTGAAATCTTGCTGCACCTACATGTTAACTTTTTGTGTTTCATGTACAAGGACACCCAAATCCCTCTGTACCGCTGCATTCTGTAGTCTTTCTTCATTTAAATAATATTTTTCTTTTCTGTTCTTCCTACCAAAGTGGATAACTTCACATTTTCCCACATTATACTCCATCTGCCAAATTCTTGCCCACTCACTTAATCTATCTATATCCCTTTGCAGACTCTGTGTCCTCCTCACAACTTGCTTTCCCACCGATCTTTGTATCGTCTGCAAATTTGGCTAAAATACACTCACTTCCTTCATCCAAGTTATTAATATAGAATGAAAATAGTTGAGGACCCAGCACTGATCCCCGTGGCACCCCATTAGTTACAGATTGCCATCCTGAAAATGACCCATTTATCCCGACTCTGTTTTCTGTTAGTTAGCCAATCCTCTATCTAATCTAATGTACTACCCCCAACACCATGAGCTCTTATCTTATGCAGTAACCTTTTATGTGGCACCTCATCGAATGCCTTTTGGAAATCCAAATACACTACATTTACTGGTTCCCCTTTATCCACTCTGCTCGTTACCTCCTCAAAGAACTCTAATAGATTTGTCAAACACGATTTCCCTTTCATAAAACCATGTTGACTCTGTTTGATGTATTATGATTTTCTAAACGCCCTGCTACTACTTCCTTAATAATGGATTCCAGCATTTTGCCAATGACAGATGTTAGCCTAACTGGCCTATAGTTTCCTGCTTTTTGTCTCCCTCCTTTTTTGAATAAGGGCGTTACATTTACAGTTTTTCAATCCGCAGGTACTTTTCCAGAGTAAAGGGAAATATGGAAGATTACAACCAATGCATCCACTATCTCTGTAGCCACTTTTTTTAAGATCCTAGGATGCAGGCCAGCAGCTCCAAGGGACTTGTCAGCATTTAGACCCATAAGTTTGCCGAGCACTTTTTTAGGACGTGTTTATTTGCAACACCTAAAGCTCTGATTGGTCCCCTTGGATGACAAGTCCTGATTACTGATTGGTCCCCTTGGAGGGCAAGACACACCCAGCAGTTTCTCTGGAATGTATAATTAGATCCTCCCTGCCTACATAATCAGTTAGCTCCAGAATATGGTACCTACAATAGTCAGGAGAACAGCTATGAAAAGGCATCTAGAGGCACAGGCAGTCACCAGAATAACTACCAACCATACTGAAGAAAAATTGATACAGTTTAAGTGTAATTCGAGCCATTCTGACTGCCTACTCCAGACAAAACAGAGCTCACTTGAAACAGACAGGGCACACCCTCAAGGGTTAAGACCTTCTCCCACCACCCCCCCCAACACGTTCCTGCCCCACTACCCAAGTTCCTGAGCTCCTCCCCCTCTCTGCCCAAGTTCCTGACCTCCTCTCCCCCGCCCAAGTTCCCAACCTACTCCACCCCCTCCCCAGCCCAAGTTCCTGACCTATTCCCCCCCCGCCCAAGTTCTTAACCTATTTCCCCCCGCCAAGTTCCTGACCTATTTTCCCCGCCCAAGTTCCTGACCTATTCCCCCCCAGCCCAAGTTGCTGACCTATTCCCACCCCCCGCCCAAGTTGCTGACCTATTTCCCCCCGCCAAGTTCCTGACCTATTTTCCCCGCCCAAGTTCCTGACCTATTCCCCCCAGCCCAAGTTGCTGACCTATTCCCACCCCCCGCCCAAGTTCCTGACCTATTTCCACCCCCGCCCAAGTTCCTGACCTATTTCCACCTCCGCCCAAGTTCCTGACCTATTTCCCCCCCCCTGCCCAAGTTGCTGACCTATTTCCCCCCGCCCAAGTTCCTGACCTATTTCCACCCCCGCCCAAGTTCCTGACCTATTTCCCCCCCCGCCCAAATTCCTGACCTATTGCCCCTCCGCCCAAGTTCCTGACCTATTTCCCCCCCGCCCTAGTTCCTGATCTATTTCCCCCCCGCCCTAGTTCCTGATCTATTTCCCCCGTCCAAGTTCCTGACCTATTTCCCCCGCCCAAGTTCCTGACCTATTTCCCCCCCGCCCAAGTTCCTGACCATATTTCCCCCCGCCTAAGTTCCTGACCTATTTCCCCCCGCCCAAGTTCCTGACCTATTTCCCCCCCGCCCAAGTTCCTGACCTATTCCCCCCGCCCAAGTTCCTGACCTATTTCCCCCCCCACCCAAGTTCCTGACCTATTTCCCCCCCGCCCAAGTTCCTGACCATATTTCCCCCCGCCTAAGTTCCTGACCTATTTCCCCCCGCCCAAGTTCCTGACCTATTTCCCCCCCGCCCAAGTTCCTGACCTATTTCCCCCCCGCCCAAGTTCCTGACCATATTTCCCCCCGCCTAAGTTCCTGACCTATTTCCCCCCCGCCCAAGTTCCTGACCATATTTCCCCCCGCCCAAGTTCCTGACCTATTCCCCCCGCCCAAGTTCCTGACCTATTCCCCCCGCCCAAGTTCCTGACCTATTCCCCCCGCCCAAGTTCCTGACCTATTTCCCCCCCCACCCAAGTTCCTGACCTATTCCCCCCGCCCAAGTTCCTGACCTATTTCCCCCCCCGCCCAAGTTCCTGACCTACTTCCCCCCCGCCCAAGTTCCTGACCTATTTCCCCCCGTCCAAGTTCCTGACCTATTTCCCCCCCCCGCCCAAGTTCCTGACCTATTTCCCCCCCGCCCAAGTTTCTGACCTTCTCCACCTCCCTCTGCCCAAGTTTCTGACCTCCTCCCTCCCGACCAGAGTTCCTGTCCTTCTCTCCCTGCCCAAGTTCCTGATGATCTCCCCCTACCCAATTTCCTGACCTTCTTCCCCCCAACCCCCCCAAACGGGTTCCTGAACTTCTTCCCCTGCCCACTTCCTCCCCCACAGATTCATGACCTTCTCCCCGCAAACAGTTCCTGACCTTCCCCACGCCCTCCGCCCTGCCATAGATGTGTGTGGATCTCGGATTGTTAACAGGTTCATTGGGTATGAAGTGAATAGTGACAGTGTCGTTACTTCCGGATTTAGTCCAGTCCAATGATGTCACTTGCCACACATGCACCGAGCTTTCCGAGAAATCAACCAGGTGTAGGGAGAGAAGAGGGAGAATGTGTTGCAGGTGTAAGGACGGTGGGGTTGGAAGAACGTGATCCGTCTTACCATCTGGATCACATTCTCTCTCTCAACTCCCCCGCCCCCCCCCCCCCCCCCCCCCCACTTTTGACCTGGATCACGTTCTTCTGCCATCCCCACTGTGCTCTCGGTACTCTTTATCCCCCCCACAGAGTTCCTGACCTCCTCTCTCCCCCCCTTTGAGTCCCCCTCTCTCCCCCTCCAAGTCCCTCACTCACCCCCGCTCCCTTCGATTCACTCTCACCCCCTCTGATTCCTTCTCCCTCTGAGTCCATCTCTCCCCTCTCCGATTCCCTCTCCCTTCGAGTCCCTCTCCTCCTCCCTTCGATTCTCTCACCCCTCCAATTCCCCCTCTCCTCCCGCCGAGTGCCCCTTCCTCCGATTCCCTATCCCTCCGAGTCCCTCTCTCCCCCTCCCTCCGATTCAGAGTCCCTGTCCCTGATTCCCTTTCTCCCCTCCCTCCGATTCTCCCTCGCTCCTCCCTCCGATTCCCTCTCCCCCTCTCATTCCCCTCTCTCTCCTCCCTCCCTCAGTCCCTCTCCCTCCGATTCCTCCCTGTCTCCTCCCTCCCTCTGAGATCCTTTCCTTTTGATTCCCTCTCTCCCCCTCCGATTCCCTCTCCCTCCGTTTCCTTCTCTCCACCATCCCTCTCTCACTCCGATTCCCCTGCTCTCTCTCCCCTTTCGATCCTCCCTTCTCCCCATGGATCTAGTGACGGGCCTTCTGCCACGGAGCTGAACAAAGCGTGGCCCACACAGCACTCCAGCCACAACTGTGAGGTACTGTGCATGCACGACCGGACCTTGGTGACAACGCGCATGCGAAGGGGATCCGGTGCACATGCGCAAAAAAGGGCGGGGTCTACCGCGCGCACGCGCAGAACACAAGAAATGTTTCTACAGATAATCACTTTGTTATAGAAACATAGAAAAATAGGAGCAGCAGTAGGCCATTCGGCCCTTCGAGCCTGCTCTGCCATTCATTATGATCATGGCTGATCCTCTATCTCAATACCACATTCCCGCTCTCTCCCCATACCCCTTGAAGCCTTTTATGTCTAGAAATCTATCTATCTCCTTCTTAAATAAATTCAGTGATGTGGCCTCCACAGCCTTCTGTGGTAGAGAATTCCACAGGTTCACCACCCTCTGAGTGAAGAAATTTCTCCTCCTCTCAGTCCTAAATGTCCTACCCCATATCCTGAGACTGTGACCCTTCGTTCTAGACCTCCCAGCCAGGGGAAATATCCTCCCTGTATCCAGTCTGTTTAGCCCTGTCAGAATTTTATATGTTTCAATTAGATCCTCTCTCATTCTTCTAAACTCTAGTGAATACAGGCCTAGTTGACCCAATCTCTCCTCATACGACAGTTCTGCCATCCCAGGAATCAGTCTGGTGAACCTTCGCTGCACTCCCTCTATGGCAAGTATATCCTTTCTTAGGTAAGGAGACCAAAGCTGCACACAGTACTCCAGGTGTGGACTCACCAAGGCCCTGTATAACTGTAGTAAGACATCCTTGCTCCTGTACTCAAATCCTCTTGCAATGAAGGCCAACATACCATTTGCCTTCCTAACTGCTTGCTGCAACTGCATGTTTGCTTTCAGTGACTGGTGTACAAGGACACCCAGGTCCCTTTGTACATCAGAATTTCCCAATCTATCACCATTTAAATAATACTCTACCTTTCTATTTTTCCTACCGAAGTGGATAACTTCACATTTATCCACATTATACTGCATCTGCCATGTATTTGCCCACTCACTCAACTTGTCTAAATCACCTTGAAGCCTCTTTGCATCCTCCTCACAACCCCACCCAGTTTTGTGTTGTCAGCAAGCTTGGAAATATTACATTTGGTTCCCTCATCCAAATCATTGATATATATTGTGAATAGCTGGGGCCCAAGCACTGATCCCTGCCTGCCACCCCGAAAAAGACCCATTTATTCCTACTTTCCGTTTCCTGTCTGTTAACCAATTTTCAATCCATGCCAGTATATTACCTCCAATCCCATGTGCTTTAATTTTGCACACTTACCTCTTATGTGGGACTTTATCAAAGGCCTTCTGAAAATCCAAATACACCACAACCACTGGTTCTCCCTTATCTATTCTACCAGTTACATCCTCAAAAAACTCCAGTAGGATTGTCAAACACGATTTCCCTTTCATAAATCCATGTTGACTTTGTACTAATCCCGTTGATATTTTCTAAGTGTCCTGTTATCACATCCTTTATAATAGCCTCTAGCATATTCCCTACTACTGATATTAGGCTAACCGGTCTGTAGTTCCCGGTTTTCTCTCTCCCTCCTTTTTTAAATAGTAGGGTTACATTTGCCACCCTCCAATCTGCCAGAACTGTTCCATAATCTGTAGAATTTTGGAAGATGACAACCAATGCATCCACTATTTCCATGGCTACCTCTTTTAGTGCTCTGGGATGCAGATTATCAAGCCCTGGGGATTTATCAGCTCTCAGTCCCATTAATTTCTCCAGCACTATTTTTTTACTAATATTAATTTCCTTTAAAGGGGTCAGTCCCAATCACTCGCATCTGACAGGTTGGTGAAGTTTCAGTGGTTTTTTGTTAGTTTCAGCTACTGCAACAGTTTTATTTAGTGATTTGATGGTTCTTTGGTATCAGGAGTGTTGTGGCAAGTACAAAGTAGCTACATTTATGCTTCAAAGATTCAAACTGCAACACTTGGTAAGGTTAATGGGGGCTGTACTGGCATGTCACCTCGCCCTCCAGGATCTACGGCAGAGGAAGCGTAGACAGCGAGAAAAATGGGAACATGTGCGCAGAGGGAGGAGGACGGGGATGATGACGATGAGGAACAGGAGGGAGGTGGAAAATCAGGCTTCCGGACGGATGGTCTGTGATGTGGTGTGCCACCTCCCTGCACATAGTGCGGCAGACTTATGGCGAGGGCCTCCTGCCAGTTGGTGGGTAGACTGCCCGCCTTCTCTCCAGCGCTAAAACCAATGCCTCCAAAGGAAAACCTGCGGGCTCTCTCCCTGGGGTGGCGATCTGCCTTGAGGATTTGTAAATAATTGCTCCTTCTCCTTGTCCTTCTTATGGTTGTTGAGGCAGCTGCACAGCCAACAACGCTGATAATGAGGTGCTGCAGTGTCAATGAACCTCCCCTTTAATTAGTGAAAAAAGTCTCTGGCAATCATGAGTTGCGATTAGACTGCCCCCGATATTGGTCCAGCCTTTAAGTGTAACGCCAATGAGCTTGGAGTTTTAGACTTGATTTAAGACTCCAATCGTTTTATTGAGCAGGGAGGACGAATTTTGCGAGCAGTCTAGGGCATTTTCATCTGACGCTAATTCACCATCTTTTGTCCTAACGCCGCCCATTCCTTGGCTATGATGAATTTTTAGCCCAAAGTCTCTATTGATAAATATCTGGAAGCTGCCCCTGGCTCGGTCTGTAAATGCACCACGTGGTGAACCACTGAGCCATACAGACCAGAGGCTCAGGTTACACTCACCCCAGGTGTGTTTACCAATTACATCACTGGTGTAACTGCACAGAATACTGTGTACAGATTTGATCGCCACAGTACAGAAAGGATATTACAGCTATTGAAAGGATAAAGAGAGAAACCAGAATGTTTGAGGGGATGAAGGGATTAGACAATAAGGAGCAATTATGTCAACTGGGCATGTTCTCATTAGTAAAGAAGGCTGAGAGGTTTTTCGGATTCTGAAGGCGCTAGATGTCAACCGTGACAAGGTGTTTCATCTTGGCCAGAACAGTAGAACCAGAGGACATGGCCTGCGTTTGAAAGGAGGGTAAATTCAAAACTAATCTGCGGAAACAGCATTTCACTAAAGCAGTGGTCAATCTATGTAACAGGGTCCCAGGGTGATGGCGTAACTGGTTACGATTGATTCATTCAAATGTAAATGAGATAAATTTCTTTCAGAAAATAACATTTTGGGATACAGTACGTGAGTAATTTGAGACATGGCATGTGGCATGCTCAGGGACAAGTGACTTTGGACCTAGGGTTCTCAAAGCTTTCCACCTCTGGCGTTGGCCTTGCTGTTGAATGGGGAATTCCGGGATATTGGCCCAGTGACGATGTTGGAACAGCGTTATGTGTCCAAATCAGGATGGTGTGTGACTTAGAGGGGAACCCGGAGGTGATGGTGCTTTCCATGCAATTGCTGCTCTTGAGCTTCTTATTGGGACTGAAGTACATATTACTTAGTGGGGTTGAATGCAACATATTCCATTCCCCACACCAGCATTGCTGTGACCTCTTGAACCAAGTTGCTAAGATGGTGCAAGGATTGGAAGGACAGTGTGCCAACCCACCTGGTCATCTAGGTCCCTACAAAGTAGTTCCATTTCCCTTTTTTCGAAGTGTAATTCTCTGGTGCTTGTGTCTTTTAACAGGTATAATGAACAGAGCAAAATTATATCAGAGAAGTGGGCGGAAGACGATTGGGAATGGCACAGTCCTGGGTCCATGACTATGGCTAACAGAGGCGCCACAGGCTTTGATGGTAATACTGATATTTACGACATCTTTCAATTTTACCAGGACTTTACACAGACATGAATGGTCAAGAACGCATCGGATTTGAGCCGGTTGGTGTAGAAAAGTTGGCCTTGATGAGGGAATGCTTTGAAAATAAAACTTACTGACAGTGTACAGCAGCCTGGTACAGCAGATGGTAAACGGGTCAACGGCAGGGAAACAGATAATAAACCAATCGCTCAAAACCTGAAGTCAAACGTTGGTAAAGATTTAAGTGTCGCCTGTGCCTGAAGGTGGAACAAGCCACTGACAGAAAGGGGTAGAGATTGTCCAACACATTCAGAAAAAAAGTCTTACGATGACTACAGGGGGGCTTACTCGGTTAACGCGTTGTATCACATCCCTCTCTCCGCTGTTTAACAGGGACAGTACTGCGATGGGTCACCGCCTCCGCTGAGATTGCGGAATTAGACCTGGGCGTGTTAACGTCTGTGTGATGACATCACCCCGTTATTTCCAGACCTTTTGTTTTACTGCTTTAATCTTTGCAAGGGTAAAACATTAACATACAGGCTGCAACATCCCCAGTGTAAAGTAGCTGGTTGCGGCACTGAAGCGGTTTCAGGTACACAAGCAGCTGTATAGAATCTTTCAACACAGGACGAGCCCATTCAGCCCATCATATCTGTGCTAGCTCCCTGAAAAAGCTATTCGTTCGGCCCCACTTACCTCAGACCCTTTAAAATTTTTCTCTTCCAAAGATTTTTCCACTTCCCTTTTTAAAATATGTTAATGAGTCTGCTTCCTCCATGACCTTCTGTATAAAAAAAATTCTCCTAACCTCTCATTTCTTTCGTTTGCTGCTGATCCTCAATTGATGTCCTCTAGTTACCAGCTCACCGACCAGTGGAAATAATTACCCCCGCCACCACCCCCCTCCGATTTACCTTGCTGAAACCTCTCCTGATTTTGAACACCTCCATCGGATCATTTCTTAGCCTTCTTTGTTCTAATGAAAAAAGGTCCAGTTTCTGTAGTCTTCCCTCATAACTAAAGCCTCTCAGCCTTGGCTCAGTGGGTAGCACTCTTGCCTGAGTCAGAATGTCCTGAGTTCACAGTACCACTCCAAGGACTTTCACACAAACTCTAGCCTGACACTCCACTGCTGCACTGTCGGTGATGCCGTCTTTCGGATCAGCTGTTAAACTGAGGCCCCGTCTGCTCTCTCAGGTGGAGGTGAAAGATCCCATGGCACTATTTCGAAGAAGTGCAGGGGAGTTACCCTGGTGTCCTGGCCATTATTTATCCCTCAAACAACGTCACTAAAACAGATTATCTAGTCATTTATCTTATTGCTGTTTGTGGGAGCTTGCTGTGTGTAAATTAGCTGTCACGTTTCCCTACATTACAACAGCGACTACACTTCAAAACTATTTCATTGGCTGTAAAACGCTTTGGGAAGTTCTGAGGTCATGAATGGAGCTATAGAGATGCAAGTCTTTTCTTTTTCTCATCCCTGGATCAGCTCAGTGAATCTTTGCATTGTCTCACAAGACTCAACATCTCTCCTAAAGTAAGGTTCCTAAAACTGGATACAATATTTATATTGAAAGCCAAGCCACTGATTTGAAAAGGGGCTCTGGACCATATTAAAGAGGGGTAAACCCCGACCCCATGGAGAATCTCAAGTTGGTTAGACTGCAGTCTGCAAAGCCAAGTTTAATGTTAACAGAGGGACAGCCTGAGAACGTTCTTTAAAACTTTAATTGAAATATTTAAAACAGATGGGGAGAGTACTGGGTCTGTCCACTCTCTCTCTCTCTCTCTGCCAGCTCCTTTATTGCTTGGCGGAGGACAATGCGCAGCTGATAGTATAACTTGAATTTACCAGCTGCTCCTCACACTCCTGAGCCTCCCGTGTGAGACCGGTGCCCGGCAGTTTGTGTGGCCCCTTGGGAATTTAATTTAATACAAGAATCACTTCTAGCTTCTCTACTGAATGGAACAAAAGATGACTGACCCTCTTTCCGTTGGTTTCAAGGACCGGAATGGCAAGTTGGTGTGCCGGTTTCGTTCACCCTGATTGTGCCGGCGACAGCAAAATGCAAATAGCGGTCAAGCAGCTGACAAGCCAAAGAACTATCGACCTTGATGCAGTTGCTGGCCTAATAACTGCTTCGACAGAGGCCATGCGGTTGATGTCCCACTGTGTAACATCAGCAACAAAACACATCAGCACATTTGGTGAAAAATTCCTCATCCACTATTTCAACAAAGGGAGTTAATGGATCCAATCACCAATCTTACACAGCATGGTTACAGATCAATGCTCTTCAGCTTCTAGTCACTACCCTACCTGTGGTACATAAGAACATAAGAAATAGGAGCAGGAGTAGGCCATTCAATAAGGTCATGGCTGATCTTCTACCTCAACACCACTTTCCCATCTGATCCCCATATCCCTTGATTCCCTTAATTTCCAAAAATCTATCGATCTCTGTCTTGATAATACTCAACAACTGAGCCTTCACTGCCCTCTGGGGTAGAGAATTCCAAAGATTCACCACCCTCTGAGTGAAGAAATTTCTCCTCATCTCAGTCCTAAATGGCCGACCCCATATTCTGAGACTGTGACCCCTGGTTCTAGACTCCCCAGCCCGGGGAAACATCCTCCCTGCATCTAGTCTGTCTAGTCCTGTCAGAATTTTGTATGTTTCAATGAGATCACCTCTCATTCTTCTAAACTCTGGAGAATATAGGCCTAGTCTACTCAATATCTCCTCATAGGACAATTCCCCCATCCCAGGAACCAGTCTGATGAACCTTTGTTGCTCTCCCTCTATGGCAAGTATATCCTTCCTTAGGTAAGGAGACCAAAACTGTGCACAATACTCCAGGTGTGGTCTCACCAGGGCCCTATATAATTACAGTAAGCCATCTTTACTCTTATACTCAAATCCTCTTGTAATAAAGGCCAACATACCATTTCCTTTCCTAATTGCTTGCTGTACCTGCAGGTTAACTTTCAGTGATTGGTGTACAAGGACACCCGGGTCCCTCTGAACACCAACATTTCCCAATCTCTCACCATTTAAAAAATACTCTACTTTTCTATTTTTCCTACCAAAGTGGATAACTTCACATTTCACCACATTATATTCCATTTGCCATGTTCTTGCCCACTCACTTAGCCTGTCTATATCCCCTTGAAGCCTCTTTGCATCCTCCTCACAACTTACATTCCCACCTAGCTTTGTATCATCAGCAAACTTGGATATATTACATTTGGTCCCCTCATCCAAATCATTGATATAGATTGTGAATAGCTGAGGCCCAAGCACTGATCCTCGCGGTACCCCACTAGTTACAGCCTGCCAACCCGAAAATGACCCGTTTATTCCTACTCTCTGTTTTCTGTCCGTTAACCAATCTTCAATCCATGCCAGTATATTACCCCCAATCCCATGAGCCCTAATCTTGTTTAATAAGGTCCAGGCCAACTATTCAGGTGGCAAAAGGATCCCGTTGCACTAGTCAAAGAGCAGGGAGATCTCCCCACTGTCCTGGCCAACATTCCTCCATCAACCAACACCAACAGATCCACTGGTCATTTACCTCATTGCTGATTGGGGATCTTGATGTGTGCTCATTAGCCGTCACATTTCCTACATTAAGGCAATTCGAAAGTCCTTCACTGGCTGTGACACGCTTTGGGACGCTGAGGATGTGAAAGGTGCCATATGCACACAAGTTTGTTTTTTCTTGACTTGATGCCCATTGTATATGTTTATAATGCAGGTCCAACAGGTGAAGGGGAATCGTCCACCTATTCCATGAGTAAAATTAAACCTGTACTGGATTCCGTCTTCATCACTAAGGAGGTTTGTGTTTAAACTGTTGTTTGGCTACGATAATATAATGGGCCAGTTATACCACCACTGTCACACTGATGCAAGTGATCTACAGATTGGCCTCTGCTTGTAAATCTTTGCAGACAGGACAGGGTCAGAAAAACCAGCAGGAAATTACTGGCTTACTTTGTCTTTTCTCAAAAAGTCAGGTACAAAAATTTGCATGTGTGATGATGCATCTCACACTGTTCTGTAGGCCAGCGGACATCCCATGACATTGCTCACAGTGTGCCGGAGGATACAGCGGCATAAGCTACAGTGGAGTTACAGCGCCCCCAATTGGCCTGTTTACATAGAGAATTTCCATTAATACGGGATTACATTGGGCATTCCCAATGTCAAATGTTGACAAAAAAAGTGACCAAATATTGTGACAACAGGAAGTGAAGTTGTGAACAGGAAATGCATGCTCACACAAGATTTGTAATATAATGCTAATTGATTTCCTGTGGTGTTGCAAACAGGAGTCTGGATCAAGTGTAGTCTTTAGGTGAATCGGTGTTTGGAGGGCAGGGGATAATTGGACCAGGGCACACAGACATAATTCAGTCCCCATTTTAAGAATTTACATTCTGTCCTCATTTTTATATTGCTATTATTAATTCCTACATCCACATTTATAATGGGAATGGCCCATGCAAATGTCTCAGACTGTAATTATACCCTCTTGCCAGAGCTGGCCCTGCAGCACCTCCACTGGAGGCAGAGTGTAATTACAGCATGACAAGTTTACATATCCAGTTCCCATTATAAATGTGGGCATAGGAATTTGTAATGTAAATAGCTGACAGGAAATGCATGGAGATGTAAGATTTTTTATACAGCGAGAAATAAATGGTTTACCTCTTTCTTTTGCAGGTGTTAATCCAGAGGCCACAGATTTTATCCATTTGACGGCACTTCTTAATTATAATACATTCATATCACCAACCTTTGCATATTGTTGATATGTACCCTTTTCATTTTGTTTTGTGAAGTGCGTTTTTGCTTTAATACCACGCGGGGACTCAACCGTTAAAGTGGTTGTGTATTTCTTTGAGGAATCTCAGGTGTATGTCTTTTCATATCAAACCCATAAGCAAAAAACTGTTGGGACATGGGACATGTTGAAACATGAAGAAGGAAGAGGCAAACAGCTTGATGGGATATTAAGGCTAGCATATAGTGTCGTGCGCATTTGATAGTTAACATATATTTTCTTTATATATTCACATAGGTAATTACAATAAACTTGTGAGCCAAATGAACTTGGTAGAAAGATAGTGGGAAAACGAATAGCTAGTTTAGCATAGTGAATAGGAAATATTATTGCAGGATAGTGTGTGTGCGTGTGTCATTAATTGAAATAAAGCATTGTCCTGGAACCTGAACGCCTGCCAGATGAAGGCTTTGTACAAGTTTGAAAGACAGTTGAAAGGAGTTATTAAACTGCAGCTGCTTTTCACACAGAAAAGCAGACAAATAATGTTCTGAGGACAGATGAGATAAGGGAAACTATGTGACATGGAGCTTGAACTTTGATTCAGAATGGACACCATGGGAAGATTACTAAAGGGGCGGTGACATGTTCAGTCAGGCACCAGAAGGAATCCAATCAAGGGAAAAGAGGCAGATTCAAGTTCACTACAGGTACAAAATTATATAAAAACAGACAGTTTGTGTTTTAAAGTTTAGTACAATGTTAGGATGCATGCTTACATCTATTGTACTCTGTCTGTTTAATCTCCTCTGCTTGTAAACTGCTTTGCATATGAAGTGGGGCTTTTGAGGTCTACTATACTTAAAGGGTTAAGAATGGGAATCGAATGAGCTAATAGGCCTTTGCAGTAGTAAGCCTTTTCTAAGTTGCTGAACTGGCAGTTGAGGTAATGCTAAAGAATAACATGTTGATTTTGCAGTAGTGTTAGAATGATTAACGACTGCAAGCTGTGTCACTTGGAGACAATTGCAAATAGCCGGACGTGGAAGCATAAGAGGCCTCGAGGATGCAAGATCTGCTCTGGCAGGAAAGTAAAACAATGAGTTGGAAGTAAAAAGTCTTAGAGGGCAGGAAAGCTGGACAATGAGTCAGAAGTACAATATTGGTGAAACCGCATCTGGCATGAACAAAGGTCATAGGTGCAACAACAGCTTGCGGTGATAACGGACATATACTTTTCCGGTAATAAAGGCGATACTTTAATATAACGCCGCATGGGCAACCAATCAGTGAATGTGCACACGGGACAAAACCCAATCAAATTGTTAAGATGGATCGTGCACGAGGCTAATTATGTACCAAAACTTTGTATAAAAGTCTGCTTAAAACTTTGTATCATTGGAGAGAAGCCTGGATAGACAGATAGCAGGTTGTCTCCCCACCGGTGCGAATAAAGACTGCTTGAATCTTCAAACGCAGACCTGGTGTCGCGTGTTTATTTCAAATACTCCACTTCAGCATATTAAAAGTATTGAACCTGAAGCAATGACTATTTTTGTTACTACTCAAGAGACAACGTGAATCTCCTCATTACAACAAAAACCTAACAAACGTGCCCCATTTTTACAGGTACAGGCACAACTAATCATAAATCATAAAAAACAAAGGAAACTTATCAAATTAAATAATAATATTGCCATCATGTCCAATATGCCTTTCAGTCCCTGCAGCACCCACCAGTCAAGGAAGGCCTCAAGTGTTCAAGCAGACAGCGTGTGATCTTTCTCCAGGGCCACCCAGACTGTGGAAGAGAGGCAGGCAGCCAGAGCGACCACCCCCACGGGCCACATCCAACTATCTTAGGTGTATGTGACTGAGCTCTCTTGTAGATATTGAATTTGTTTTTATCGTATGCACATGATAGATTCTTAGGGAGTACCACCTGGTTCCACAGTTGTCTAAAGCGCCCATTGATTACAAGAATCTACACTATGGATCAGACACTTCCTGATCCCCTGCAACAACACATAGTTACAAAGCACCCACCACACACGTCGCGATGCGTTACACAGGTCAAAGCATCAGGCACTGAGCCGGAAGTGAAGGAATTATGGACCGGGTGAGAAACCAATGGACCAGTCGATGAGCTGAGTTTTTAAGGCAGTGAGAAAGGTGAGAAATTGGACCAGCATTAGGAGACAGTTGTGGAGAGTAGGGATGCAATGTCTCAGCATTGGCCTGCACAACAGTTCCACCCAAGTAACCTTTGAAGGATCCAATCTGGTCTTTAACATCCCCCACCAACACTTACATTTAGATTCCTAGCAGTACTGCTCTTTGTGTTGCCGTTACCTATTTTAATACCCATGGCCGCTTTCGTCAGATTACATAGGTCCGAATCCCGATCCTCAATGTGTGTATTACCTTCCTCTTCGGCATTCAGTCAGTTTTGACTGATCACCTCGCTCAATTAATGAGGCGTGAGTCTTTGAATCGCTCTCTACTTTTCTCATCAGGATCAATTTTTCCCATTACCCTCCCCTATTATTAATCTTGATAACATTCAGTTCTATTTGCTATTTTTTTGGTTCCATTTCCCATTTAAAGCTCCCTCAATCCCTTAGCGATTTCAGCACAGATGCAGTCCATTGGGCTCATTGTACCAGTACTCTCTGCTCTGAACTTATCTCCCCGCTCTTTCTCGATATCCTTTCATTTATTTTTTCAAGTATATTTACCAATTCATGAACAGAGAGACCTGGGGGTATATGTGCACAAATCATTGCAGGTGGCAGGGCAGGTTGAGAAAGTGGTTAAAAAAGCGTACGGATCCTGGGCTTCATAAATAGAGGCACAGAGTACAAAAGCAAGGAAGTTATGATGAACCTTTATAAAACACTGGTTCGGCCTCAATTGGAGTATTGTGTCCAATTCTGGGCACCGCACTTTAGGAAGGATGTGAAGGCCTTAGAGAGGGTGCAGGAAAGATTTACAAGAATGGTCCCAGGGATGAGGGACTTCAGTTACGAGGATAGATTAGAGAAGCTGAGGTTGAGAGGAGATTTGATAGAGGTGTTCAAAATCATGAGGGGTCTAGACATAGTAGATAGAGAGAAACTTCCCACTGGCAGACGGGTCGAGAACCAGAGGACACAGATTTAAGGTAGAAGAACCAAATGTTACATAAGGAAAAACTTTTTTATGCCGAGAGTGGTTACGATCTGGAATGCACTGCCTGAGAGGGCGGTGGAGGCAGACTCAATTACTGCTTTCAAAAGGGAATTGGATAAGTTCATGAACGAAAACATTTTGCAGGGCTACGGGGAAAGGGCGGGGGAGTGGGACTAGCTGAAGTGCTCTTGCAGAGAGCCGGCACGGGCTCGACGGGCCGAATGGCCTCCTTCTGTGCATTAACCATAATTCTATGATTTTGCATGAATATCTAGTAATTCTTCTCATTAAAACAAAGTCCTTCCTGTTTCTGGTACTGTTTATGCCCCTTTGATACCCATTCACGGACTAATGTGAATCTTTCAGTTTGCCAGAGTCAGTATCTTTTTCTTTTAAAAAGGCTTTTAAAATCACTTCTACTGCAGGGACTGGGGCAGCGAGTGTTCATTAAATTAGCCAATCCAAACAGAAATCAACGACGACTAGCGTCAAAAAGGAAAATTAATCCCATCCTTGTTAATTAGCACAGTGCAGGTTTCGAGTGCTTGTGAAGTTAGCGCTCCCTGTGTAACAGGTACAGGGGCTGTTAACAGGATGTAGGGAGCACGACTTGAAGATGCATAGTGAGGAGCTGTGGATATCTCCTCTGGACCAAAAATCGCAGCCAATGAGAGACGTCCGCAATGTATAAATTGGTGTAAACTGGCAAGTATTTTAAGTGCTTTTCACCTGGTAATAAACTGTTTGAGCACTGCACTTGTTACGTTGCTGAATGATTGTCTGACTGAAGGGAAATCCAGTCTCATTAAAGACTGACAACAGAACTTGTTCTGTGTGTAACTCACAGGTAATTGAGCCATTCCACAGCTACATGCTGAGTTTAATATACAATGCTGGGATTGCACAGTTTTAACACTTCTGTTAAATGTGACCGAGTTCAGTGATACAGAGAGACACCAGCAGGAGATAAAGGTGTGACTGAGTATAGTGAGTGATACAGAGAGACACCAGCAGAAGGAGCTAGCGAGAGGTGTGTATCGGAACATACCCAGACACAGGAATGGATTACTTTAATACGAGTAGAACTGAGCAATGCCCCTTTTGTAATGATGTGATTTTACAGTGAGGTAAAGGGATTTGTACTGTTCTGTGTGAAACAAATTGACAATGAGAGGTCTCAGTATAAGTAGCCAGGTAGACAATGATCCCACATCAATGTGAAACAAACACTGATCAAAGCTCACTGTATAAAGCACAGGAACGTGTATACACAAACTGGAGAGTGTACAGTGTGAACAGGGCAAATGTGGGGAATCTCAGGATTAGAAAGGGAATGAGGGAGATAGAGGGGAAACAGCAGAGGGGGAACAGATAGGGAACAGGGAGAGATTCCAAACAGGGGGTCAGAACCAAACAAATATCAGAAAAACAAGCAGCAGGTTAAAAGCAAACCGACAAAGAGATGGGACAGGACAATGGAAGCAATATCTGAGCAATGTACCTGTGCAGGTGAGCGAGGGCTCCCCTCAGTACATCAAGCCAGGGCCTGTCTGTACTCAATGGTTACATGGCCTGGCAGTGGAGCAGCTGTAACCCCCGGCAGCAGGCCTTTAAAGTGGAACAGAGTGGGAGGCCTCATACAGGAAGGAACCATTTGGGACACTTTGCAATGTTAATCCTCCTATATTACCATTCCTATGCAGCTGTTCATGTTAAAATGTCCACAGGTAGTTGTTGCTCTTGACCTATAGCCATTCCAGATGATACCAATAGATGGCGCTCCAATAGGAATTAACACGTCAATGTAAGATGTTGGCCGTACTGCGGTCACACCAGGATCTGTCACTCCGGGATCTGTCACACCAGGATCTGTCACACCAGGAACTGTCACACCAGAATCTGTCACACAAGGATCTGTCACACAAGGATCTGTCACACCAGCATCTGTCACTCTAGGATCTGTCACACTAATATCTGTCACACCAGCATCTGTCACACCAGCATCTGTCACTCCAGGAGCTGTCACACCAGCATCTGTCACTCTAGGATCTGTCACACTAATATCTGTCACACCAGGATCTGTCACTCCATGATCTGTCGCACCGGGATCTGACACACCAGCATCTGTCACGCCAGCATCTGTCACGCCAGGAGCTGTCACACCAGTATCTGTCACTCCACGATCTGTCACACCAGTATCTGTCACTCCAGTATCTGTCACTCCAGGATCTGTCACTCCAGGATCTGTCACTCCAGGATCTGTCACTCCAGGATCTGTCACTCCAGGATCTGTCACTCCAGGATCTGTCACTCCAGGATCTGTCACTCCAGGATCTGTCACTCCAGGATCTGTCACTCCAGGATCTGTCACAGCAGGGTTTGTCACACCAGCATCTGTCACACCAGCATCTGTCACACCAGGACCTGTCACTCCAGGATCTGTCACTCCAGCATCTGTCACTCCAGCATCTGTCACTCCAGCATCTGTCACTCCAGCATCTGTCACTCCAGCATCTGTCACTCCAGCATCTGTCACTCCAGCATCTGTCACTCCAGCATCTGTCACTCCAGCATCTGTCACTCCAGCATCTGTCACTCCAGCATCTGTCACGCCAGGATCTGTCACACCAGGAGCTGTCACTCCAGGAGCTGTCACTCCAGGAGCTGTCACATAAGATCTGTCACTCCAGGATCTTTCACTCCAGGATCTGTCATGCCAGGATCTGGCACTCCAGGATCAGTCACACCGGGATCTGTCACACCGGGATCTGTCACACTGGGATCTGTCACTCCGGGATCTGTCACTCCGGGATCCGTCACTCCGGGATCTGTTACACCAGCATCTGTCACACCAGCATCTGTCACACCAGGACCTGTCACTCCAGGATCTGTCACACCATGATCTGTCACACCAGGATCTGTCACTCCAGGCCTGTCACTCCAGGGTCTGTCACTCCAGGATCTGTCACACCAGTATATGTTACACCAGGATCTGTCACACCAGGATCTGTGTAAGGCTCACAAAATTACACAGATTCCCCCCCCCCCCAACCCCCAAATAAGAAAAGAAGAGATATTGGACTGTTTGAATTAATATTGGGCCAAAGGGGCTTACAATCAAAACCTCAGGAAGATTTGGCTAGTTTTAAAAGGCATGTTCAGGCCTGCGGAAAACTGTGACAAAGGGGAGGTGGGATGGGCCCCCGAAACACAGACAGTTTGAGTGTTGGGCCGTCTGGGAATGTTCTGGGCCACCCCAACCTTTACATAAAGACAGTAAAAACTGTTCCCACTGAAACTCACAGAGCCACCAAGAACATGAATAATACAATACATGCCAACAGTCAACAAAAGAAAACATGGCCTCAGCAGGAAAAGACAATCAAACAGCAGTTTAAAACCAATCAGAAAGATTTCCAGAACGCTTTACACATTTTAAACTGATTTCAAGGCAATCCCGAAACCAGTTACAAGCCAATTAAAAATAGATGGACCATCCCCGAAGCTCGCTAAAGATTTAAAACATATTAAAACTAACGAGCCCACCAAATTTAACAAAGATTTGGCTGTCAGATAGGCCAGGCCTCAAACCAGTATAATTGAGGCCTGCTAGTTCAGTCAGTACGTTCAGCAACAGTTCGACAAAGGCAAGACAGCACGGTAACATCCAGGAGAGATCAACATCATCGCTGCGTTCGAAAGACAGTACAGGAGAATCGGAGACTTGAAGAAAGAAGAACGGAACAGAGGGAAAAGGAAATCGCGGCAACCAAAGGCCTCAAGAAACCAACAACTACCAATATTACCACCAACCAGGTAATAGTGGGCCACCGCGACCAACAAGAAACCAACCACCGAGAATTCGAAAATCACAAACTTGTTTCCACTCTACAGGCTAGTCTGACTTATCCCTGGGTAAGATTTGACACAAACGACCCTAAAAACTTTACCTAACCAAAGAAAATTGGGTACTTACCCGATAAATCCAACTACGCAGCTAACCGCATCAGCGGACAAACCAAGACTGAAGACCCAACGCAGGTGCAGTCTTCTACCACGTCTGGGGTACAGCAGGCCCCAACCACCACAACTAAAGAGAACCCCGAAATCACGAACCTCTACAATCTGTCAAGAGAGTCATTTGGTGAGCATTTCCTGGTCCTCTGGTTTTCAACCTAGTTAGGATAGTGGGGTTGGGAGGGTAAGGGATTTTGTCTATTGTAATTCTCCCTCGCATATTCCGAGTGTTCCCCACCCTTATAAAGTATAAGTTTCATTGAATTGTATATTTTCCTGTCTCAAAATAAAGATCTCAATTCTTTTGACCAACCCAGGTGTCTGTTGCAATTTCATTACAACCCCCAAATAAGTCCGAAGTCTAGAACCAAAGGAGTGGGAGCGATTCGAACCGCTCAGGGAGTCAGAGGTGAAGCTGACCACACACACCACCCCTTACAATCTGTCACTCCAGGATCTGTCACACCAGTATATATCACACCAGGATCTGTCACTCCAGGATCTGTCACACCAGCATCTGTCACTCCAGGTTCTGTCACTCCAGGATCTGTCACTCCAGGATCTGTCACTCCAGGATCTGTCACTCCAGGATCTACCACTCCAGGATCTGCCACACCAGGATCTGTCACACCAGGATCTGTCGCACCAGCATCTGTCACACCAGGATCTGTCAATCCAGGGTCTGTCACAACAGCATCTGTCACACCAGCATCTGTCACACCAGGATCTGTCACTCCAGGATCTGTCACTCCAGGATCTGTCACACCAGGATCTGTCGCACCAGCATCTGTCACACCAGGATCTGTCAATCCAGGGTCTGTCACAACAGCATCTGTCACACCAGCATCTGTCACACCAGGATCTGTCACTCCAGGATCTGTCACTCCAGGATCTGTCACACCAGGATCTGTCGCACCAGCATCTGTCACACCAGGATCTGTCAATCCAGGATCTGTCACATCAGCATCTGTCAATCCAGGATCTGCCACAACAGCATCTGTCACAGCAGGATCTGTCACTCTAGGATCTGTCACTCCATGATCTGTCACACCTGTATCTGTCAATCCAGGATCTGTCACAACAGCATCTGTCACACCAGCATCTGTCACACCATGATCTGTCAATCTAGGATCTGTCAATCCAGGATCTGTCACAACAGGATCTGTCACAACAGGATCTGTCACTCTAGGATCTGTCACTCTAGGATCTGTCACTCCAGGATTCATCACACCAGCATCTGTCACACCAGCATCTGTCACACCAGCATCTGTCACACCAGCATCTGTCACTCCAGCATCTGTCACTCCAGCATCTGTCACTCCAGCATCTGTCACTCAGGACCTGTCACTCCAGAATCTGTCACTCCAGGATCTGTCACTTCTGAAACTGTCACAGCAGGGTTTGTCACACCAGCATCTGTCACTCCAGGATCTGTCACACCAGCATCTGTCACTCCAGCACCTGTCACTCCAGCACCTGTCACTCCAGCATCTGTCACACCAGCATCTGTCACACCAGCATCTGTCACACCTGCATCTGTCACACCTGCATCTGTCACACCAGAACCTGTCACTGCAGGATGAGTCACTCCAGGGTCTGTCACACCAGGATCTGTCAGTCCAGGATCAGTCACTCCGGGATCTGTCACTCCAGCATCTGTCACACCAGCATCTGTCACACCAGCATCTGTCACACCTGCATCTGTCACACCAGCATCTGTCACACCTGCATCTGTCACATGAGGACCTGTCACGCCAGGATCTGTCACACCAGGATTTGTCACACCAGAGTTTGTCACTCCAAGATCTGTCACTCCAGGATCCTGCTGATCCTCTGGTATGAAGCTCCCTCTGCTTGTGCAAGTAAGCACAAGCAGAAGGAGCTGTAAATTCCTGGCTCAATTTATATCTATTATAGAATCATAGAATGGTTACAGCACGGAAGGAGGCCACTCAGCCCGCCGAGCCCATGCCAGCTCTCTGCAAGAGCACTTCAGCTAGTCCCACTCCCCCGCCCTTTTCCCGTAGCCCTGCAATTTTTTCCCCCTTAAGATACTTATCCAATTCCCTTTTGAACTATAAGATTGAGTCTGCCTCCACCACCATTTCAGGAAATTCTTTCCAGATCTTAACCACTCGCTGCGTAAAAAAGTTTTTTCTTAGGTCGCCTTTGGTTCTTTTGCCAATCACCTTAAACCCATGTCCTCTGGTTCTCGACCCTTTTGCCGATTGGAACAGTTTCCCTCTATCTACTCTGTCCAGACCCCTCATGATTTTGAACACCTCTATCAAATCTCCTCTCAATCTTCTCTGCTCCAAGGAGAACAACCCCAGTTTCTCCAGTCTATCAACGTAACTGGAGTCCCTCATTCCCGTCATCATTCTCGTAAATTTTTTCTGCACCCTCTCTAAGGCCTTCACATCCTTCCTAAAGTGCGGTGCCCGGAATTGGACACAATACTCCAGTTGGAGCCGAACCAGTGTTTTATACAGGTTCATCATAATTTTGACACTTTTGTACTCTATACCTCTATTTATGAAGCCCAGGATCCCGTAAGCTTTTTTAACTGCTTTCTCAACCTACCAGAAAAAGTACTAGGCAAACTAATGGGACTAAAGGCTGACAAGTCCCCCGGACCTGATGGCTTACATCCTAGGGTCTTAAAAGAAGTGGCAGCAGAGATAGTGGATGTGTTGGTTGTAATCTACCAAAAGACCCTGGATTCTGGAAAGGTCCCAGCAGATTGGAAAACCACAAATGAATCAAAATCAAAATCAAATCAAATCAACTTTTATTGTCATTGTTAGTGCACAAGTGCAGTACAACGAAATGTAGGCTTGCGGCTCCCGAGAGTGTACATTTGGATTAAGACATTTAAACATTCAACATACATTTGGCTTGTAGTATATTAACATAAATATGACCATAATAAAGTGCATTGGCAGATGTGCAGGCTTTAGAGTTTATTTGTGGAGTTCAGTAGGATGACAGCCCTGGGAAAGAAGCTGTTCCTAAATCTGGTCGTACGGGTGCGAATGCATCTGTAGCGTCTCCCAGATGGCAGGAGGGCGAACAGACTGTGGCTGGGGTGGGTAGGGTCTTTGATGATGGACCGTGACCTCCGTAGACAGCGTTTCTGGTATATGTGCTCTATGGTCGGTAGCCGGGTGCCGGTAATGCGTTGGGCAGTTTTGACTACCCGCTGCAGGGCTTTCCGGTCAGAGTAGCTACAGCTGCCATACCATACTGTGATACAGTTTGTCAGGATGCTCTCTATAGTGCAGCGGTAAAAGTTAGAGAGGATCAGGGGTGACAGATTACATCCCTTCAGCCTCCTTAAGGAATATAGGCGCTGCTGGGCCTTCTTCACCAGAGAGGAGGTGTTGAGGGACCAGGAGAGGTCTTCCGTGATGTGGACTCCGAGGAACTTAAAGCTGTCCACCCTTTCCACCACAGCCCCATTGATGTGGATGGGGGTGTGACTTCCGCCTTTCGACTTCCTGAAGTCCACAATGATTTCTTTTGTTTTCTTGGTGTTAAGGGCCAGGTTGTTATCGGCGCACCACTTCACGAGATGCTGGACCTCCTCCCTGTAGGCTGACTCATCGTTGTTGGTGGTGATCTGGCCTACTACCGTGGTGTCATCCGCAAACTTGATGATGGTGTTGGAACCATGAACAGCCACACAGTCGTGGGTGAAGAGGGAGTAGAGGAGGGGGCTCAGCACACAGCCTTGTGGGGCCCCCGTGTTCAGGGTCAGGTGGGGGGGAGGTGTGGTTACCTAATTTGACAGACTGGGGTCTGTTTGTTAGGAAGTCCAGGGTCCAGTTGCAGAGGGAAGTGTTCAGGCCAAGAGTTTGGAGTTTGGTGGCCAGCTTGTTGGGGACGATAGTGTTGAATGCTGAGCTGTAGTCGATAAACAGCATTCTGATGTAGGTCTCCTTACCATCTAGGTGATTCAGTGCCGAGTGTAGAGCAGTTGTGATTGCATCCTCCGTTGATCTGTTTGCACGATAGGCAAACTGGTGTTGGTCAAGGGAGGCAGGAACACTGGCTTTGATGTGGGCTAAGACCAGTCTCTCGAAACACTTCATTATGATGGGTGTGAGTGCGACAGGTCAATAGTCGTTCAGGCACGTCACAGCCGTTTGTTTTGGCACAGGAATAATGGTAGCGGTCTTGAAGCATGTAGGGACTACTGCCTGGGCCAATGACAGATTGAAGATGGTGGTGAAGACATCAGCCAGCTGATCAGCACATTCCTTGAGTACCCGTCCAGGGATGCTATCCGGTCCAGCAGCCTTTCGTGTGTTCACTCCGCGTAGAACGCCCCTATTCAAGAAAGGAGGGAGGCAAAAGCAAGAAACTATAGGCCAATTAGCCTAACATCTGTCATTGGGAAAATGCTGGAATCCATTATTAAGGAGGTAATAGCAGGACATTTAGAAAATCATAATACAATCAAGCAGAGTCAACGTGGTTTAATGAAAGGGAAATCGTGTTTGACAAATTTTCTAGAGTTCTTTGAGGATGTAACGAGCAAGGTGGATAAAGGGGAACCAGCAGATGTCGTGTATTTGGATTTCCAGAAGGCATTCGATAAGGTGCCACATAAAAGGTTACTGCACAAGATAAGAGCTCACGGGGTTGGGGGTAATATATTAGCATGGATAGAGGATTGGCTAACTAACAGAAAACAGGGAGTCGGGATAAATGGGTCATTTTCCGGTTCGCAAACTGTAACTAGTGGGGTGCCACAGGGATCTGTGCTGGGGCCTCAACTATTTACAATCTATATTAATGACTTGGATGAAGGGACCGAGTGTGCTGTAGCCAAATTTGCTGATGATACAAAGATAGGTGGGAAAGCAAGTTGTGAGGAGGACACAAAGGCCGTGATTTTCCCATGGGTGCGGGTCAGGTGGTCGGCGGGTTCCAGTCCCGCTGCCGCTTTCAGCCGGTAAAATTTTGCAATTTTACCCTAATTGGGCAATTGAGTCCCTGCGTGAGTGCTCCCCTGGCCAATTAGTTATTTTGGGTCTGCAACTCGCCTCTGCTGATGTCTGTGAGCCAGTTGCATTTAAGGGGCCCATGCAGCCTTGTTTCATTCTCTCATTATTTGATGGTGGATTTCGTGCTGACAACTGCTTCACGACTGCTTCAAGGGCCAAGGCCTCTCCCCGATTTGATGACGACTCCCTCCATGGTCTTGTGGAGGGAGTCAGAGGGCACAAGGAGGTACTGTTCCCATCCTCTGGGCGGAAGAAGCCAAAGCAGCCTGGCTGCAAATTGCTCAGGAGGTCAGCTCCAGATCATTGTGCGCTCAAACCTGGGTGCAGTGCAGAAGAAGGTTCAATGACCTGGCAGGGAAAGTGAGTATAACATCACACTTACTCTCAATCTGCTCCCCATCTCCTCTCATCACCAGCACTCTGCATTGTCAACCTACTCCTGCACATCCCACTTTACCCTTACATCCCTTGCAACCTTAACCATCCCTCTCTATCTACACAATCACTTCACTATTCGACTATGCTGCCCTCACACTCGCTATCACTGTTATGCAATGACAACTAACAACGCACAGGGAGGGCCCTTGGTATTGGCACCTCACTCTATCTTTGTCTCCTTCTAAGCATCTATGCTATGGATTCTCTACACTCACCCCTTCATTATCACTCAAACTCCACTTGTGTCCCTCATTGCAGGAAAAGAGACCACAATAAGAGGGAGAGGGCTATGGCAGGAGGAGGGCCACCTTCCATTTCCAATCTCACCAATGCTGAGGAGGCGGCACTGGAAATCATCGGAGGCGATGTGGATCTGGAAGTGGGGGATGGTCAGACGGGTGCAGCAGAGGAAGCTGGTGACAGAATAGATTTGCATCTCTCTCATTTACATTGCATGAGTGACTGATTATGGCATCTGATGCTCACACAGATTGACTTATGATCATCTGCACAATTCCATGTGCATGCTACGTTAATATCACATGTCTAACTCGTGCCTTTACTCCCCCACAGGACCATCGACAGCCCCCCTCCCCACTATCCAGGAGGAAGAGCCTGAGCCGGGAGACTCCACAGAGGAAGCTGCAACCTCTGAGGACGCAGCGTCAGCAGAGTTAAGCGCACCCAGCACCAGCGCCAGCGCAGATACGCACACCTCGATGGGACCTTCACGACAGAGTAGTGTTGTCACCTGGTGTATCACAGCTCACAAGTGAGCATCAGCAGATGGTGGATAGCATTAGATCCAAGGAGAGGACATATAAATTGGCTAGAAAAAGCAATAATCCTGAGGATTGGGAGCAGTTTAGGATTCAACAAAGGAGGGCAAAGGGATTAATTAAGAAAGGGAAAATAGAATATGAGAGTAAGCTATCAGGAAACAAAAAACTGACTGTAAAAGCTTTTATAGGTATGTGAAGAGAAAAAGATTGGTGAAGTCAAGCGTAGGTCCCTTACAGTCAGAATCAGGGGAATTTATAATGGGAAACAAAGAAATGGCAGACCAACTAAATACATACTTTGGTTCTGTCTTCACAAAGGAGGACACAAATAACCTCCCAGAGATGCCGGGGAACATAGGGCCTGATGAAGCGAGGAACTGAAAGAAATCAGTATTTGTAGGGAAATGGTGTTAGGAAAATTGATGGGACTGAAGGCCGATAAATCTCCAGGGCCTGATACATCCCAGGGTACTTAAGGAAGTGGCCCTAGAAATAGTAGATGCATTGCTGGTCATCTTCCAGAACTCGATAGACTCTGGAACAGTACCCATGGATTGGAGGGTAGCTAATGTTGCCCCACTATTCAAAAAAGGTGGCAGAGAAAAAGCGGGGAATTATAGACCGGTAAGCCTGACATCGGTAGTGGGGAAAATGCTGGAGTCCATTATAAAAGATGTAATAGCAGAGCACTTGGAAAACAGTGACAGGATCGGACAAAGTCAACATGGATTTACAAAAGGTAAATCATGCTTGACTAATCTACTGGAATTTTTTGAGGATGTAACTGGTATAATAGATAAGGGAGAACCAGTGGGTGTGGTGTATTTGGACTTTCAGAAGGCTTTCGATAAGGTCCCACATAAGAGATTAGCGTGCAAAATTAAGGCACATGGGATTGGGGGCAAGGTATTGACTTGGATAGAGAACTGGTTGGCGGACAGAAGGCAAAGAGTTGGAATAAACGGGTCGTTTTCCGAGTGGCAGGCAGTGACTAGTGGGGTACCGCAAGGATCGGTCCTAGGACCCCAGCTGTTCACAATATATATTAATGATCTGGACGAGGGAATTGGATGTAATATCTCCAAATTTGCAGACGACACAAAGCTGGGTGGGAGGGTAAGCTGTGAGGAGGATGTCGTGAAACTCCAGTACGATTTGGACAGATCGGGTGATTGGGGCAGAAACATGGCAAATGCACTATAATGTGGATAAATGTGAGGTTATCCACTTTTATAGCAAAAACAGGAAGGCAGATTATTATTTGAATGGCAATAGATTGGGAGAAGGGGAAGTGCAACGAAACCTGGGTGTCCTTGTGCACCAGTCGCTGAAGGTACGCATGCAGGTGCAGCAGGCGGTTAAGAAGGCAAATGGTATGTTGGCCTTCGTAGCGAGAGGGTTCGAGCACAGGAACAAGGATGTCTTGCTACAGCTGTACAGGGCCTTGGTGAGACCGCACCTTAAGTATTGTGTGCCATTTTGGTCGCCTTACCTGAGGAAGGATGTTCTTGCCATGGAAGGAGTGATGTGCCTCAATAAATCCGAGACTCGATGTTAGCGAAACAAAACAAGGCTTTTATTGACTTGGAAGGTAACACACAGAGAGGTATCTTCCATCCAGAGGTCTGCCGTACTGGATGTGATGCAGGCTGGGCCAGCTTACATAGGGGCCAGGTATGGGCGGAGCCCTACACACAGTACAATACAATGGTGAGGAAACGGAACTGAGGTAAGGGAAATGAAACTGAAACCAACCACAGTCACAAGCAGAGAATACCAATGAGTGATGAATGGAATATTTCATCACAAGGAGTGCAGCGAAGATTCACCAGGCTGATACCTGGGATGGCAGGAATGACGTATGAGGAGAGATTGTGTCGATTGGGCTTATACTCACTGGAGTTTAGAAGATTGAGAGGGGGATCTCATCGAAACCTATAAAATTCTGTCAGGCCTGGACAGACTAGATGCAGGAAGGATGTTTATGATGGCCGGGGAGTCCAGAACCAGGGGTCATAGTCTAAGGATAAGGGGTAAGCCATTTAGGACTGAAATGAGGAGGAATTTCTTCACCCAGAGAGTGGTGAACCTGTGGAATTCTCTGCCACAGGGGGCGGTGGAGGCCAGTTCATTAAATATATTCAAAAAGGAGTTGGATATATTTCTTAAGGCTAAAGGGATCAAGGGATATGGGGAGAAGGCAGGGACAGGATACTGAATTTGGATGATCAGCCATGATCTCATTGAATGGCGGAGCAGGCTCGAAGGACCGAATGGCCTACTCCTGCTCCTATCTTCTATGTTTCTATGAGACAGGGACAGCAGTGGGGAGTTCTCGTCGGAGGCCGCAGGGCGCTCCCAGCTCTGCTCAGCTGCATGTGGACCCTGTGCCTCTGGGTCCATCCAGAAAGAGAGCGGTGCTGGCACTCCAGGAACAAGTGCAGGAGTCTCTGGCAGGTTTTGTCTCCAGGGTTACTGCAAGTGTGGAGAGGATGGAGGAGTCTATCTCTAACATGAGCAGTGCCTTTGTGGAGTCAATGGCGCATGAACGCAACACCACAGAAAGGATGGCTACGGCCATGAAGTAAGTCGCCAGAGTCAAGAAAACATGGTGAATGTTCAGAATAGACTGACACCTCTGGAGGAGCGATGGGCAGCTACTGAGCAGAGAAACCAGAGCTTCATGGAAGTCCTTTTGAGTAGGACTGCCAGTGCAGATACGGGTCCTCATGGCCCCCCTGATGTGCAACAAGGTGCTGTCCAGCCACTTGCTAGCACTGAAGTGGGGCTGACCCATGAGAGGGATGTTGGTGACAGACAACAAGGAAGTGGGGGCTCCTCTCCAAGCGCTCACTCCCATGCCACTGAGTAGCCCTCGGTCAGAGCCCCACCAGAGTCCTCACCCAACTGAGATGGGCGTCTCAGCCCCTGCGCAGCCGCAGGAGGAGCAGACTGTTGCCAAGCCCTCACAGGCTCACAATCCCAGACGATGCCCGCCAAAGGTGTCGAAACAGGAGCAGCAGGAAAGTGAGCAAGGTGCCTCCACATCTGCTGAAGCCACAGGGGAAGCACCACGTACAAGCACACGTAAGAGGAAGATAAAGCACAATTAGTCACAAGGGTAGTCACTCGGTTGTCTTTAATTTTTGCCATTGTCATCCTTTTGTGCATTGATTAAACAGAAGTGATGGCAAACAGTTGAAAATCTGGCCTATGTGATCTGGGAAATGGAAGTTGCACGTTGAGGGCTCAGGGTGACTTGCATTTGTAATAATGGTGGTCAGAGTGATAGGAACCCACAGGTTCTTGTCCATTGTCTATGGTGTGATAAGAAGGTGCCTGCCACATGTTTGATTTGTCTACTTAAGCGAATCTGGCAAAGATTAGTCCATCCCTTGCATCATGGGCAGCAATGTGCTCGCATGCTGCTGCAGCTGGCTCATCCCCCTCCGCAAGGTTGTCTTCCTCCTCCTCCTCCATGCGCTGAGCCACTTGTTCCTCAAGCAGCTGCAATCCACAATGCTGTGCGATGTTGTGCAGTGCACAGCAGACCACGTTGATTCTGGAGACCCTGGCTGCTGAGTACCGTAGGGCTCCACCTGATCTGTCAAGGCATCTGAATCGCATCTTCAGCAAGCCGATGGTTTGCTCGATAATGGATCTGGTCGCATTGTGGCTGGCATTGTAACGCTCCTCAGCTTCGTTTGATGGCCTCCTCAATGGCGTCATCAGCCACATCTTCAGGGGATAGTCCTTGTCTCCAAGTAGCCATCCGAAAAGTTGTCTCGGCGGATTGAAGAGTGGAGGCACAGTGGACTGCCGCAGGATGAATGAGTCATGATAACTGCCAGGGTACTTCACGTAAACATGCAAAATGTCCTTCCTGTGGTTACACATCAGCTGGACGTTAAGGAAGTGGAAGCCCTTGCAGTTGACAAAAACAGCTCGGTTGTGATGGAGTGCAATCTATGACGACCAGCACCCTTGGCAAGCCTGCCATATTTGCAAAGCCAACCGCACGCGCGGTTACACTTGCTTGATCCGTCGAGAAGTGGATGTAATTATGCGCCTTTGCAAAGAGGGCATCAGTTACCTGCATGATGCAAGTGTGTGCGGCCGACTGGGAGATGCCGCTGATGTCTGCTGATGAACCCTGGAAGGACTCTGAAGCAAAAAAATTGAGGGCGGTGGTGACTTTGACAGCCACTGGTAAGGGGTGTCCACCCGCTCCTCTGGGCTCCAGGTGTTGGTGCAGATGTCAGCGACTACCTCTCGCGAAAGTCTCAGCCTCCTTTGGCACTGCTGCTCAGTCATGTTGAGGAAGCTCATCCTCGGCCTGTAAACCCTGTGTTGGGGGTATCTCCTGTGGCGACATGCAGCCCTGCGCTGACGCCTTCTGCCCTGTGCAGCATCAGGTGGGTGAGCAGGAGGTTGGTGCTCCTGCTGTTGGTGCTGCTATTGTGCCTGGTTCTGTTGCTGCGGCTGCTCTCCCTCCGAATCTGAGGTCCAGGATGAAAGGAAATAAATGGTTCCCATGCTGCTGGCAGATATCGCAGTTGAGGAAGCGCTCAATCAATGTGGGGAGAGGGTTTTCCCAGGAGGTCACAGTGGAGAGGGATCTCAGCTTCACCACTTCCAAGATCAGTAGACCGGCAAAAAGTTTTCCAAAGATGAAAAAACAAAGTTCTGTCATCTGTAAGTGAGCCTTGCTGAGAGCTCCATTTTTATGCTGGAGCTGCAGCTGTCAAGAAAGCAGCCACTTGTGAACCGAGCGTGGTTTGGGAACGGCGTGGAACACGCAGAAAAAGTGGCAAAATCTAAAACCGCTGTCAAAATAGCATTATCCAGGCAGCTAACAAGCTGTTAACTGCCTTAAGGGCCTATCCCGCCACTTGGAGGCGGGACCGAACGGGAGTCTGGGAGCCCGCATTTAGGAAAGTTGCACGGAGGCGGGTTGACGGCGGGATCGGAACCCATGTCCAAGTCATTAACATATATCAAGAAAAGCAGTGGTCCTAGAACCGACCCCTGGGGAACACCACTGTATACCTTCCTCCAGTCTGAAAAACAACCGTTCACCACTACTCTCTGTTTCCTGTCACTTAGCCAATTTCATATCCATGCTGCCACTGTCCCTTTTATTCCATGGGCTTCAACTTTGCTGGCAAGCCTATTATGTGGCACTTTGTCGAATGCCTTTTGGAAATCCATGTACACCACGTCAACCGCATTACCCCCAACAACCCTCTCTGTTACCTCAACAAAAAGCTCGATCAAGTTGGTTAAACACGATTTGCCTTTAACAAATCCATGCTGGCTTTCCTTAATTAATCCACACCTTTCCAAGTGACTGTTAATTTTGTCCCTGATTACTGTTTCTAAAAGTTAAACTGACTGGCCTGTAGTTGCTGGGTTTATCTTTACACCCTTTTTTGAACAAGGGTGTAACATTTGCAATTCTCCAGTCCTCTGGCACCACCCCCCATATCTATGGAGGATTGGAATATTATGGCCAGTACCTCCGCGATTTCCGTCCTCAATTCCCTCAGCGTGCATCCCATCCGCTCCTGGTGATTTATCTACTTTAAGTACAGCCAGCCTTTCTAATACCTCTTCTTTATCAAATCATGTGTCTCCACTACCTCCTCCTTCACTATATCTATGGCAGCATCCTCTTTCTTGATGAAGACCGATGCAAAGTACTCATTTAGTACTTCAGCCACACCCTCTGCCTCCATGCATAGGTCTCCTTTTTGGTCCCTAATTGGCCCCACCCCACCTCTTACTATCCTTTACTATTTATATGCCTATAGAAGACTTTTGAATTCCCTTTTACGTTGGCTGCCATTCTATTCTCATACCCTTTCTTTGCCCCTCTTATTTTCTTTTTCACTTCTCCTCTGACCTTTCTATATGTAGCCTGATTCTCAGATGTATTTGCACTTGACATCTGTCATACACGCTCTTTTTCTGCTTCATCATATTGGCTCTCTGTTTCGTCATCCAGGGAGCCCTGCCTTTCCCCCTAGTGGGAATGTACCTCAACTGTACCTGAACTATTTCCTCTTTAAAGGCAGCTCATTGTTCCACTACAGTTTTGCCTGCCAATCTTTGATTCCAGTTTACCCGGGCCAGATCCGTTCTCATCCCACTGAAATTGGCCTTCCCCCAGTTAAACATTTTTACTCTAGATTGCTCCCTGTCCTTTTCCATAGCTAATCTAAACCTTATGGTACTATGATCACTGTGCCCTAAATGTTCACCTACTGACACTTGCTCCACTTGACCTACCTCATTCACCAGAACCAGATCCAGCAATGCCTCCTCCCACATAAGATAACCCCTTTCTATAAGTTGGTTAATAGTCTATTAAATAAAGGCATGGCAGGGTAGCTCAGTCCCAGGGTATTCCGGCCAGCAGTTCTCCTACGTGAATTTCACTGAGGACCAATGTGTTCGAAAGCTCCACTGCAGCAAAGACGTTGTCACAGAGCTGTGCCACCCTGGGGTTGGGGTTAGGGCCTGAAGTTAGTGGTTGGGGTTAATGGTTGGGGTTAGGGGCTGAGGGTAGGGGGTTAGGATTAGGATTGGCGTTATTGGTTGTGGCTAGTGATTAGGATTAGGGCTTGGGGCCAGTAGTTAGGTTGTTAGGGGTTAAAGTTAGAAACCACTATTAACGCCATTGTCACTAGACAAGTCCTTTTTCATTTCGTGTTTTTTTTTACTCACAGATGAGTCACAAGAAACCCTTACCAGTTCATTCAAGGATTCTTCTTCCCAGTCCAATTTCCTCCCTTCTTCCACATCTCTACATCTCTCACAGAAAAAGACAACACGGATATTGGACTTCGGGATTTTGGCACAAGACCAGGCGAGTCCAGGTGTTGCACTGGTTAGATCCAAGTCATCGGCCTTGCCTGACAAGGGCTTCTGACAATAACCTGTCACCAGGCCCCAACAGTCGTCATCCGATTCCACCGTCATATCTTCAGCCATTACCCGCCTTTCGCCTTCACTGGAGCTGGTTACGCCACGATGACCATTCCCCAGGCTGAAGCACTCCGATTCCCATTTTATAGTCGCAGTGTAAGATCTGAATTTAGTCGCTTGGTGTCAGTGGTTGATGGATTTGGTCTCTCAGTCTCAGTGGTCCCTGGATTTGGTCTCTCAGTCTCAGTGGTCCCTGGATTTGGTCTCTCGGTGTAAGTGGTCCCTGGATTTGGTCTCTCAGTCTCAGTGGTCCCTGGATTTGGTCTCAAGGTGTCAGTGATCCCTGGATTTGGTCTCTCGGTATAAGTGGTCCCTGGATTTGGTCTCACGGTGTCGGTGATCCCTGGATTTGGACTCTCGGTATAAATTTGTCTTTGGATTTTGTCTCGGTATCAGTGGCTCCTGCATTTAGTCTCTCCATGTCAGTGGTCCCTGGATTTGGTCTCAGGGTGTCAGTGATCCCTGGATTTGGTCTCTTGGTGTAAGTTCCTCTCTGGATTTGGTCTCAGAGAGGAAACTCGCTGTCACCTCTGCCTCATCCTAGTCCGCTTCAATCAACCAGCTTTCCATCTCCCTGCCCCCTCAGTTCTTTCTTCACATTCGTGTTTTTTGCTCCATTTTTTGAGGCGGGGGTGTGGAAGCGGGACCTCGCCCCTGGAACAAGTCCCTTGGGCTTTGGTTGCGATGGGTTGCGGTGGAAAGGCTGTGGAAGCGGGGCCTCTCCCCTGGAACAAGTCCCTTGGGTTTTGATTGCGTTGGAAAGGCTGTGGAAGCGGGGCCTCGCCCCTGGAACAAGTCCCTTGGGCTTTGGTTGCGGTGGAAAGGCTGTGGAAGCGGGGCCTCGCCCCTGGAACAAGTCCCTTTGGGCTTTGGTTGCGGTGGAAAGGCTGTGGAAGCGGGGCCTCGCCCCTGGAACAAGTCCCTTGGGCTTTGGTTGTGGTGGAAAGGCTGTGGAAGCGGGGCCTCTCCCCTGGAACAAGTCCCTTGGGCTTTGGTTGTGGTGGAAAGGCTGTGGAAGCGGGGCCTCTCCCCTGGAACAAGTCCCTTGGGCTTTGGTTGCGATGGGTTGCGGTGGAAAGGCTGTGGAAGCGGGGCCTCTCCCCTGGAACAAGTCCCTTGGGCTTTGGTTGCGGTGGAAAGGCTGTGGAAGCGGGGCCTCTCCCCTGGAACAAGTCCCTTGGGCTTTGGTTGCGGTGGAAAGGCTGTGGAAGCGGGGCCTCTCCCCTGGAACAAGTCCCTTGGGCTTTGGTTGCGGTGGAAAGGCTGTGGAAGCGGGGCATCTCCCCTGGAACAAGTCCCTTGGGCTTTGGTTGCGGTGGAAAGGCTGTGGAAGCGGGGCCTCTCCCCTGGAACATGTCCCTTGGGCTTTGGTTGCGGTGGAAAGGCTGTGGAAGCGGGGCCTCTCCCCTGGAACAAGTCCCTTGGGCTTTGGTTGCGGTGGAAAGGCTGTGGAAGCGGGGCTTCTCCCCTGGAACAAGGTTGCGGTGGAAAGGCTGTGTAAGCGGGGCCTCTCCCCTGGAACAAGTCCCTTGGGCTTTGGTTGCGGTGGAAAAGCTGTGGAAGCGGGGCCTCTCCCCTGAAACAAGTCCCTTGGGCTTTGGTTGCGGTGGAAAAGCTGTGGAAGCGGGGCCTCTCCCCTGAAACAAGTCCCTTGGGCTTTGGTTGCGGTGGAAAGGCTGTGGAAGCGGGGCCCCGCTGCAGGGCGAGCGAGTGAAGGGAGCCTAGGGGCAACGCCGGCTCAACCGCCAAACCCCCAACGGCAAAAGCGCGAGCGGGGGGGGAGCGGGAACAAAAGCGACGCTGTGATTGGAGAAGCGGCGGGGCGTGCGATTCTCTGATTGGAGGAGCAGGGGCAGTGTGACTCTGATTGGAGGAGCGGGGAGGGGGATAAGTGAATCTGTCATTGGAGGAGCGGGGACACAGTGACACTGTGATTGGAGGAGCGAGGGGGCGAATGACTGTGATTGGAGGAGCGGGGAGGGCGGAGTGCCTCTGATTGGAGGAGAGGGAGGACGCGTGACTCTGTGATTGGAGGAGCGTGGGGGCGAGAGACTGTGATTGGAGGAGCGCTGGGGGGAGTGACTCTGTGATTGGAGGAGCGGGGGCAAAGTGACTGAGTGATTGGAGAATCTGATCCGACCAATCACAGCGTCTCCTCTCTCCCGCTCGCTGATCCGACCAATCGTAGCGTGTCCAGTGATTCAGCCACGCTGCCAAGAGCAATCCCAGCGGAAAGAAAGATTACTGGGACTTTAAATGTTTATTTTAAAAAGACAATATATCTTTCAACACTTTGGTTATTAGTTATAAACAGATCTGAGCTGACAGTCAAAAGTCAGGTAAAATGAAGGCTTTATTGGCTCAGTGTCCAATTTTCCATCTGATAACGCTCCTATGAAGCGCCTCGAAATGTTTTAGTACAGGGTCGGGCGAGGACCCCTCCAGGAATACCTCCAACCAGAGTTGGCAGCTCCGCATGGACACTGAGGGAGCGCCGCACTGTCGGAGGGGCAGTACTGAGGGAGCGCCGCACTGTCGGAGGGGCAGTAGTGAGGGAGCGCCGCACTGTCGGAGGGGCAGTACTGAGGGAGCGCCGCACTGTCGGAGGGGCAGTACTGAGGGAGCGCCGCACTGTCGGAGGGGCAGTACTGAGGGAGCGCCGCACTGTCGGAGGGGCAGTACTGAGGGAGCGCCGCACTGTCGGAGGGGCAGTACTGAGGGAGCGCCGCACTGTCGGAGGGGCAGTACTGAGGGAGCGCCGCACTGTCGGAGGGGCAGTACTGAGGGAGCGCCGCACTGTCGGAGGGGCAGTGCTGAGGGAGCGCCGCACTGTCGGAGGGGCAGTACTGAGGGAGCACCGCACTGTCGGAGGGGCAGTCCTGAGGGAGCGCCGCACTGTCGGAGGGGCAGTACTGAGGGAGCGCCGCATTGTCGGAGGGGCAGTACTGAGGAAGGGCCGCACTGTCAGAGGGGCAGTATTGAAGGAGTTCCGCACTGTCGGAGGGGCAGTACTGAGGGAGCGCCGCACTGTCAGAGGGGCAGTACTGAGGGAGCGCCGCACTGTCGGAGGGGCGGTACTGAGGGAGCGCCGCACTGTCGGAGGGGCAGTACTGAGGGAGCGCTGCACTGTCGGAGGGGTGGTACTGAGGGAGCGCTGCACTGTCGGCGGGGCAGTACTGAGGGACTGCTGCACTGTCGGAAGGGCAGTACTGAGGGAGCACCGCACTGTCGGAGGGGCAGTACTGAGGGAGCGCCGCACTGTTGGAGGGGCAGTACTGAGGGAGCGCCGCACTGTCGGAGGGGCAGTACTGAGGGAGCGCCGCACTGTCGGAGGGGCAGTACTGAGGGATTGCCGCACTGTCGGAGGGGCAGTACTGAGTGAGCGCGGCACTGTCGGAGGGGCAGTACTGAGGGAGCGCCGCACTGTCGCAGGGGCAGTACTGAGGGAGCGCTGCACTGTCGCAGGGGCAGTACTGCGGAAGTGCCGCACTGTCACATGGGCAGTACTGAGGTCGGTCCTAGTGGAAAGTTGGCCTTTATGTCAAGTGGGCTGGAATGCAAAGTGATGCTTCAGTCGTACAGAGCCTTGGTCAGACCCCCATCTGGAGTGACCACATTCAGTTCTCGGCCCCGCACCTCAGGAAGGATATGTTGGCCTTGGCGGAGGAGCAGCGCAGATTCACCAGAATGATACCAGTGGCGGAAGTGCATTTTTGTAATAATATAGACAAGAGGCTGCAGCCCTACGTCTAAATGCCAAGAATGGGTTCTAGACATGGAGTCAAACACTTGCACGTTTATTTTCATCCTTCGACATCAAAGAAGACAGCCAGAATATCATCTCATCGTTTGCAGTGAGTTCTTTGGTGACTGACGAGACCTATTTTTGCTCGGCATGAGCGATCGTAGGTTGAACAGTGGATCCCGGATACACCAGGTTGGGAATCTTGATTTTTTTCTTTTCAAGCAAGCCTTCCTCAGCTGGCGTTTACATTCAGCATCAGCAATGCGACGGGCCTTGTTGTAGGAGGCGCCTTTGTGGATGGCTTCTCACCGTGCCCTCAACATCTATCACCTGAGCCTTTCTTTCTGATGTCTGTGCACCCATGGCTGGCAGGTATTTGGGTTCTAGTAAGGCATAGGATGTATTAACATTTGGCTTCGCTGCCGATACATAAACAGTGATAGAGTTAGGCCGAAATGTAAACATGCAGCCTGGCCTAGAAAGCTGGCAGCGTCTGACCTCTGTGCAGAACTTTGCAGTCTCTGTACCACCAGGTAAAGGCTGCAAACTTTAATTCTTAGGGGGGGAAATCGGCATCACCCATTTTGGGGCACTAATATCGGCCGGGCGCAAAATTTAGCGCCCGGCGCTAATTATCGCCTCCAACTGCAAAATTGGCCTCTATCGCCCTTGGAGGTGATTTGAGCGCTAAATCAGGTGCTACACACCTCTCTTAAGGCGCAGACATCAGGGAGCGAGGCGCTACCTCAGAACGCTACCAAAGCTCAGGCAATGACCGTTACCATGGAAGCCAGACAGACTGGCGCCGTCCAGTTCTTAAAGGGGAGGGGCCATCTTGCTGGCCAGTCACACCCTGCTCGTTGCAGCCTTGAATCTCGGCCTGGAGAGACCTCAGAAGTAATTGTGTTGGAAGCACTAATGGATAGGCCCAGGGAACGAGCCCGGCGCTTAGGAACCTCAAAAGTGGTGCTGAGGGCCAAAACTCCTTAGAGCAGCAAGAAAAGGTAGGAAGCGCCCGCCTTTAAATAGCGCTCCCCCAGCCCCTTCCCGACTTGAAAACGTTCCCCTCGACCTGTTATTCCTAGCGGCAGGCACTAAGGCAGGGGCCGCGACTCAATATCTGGTCTGGGGCGTTGCACGCTTCACTGACGTCACGATCTTCGGGCGCAGGAGATCGTGGCGGTAGTGTTTAGCGCTGCCACAAAACGATTGGTCAATTTCGCGAGCAGCGCTAAAATTGCTGCGCCCGGGTGCTAAGTTACTAGCGCCCCCGGAGGCGCTAACAGGAGGCGCTAACCAACCGAATTTTTCCCCCTTAAGCTTCTAGTTTTTAGAGCTTAGTATAAAATGGATTCCCTTACTTCATCTTAATCTCCAACACCATGTTTAATGGAATTCTACCAGTCTTCATCCAGAGGTGGTCACAAGATGTCAACATGCGTTCAGAATAAAGTGTTGTCCAATGCAATAGCCACATGTGGCTCATTGGGAATCCTGATGTGGCTAACTACATTTTTGATTAGCAAATAATAATGTGATAGACACCCTGGTTGGGCCTGTCAATACTCACATTCTTATGGCGTCTGTGTGCGAACATTCCTTTGTCTGTTTGTTGGTAATATTGTAAGATGAAAAGCACGGTGTGTTACTGTTTCCTGGTTATCTGTTAAAATGCTGTGTAATAAGAAGGAAACACCAGTCTTCAAGCACCGTGGAAACGCCAGTAATAGTGCACGGAGAGGGGAGTTGTGATCGTGGTCACCGCAATCAATTGGAAAAACCGCAGCACGCCAGACGAAGAAAGCAAGACCAACCAATAACAAGCAGCTCCGCCAGAGCACAAGCAGCACCCAGCCGGGGTCTGGATGGGGAGTGGGGTCTGGATGGAGAGTGGGGAGGGTCTGGATGGGGAGTGGGGAGGGTCTGGATGGGGAGTGGGGAGGGTCTGGATGGGGAGTGGGGAGGGTCTGGATGGGGAGTGGGGAGGGTCTGGATGGGGAGTGGGGAGGGTCTGGATGGGGAGTGGGGAGGGTCTGGATGGGGAGTGGGGAGGGTCTGGATGGGGAGTGGGGAGGGTCTGGATGGGGAGTGGGGAGGGTCTGGATGGGGAGTGGGGAGGGTCTGGATGGGGAGTGGGGAGGGTCTGGATGGGGAGTGGGGAGGGTCTGGATGGGGAGTGGGGAGGGTCTGGATGGAGAGTGGGGAGGGTCTGGATGGAGAGTGGGGAGGGTCTGGATGGGGAGTGGGGAGGGTCTGGATGGGGAGTGGGGAGGGTCTGGATGGGGAGTGGGGAGGGTCTGGATGGAGAGTGGGGAGGGTCTGGATGGAGAGTGGGGAGGGTCTGGATGGAGAGTGGGGAGGGTCTGGATGGGGAGTGGGGTCTGGATGGGGAGTGGAGAGGGTCTGGATGGAGAGTGGGGAGGGTCTGGATGGGGAGTGGGGAGGGTCTGGATGGAGAGTGGGGAGGGTCTGGATGGGGAGTGGGGAGGGTCTGGATGGGGAGTGGGGAGGGTCTGGATGGAGAGTGGGGAGGGTCTGGATGGAGAGTGGGGAGGGTCTGGATGGGGAGTGGGGAGGGTCTGGATGGAGAGTGGGGAGGGTCTGGATGGAGAGTGGGGAGGGTCTGGATGGGGAGTGGGGAGGGTCTGGATGGAGAGTGGGGAGGGTCTGGATGGGGAGTGGGGAGGAGCGTTACTGCGCCGCACTGTCAGAGGGGCAGTACTGAGGGAGCGCCGCACTGCCGGAGGGGCAATACTGAGGGAGCGTCACACTGTCGGAGGGGTAGTACTGAGGGAGCGCCGCACTGTCGGAGGGGCAGTACTGAGGGAGCGCCGCACTGTCGGAGGGGCAATACTGAGGGAGCGCCGCACTGTCGGAGGGGCAGTACTGAGGGAGCGCCGCACTGTGGGAGGGGCAATACTGAGGGAGCGCCGCACTGTCGGAGGGGCAGTACTGAGGGAGCGCCGCACTGTGGGAGGGGCAATACTGAGGGAGCGCCGCACTGTCGGAGGGGCAGTACTGACGGAGCGCCGCACTGTCGGAGGGGCAGTACTGACGGAGCGCCGCACTGTCGGAGGGGCAGTACTGAGGGAGCACCGCACTGTCGGAGGGGCAGTACTGAGGGAGCGCCGCACTGTCGGAGGGGCAGTACTGAGGGAGCGCCGCACTGTCGGAGGGGCAATACTGAGGGAGCACCGCACTGTCAGAGGGGCAGTACTGAGGGAGCGCCGCACTGTCGGAGGGGCAGTACTGAGGGAGCGCCGCACTGTGGGAGGGGCAATACTGAGGGAGCGCCGCACTGTCGGACGGGCAGTACTGACGGAGCGCCGCACTGTCGGAGGGGCTGTACTGACGGAGCGCCGCACTGTCGGAGGGGCAGTACTGAGGGAGCACCGCACTGTCGGAGGGGCAGTACTGAGGAAGCGCCGCACTGTCGGAGGGGCAGTACTGAGGGAGCGCCGCACTGTCGGAGGGGCAGTACTGAGGGGGCACCGCACTGTCGGAGGGGCGGTACTGAGGGAGCGCCGCACTGTCGGAGGGGCAGTACTGAGGGAGCGCCGCACTGTCGGAGAGGCAGTACTGAGGGAGCGCCGCACTGTCGGAGGGGCAGTACTGAGGAAGCGCCGCACTGTCGGAGGGGCAGTACTGAGGGAGCACCGCACTGTCGGAGGGGCAGTACTGAGGAAGCGCCGCACTGTCGGAGGGGCAGTACTGAGGGAGCGCCGCACTGTCGGAGGGGCAGTACTGAGGGGGCACCGCACTGTCGGAGGGGCGGTACTGAGGGAGCGCCGCACTGTCGGAGGGGCAGTACTGAGGGAGCGCCGCACTGTCGGAGAGGCAGTACTGAGGGAGCGCCGCACTGTCGGAGGGGCAGTACTGAGGAAGCGCCGCACTGTCGGAGGGGCAGTACTGAGGGAGCGCCGCACTGTCGGAGGGGCAGTACTGAGGGGGCACCGCACTGTCGGAGGGGCGGTACTGAGGGAGCGCCGCACTGTCGGAGGGGCAGTACTGAGGGAGCGCCGCACTGTCGGAGGGGCGGTACTGAGGGAGCGCCGCACTGTCGGAGGGGCAGTACTGAGGGAGCGCCGCACTGTCGGAGGGGCAGTACTGAGGGAGCGCTGCTCTGTCAGAAGTGCTGCCTTTCGGATGAGACGTTAAACCGAGGGCCAGCCTGCTCTCTCAGGTGGACGTAAAAGATCCCGTGGAAGGAAGAGCAGGGCCAATTATCACATTGCTGTTTGTGTGAGCTTGCTGTGCGTAAATTGCCTGCTGCTTTTCCTACATTACAACCATGACTACACTTCCAAAAAGTAATTCATTGGCTGTAAAGCGCTTTGGGACATCCGGTGTTAGTGAATGGCGCTATATAATGTGACACCATTGTTCAAGAAAGGGTGTACTCTTTTTGAGCAACCCCTAAACAAATAGACTGTAACAAATAGAGAGTATTACTTAAATGGTGATAGATTGGGAAATGTTGATATACAAAGGGACCTGGGTGTCCTTGTACACCAGTCACTGAAAGCAAACATGCAGTTGCAGCAAGCAGTTAGGAAGGCAAATGGTATGTTGGCCTTCATTGCAAGAGGATTTGAGTACAAGAGCAAGGATGTCTTACTGCGGTTATACAGGGCCTTGGTGAGACCACACCTGGAGTACTGTGTGCAGTTTTGCTCTCCTTACCTGAGAAAGGATATACTTGCCATAGAGGGAGTGCAGCGAAGGTTCACCAGACTGAATCCTGGGATGGCAGGACTGTGGTATGAGGAGAGATTGGGTCAACTAGGCCTGTATTCACTAGAGTTTAGAAGATGAGAGAGGATCTCATTGAAACGTATAAAATTCTGACAGGGCTAAACAGACTGGATGCAGGGAGGATGTTTTCCCTGGCTGGGGGGGTCTAGAACGAGGGGTCCCAGTCTCAGGATATGGGGCAGGACATTTAGGACTGAGATGAGGAGAAATTTCTTCACTCAGAGGGTGGTGAACCTGTGGAATTCTCTACCACAGAAGGCTGTGGAACCAAGTCACTGAATATATTTAAGGAGGAGATCGATAGATTTCTAGACATAAAAGGCATCAATGGGTATGGGGAGAGAGCAGGAATATGGTATTGAGATAGAGGATCAGCCATGATCATATTGAATGGAGCAGGCTCGAAGGGCCGAATGGCCGACTCCTGCTCCTGTGTTTCTATGTTTCTAACTAAACTTAAAACATTAAATGAAACTTATCAAATTAAATTGAAATTTGGTTGCTGGGGGTGATGATGCACTCCAGTCCCTGCGGTGAAATTGTGTAAGGACAATCCTAGTAACTACAGGCTGGTCAGTTTAACATCAGTGGTGGGTAAAGTTTTAGAAACAATAATCAAGGAAAAAATTAACGGCACTTGGAGAGGTTTAAACTAATTAAAGAGAGCCAGCATGGATTTGTAAAAGGCAGATCGAATTTGACTAATCTAATTGAATTTATTGATGAAGTAACAGAGAGGATTGATGAAGGGAATGCAATGGATGTTGTCCACATAGACTTTCGGAGGGGTTTGACAAAGCACCACATAGAAGGCTGGTTAACAAAATTGAGGCTCATGGAATAGGTGGGTCAGTGGCAGCTTGGATAAGGAATTGGCTTAAGGACAGAAAACAGCGAGTTGTGGTAAATGGCTGTTTTTCAGACCGGAGGATGGTAGACAGTGGTGTTCCCCAAGGGTCAGTGCTGGAGCCACTGCTTTTTTTGATATATATAAATGACCTGGATATTGAAATAAAGAGAATTTCTAAATTTGCCGATGACACCAACTTGGGGGTGTGGAAAACAGTGAGGATGATACCAATCGACTGCAGCAGGACATAGAAAGGCTGGCAGAATAGGCAGACAAGTGGCAGATGGAATTTAATACAGAGAAGTGTGAGGTGATGCATTTTGGCAGAAGGAACAGGGAGAGGCAATATACACTTAATGGCACAGTTTTAAAGAGTGTGCAGGGACAGAGGGACCTGGGAGTTAATGTGCATAGGTCCCTGAAGGTGACAGGACATATTGAGAGAGTGGTTAGCAAAGCATATGGGGGGAGAAATTCGGCATTGCCCCGTTTGGGGCGCAATTATCGGCCAGGTGCGAAGTTTAGCACCTGGCGCTAATTATCACCTCCGACTGCAAACTTGGCTTCTATCGCCCCCTAGAGGTGATTGGAGCGCTAAATCAGGCACTACAAACCTCTCTCAAGGCGCTAACGCCGAGGAGCGAGGCGCTACCTCAGAGCGCTGGTGAATCTCATGTGATGTCAGTCAGCAATGGAACACAGACACACTGGTGCCGGCCAGTTCTTAAAGGAGAGGGTCGATCTTGCTCTCCATCCACATCCTGCTCATTGCAGCCTTGAATCTCTGCCTGGAGAGACCTGTACATCAATTCTGCTGGAAATAACAATGGAGAGGCCCAGGGAAAGAGCTCAGAGTGCAGCCCCCACAGTCTCTTCTAAATCGATGCAAGGAAGGTCAAATCAAAATGAACCTGCAAAGTGCTGCTCAGTACCCTAAACTCCTTCTCTCCAGAAGTCTCTCTCTCTCTCTCAGAATGCGTGATGCAAAAATGTCGCCGACAAAAAAAGGCAGGAAGCTGTCGCCTTTAAATAGCGCTCCCCCAGTCCCTTCCCGACTGCAAAATGCTCCCCTCAAACGGCCGTTGCTAGCGGCAGGCGGTAAGGCAGGGGACGCCACTCAATATCTAGTCCGGGGCACTACCGGGGCGTTGCACACTCGACTGACGTCACGATCTGCGGGCGCAGGAGATCGTGGCGGTAGTGTTTGGCGCCACCGCAAAATGTCTGGTCAATTTCGCGAGCGATGCAAACATCGCCGCACCCGGGCACTAGTTGCTTCGTGCCCCATTAGCGCCCTCTTAGGGCACTAACGGGAAGCGCAAAGCAACCAAATTTTTCCCCATGGGATCTTGGACTTCATAAATAGAGGTATTGAGTACAAAAGTAGAGAAGTTATGCTGAACCTTTATAAAGCGCTGGTTAGGCCACAACTGGAGTATTGCGTCCAGTTCTGGTCACCACACTTTAGAAAGGATGTGAAGACCCTTGAGAGGGTGCAGAGGAGAATTACCAGAATGGTTCCAGGAATGGGGGATCTAAGGTTTTGGGCAAGAGATACGGGGGGGATGTGAGGAAAAACTTTTTTACGCAGCGATTGGTGAGGACCTGGAACTCGCTGCCGACGGAAGTGGTGGAAGTGGAGACACTCAATGTTTTCAAAGGGAGACTGGATAGGCACTGTAGGGAAATAATCTTGCAGGGCTATGGGGATAGAGCGGGGGAATGGGACTGACTGGATTGCTCTGCAGAGAGCTGGCACGGACTCGATGGGCCGAATGGCCTCCTTCTGTGTGACTCTATAAATGCAAGTCTTTCTTTCAATCCCCTTGTGAAAGGTACTATTGGATCTGCTTCCACCGCCTGTATGTTTATAATCCTGCTGACGCTCACTATCTGAGCTCACACATGGGAGAATGTCCACTCAGCAAGATATTTGAGGGGAGTTGAGGGAAGCCTAAGCCTGGGGAAGCATCAGGGACTGGGGGAGCCTATGCAGGCCATGGAGACTGGGTGCCAGGTGTGGGCTGGGTGCCAAGGGCTCACTGGGAAGAGCAGGAGGTCACTGAAAAAACACACATAGCAAAATTTGAAATGTTAAAAATCTTTTTTTTTTAATTAAAAACGCAACAACCTTCATCCAGCAGATGGCGCTCTGAAGCTTGGCAAGGCTCTGAGGCATTGAGTGCGACGTGATGGGCAAGGTGTGACTCCTGAACTCGCCATTTAACATTGAGACAGGCGCAACGGACGTGTGCGGTCATCCACTTTGGATCCAGGAAATGCAAACCGGAATAATTTTTTAAGTGGCAAGAGGCCGGGGGGGGCTAAATTCAGTTGATTTGCTGCTTCCGTTAGCTCCCTAGGGCGCTAACGGGCCGCAAATCAATTAGCGCCTAGGCGCGGCGCCGCTAACACCTCCCGCAAAATTCACAGAGATGCACAGCAGGAGAGGCCCTTCATAGGGGTCACAAGTGTTGTTTCAACTTCCCGCCCCTCGCCCAAAGATACCTTTTTAGACTCCGTTCAGTCCGTAAGGGGGACCCCGAGCTTCCGGTCGCCTGTCATTTCAATTCACCGCCCCATTCCCACTCGGACCTCGCTGTCCGCGGCCTCTTGCATTGTTCCACGGAAGCTCAGCGTAAGCTCGAGGAACAGCACCTCATCTTCCGATTAGGCACTTTACAGCCTTCCGGACTCAATATCGAGTTCAACAACTTCAGATCATAACCTCGGCCCCTATTATATTTTTATATTTTTTATCCACACTTTTGGTTTGTGACTTTTCCTCTTTTTTCCTCTCTCTCCCACATGGCAACTGTCTCTCACTCTGCCAGCGCATTTCACACTTCATCTAGAGCCATCCTTTGTCTCTTTACCTGTCCTATTACCGTCTCGTCTCACCTTGAATATCTCTTAATGTCTCTTCTTTCATCCCCTCCCCCATTTCCCAGCCCCCAAACTGCCTTTTGTTTCATTTCCTGCCTTTTCTCTCAGTCCTGACGAAGGGTTTCGACCCGAAACGTCGACTCTGTTTCTCTCTCCACGGATGTTGCCTGGCCTGCTGTGTTTTTCCAGCATTTTCTGTTGTTATTTCGGATTTCCAGCATCCGCAGTATTTTGCTAGCATATTAGTGTTTGGTTCACTGCCACACCTCTTCTAGGAATGCCCACCTTGAAGAAGTTCTGCTCTTCTCTTCGACGGGATCTCCGTTTGGTTCTTCAACCTTGTTCATCTTCATTACTTTCAGTTTCCCTTCTCGTGTTTGATCAGGTATCTGCCAAGACTCGGTTTCACAGCCACAACATTTTCGTCAGCAACTGTCTCCGGTTCCAACTTAGTCCACGTGGATTCCAACTAAACTTCCACCCTTCATGTTTCGGATCCACCCAGGATTACAAATATCTCCAAGATATTCATCGTTCCTCGAACTACTGCTCTCGCCGCATCTTGAGATCCACGCTCAACGCCATGTGGCGCCACATGAACACTCTCGACCTCTCTCTTCAGCAGCACCGACGCACTCATATCTCAAAGCTGTCCGGGTCCACAGTTCCATTTCATCCTTCGACTCATCCGACGCTTCAACAAAAAACTTTTTTTCCTCCCTTTCCGATGTCAAGGATCGCAAGCTTCATCAACTCATGAACACCAACGTCCCTCCGGAACCTTCCCCTTCACTTTCCTCTGACCCTCCCCCTCCCAATCTCACCCCCTGCCGTGTTTTCACTATCCCCTCTGACCTTTCCCTCTCTGACCCCAAACAATCAGTCCTCAGCAAAGGCCTGAGCTTCATCCTCTTACGCCCCCACCTCAATGAATTTCGAGCTCGGCACGATGCTGAGCTCTTTTTCTGCCACCTTCGTCTCCGTGCCCACTTCTTTGGCCAGGAGTCTTCCCCCCGCACAACTGACCCTTTCTCCCACTTTCAGAATTCTCGTTCTACCTGGACCCCTCCCCCTGGCCTCTTACCCTCTCTAGATCTTTTCATTGCTAACTGCCGCCGTGACATCGGGCGTCTCCATTTCTCTGCTCCCCTCACTCACTCCAACCTACCTCCCTCTGAACTTGCAGCACTCCAATCTCTCAGATCCAACCCCGACATTGTCATTAAACCTGCTGACAAGGGTGGTGCTGTTGTTGTTTGGCGAACCAACCTCTACCTAGTGGAAGCTGAACGCCAACTCTCCGACACCTCCTCCTACCTCCACCTGAACCATGACCTCACTACCGAACATCAAACCACCGTTTCCAAGACTGTCACTGACCTCATCTCCTCTGGAGATCTTCCCCCCGCGGCCACCAACCTCATAGTTCCCCAACCCCGCACAGCCTGTTTCTACCTCCTTCCCAAGATCTACAAACAGGACTGCCCTGGTAGACTCATCGTTTCAGCCTGTTCTTGCCCCACGGAACTTATCGCTTCCTATCTCGACTCTATCTTTGCTCCCCTTGTCCAGTCTCTTCCCACCTACATCCGCGACTCTTCTGACGCCCTCCGCCACTTTAACAGTTTCCAGTTTCCTGGCCCCAACCGCCTCCTTTTCACCATGGACGTCCAATCCCTCTACACCTCCAACCCCCACCAGGATGGCCTGAGGGCGCTCCGCTTCTTCCTTGAACAGAGGCCCAACCAGTCCCCATCCACCACCACCCTCCTCCACCTGGCTGAACAACTTCTCCTTTGACTCCACTCATTCCCTCCAAATTAAAGGTGTTGCTATGGGTACCCGCATGGGTCCTAGCTATGCCTGCCTTTTCGTGGGATATGTGGAACACTCTTTGTTCCAGTCCTACTCGGGTCCCCTCCCTCACCTCTTTCCGGTACATTGATGACTGTATCGGTGCCGTTTCCTTCTCTCGCCCTGAACTAGACAATTTCATTCACTTTGCCTCCAATTTCCACCCTTCCCTCACCTTCACATGGTCCATCTCCGACTCTTCCCTTCTCTTCCTCGACTTCTCCATCTCCATCTCTGGGGATAGGTTATTGACCAACATCCACTACAAGCCCACTGACTCCCACAGCTACCTGGACTACACTTCCTCCCACCCCGCCTCCTGTAAGGACTCTATTCCATTCTCCCAGTTTCTCCGTCTCCGCCGCATCTGCTCCGATGATGCCACCTTCCACACCAGTGCTTCCGACGTGTCTTCCTTTTTCCTCAACCGAGGATTCCCCTCTACTGTGGTTGACACGGCCCTCGACCGTGTCCGTTCCATTTCCCGCACTTCTACCCTCACCCCTGCCCCTCCCTCCCGGAACCACGATAGGGTTCCCCTTGTCCTCACCTTTCACCCCACCAGCCTCCACATTCAACGGATCATCCTCCGCCATTTCCGCCACCTCCAACGTGATCCCACCACCAAACGCATCTTCCCCTCCCCTCCCCTTTCAGCATTCCGTAGGGACCGCTCCCTCCGAGACACCCTAATCCACTCCTCTATCACCCCCAGCACCCCTTCCCCTTCGCCCGGCACCTTCCCATGCAAGTGCAGGAGAGGCAACACCTGCCCATATACCTCCCCCCTTCCCACTGTCCAGGGTCCCAAACACCCCTTCCAGGTGAAACAGTGATTTACTTGTACTTCTTGCAATCTAGTATACTGTATTCGCTGCTCACGATGTGGTCTCCTCTACATTGGGGAGACCAAACGCAGATTGGGTGACCGCTTTGCGGAACACCTCCGTTCAGTCCGTAAGGGTGACCCCGAGCTTCCGGTCGCCTGTCATTTCAATTCACCGCCCCACTCCCACTCGGACCTCACCGTCCTCGGGCTCTTGTATTGTTCCACGGAAGCTCAACGTAAACTCGAGAAACAGCACCTCATCTTCCGATTAGGCACTTTACAGCCTTCCGGACTCAATATCGAGTTCAACAATTTCAGATCATAACCTCGGCCCCTATTACATTTTTATATTTTTTATCCACACTTCTGGTTTGTGCCTTTTCCTTTTTTTCCTCTCTCCCACATGGCAGCTGTCTCTCACACTGCCGGCACATTTCACACTTCATCTAGAGCCATCCTTTGTCTCTTTACCTGTCCTATTACCGTCTCGTCTCGCCTTGAATATCTCTTAATGTCTCTTCTTTCATCCCCTCCCCCATTTCCCAGCCCCCAAACTGCCTTTTCTTTCATTTCCTGCCTTTTCTCTCAGTTCTGTAAAAGGAAACGTTGACTCTGTTTATCTCTCCACGGATGTTGCCTGGCCTGCTGCGTTTTTACAGCATTTTCTGTTGTTAGTTTGGATTTTGCTATCTTTTTAGACTGATATCTGCTTTGTCAAACGTCTACAAACTGGAAGGCTTGGCATCTCTTTATCTTGTTTACTCCCATTGCTGCATGTTAGCTGGACCTCATGACAAACATTCCCTTCCCCGAGCGTCGGGAGAGGGGTCATAGAAAGTCAAATGAAAAATGTTATACTGGGTTGCACAAGGAAGAAGCTTCACTCTGTTTCTAACCCGCACTGACCTGGGAATGCTTGCTGGAGCAGCGTAGAAAACGTAGAGAAGACGGCTAGGAAGGGACTGGCTGGGCCACCAAGCCTGTTAATTTAACAACAATTTAACAAAAAAATGACTACCTAATTAAGAGAAACTTGAAAACAAAGACGTAGGTTGAGCTACCTTTGACCCAGTCAATCAATAATATAATTTACCAATTGCTCATACATTCTGTGGCTTAGAGACATAACATAGAATGTGTGAATGAGGCGTGATCTGGCCTAGCTCAGCATGCCTTATTATTAGTAATTTGTAGTCAAGGATAGGTGAAAAAGTAGCACATTGTAACGAGAATTATGTTCTGAGTGGAGAGCAGGGGCGGGCCTGGCTCCTTCTTTGTGCATCCCAGTATAACATTTCTCATTTGACTTTCAATGACCCCTCTCTCGACAGTCGTGGAAGGAAACGTTTGTCATGGGGTCCAGTAATAATGAGAGTAAACAAGATAAAGAGATGCCAAGGATTCCAGTTTGTACACATTCGACAAAGCAGACATCAGTCTAAAAAGGTATCTTTGGGAGAGGGGCGGGAGGTTGAAACAACACGTGTGATCCCTATGAAAGGCCTCTCCTGCTGTGCATCTCTTGTACTTGCTTCAATGTGACCCTCTTTAGTCACCTTTAGTACACTTTCAGTCCTTTTCAGACCAATAACAAGCTTCCCCAAATAACGCTGCTCAAAGTAGCACAGCGGTTATGTTACGGGACTGGTAGTCCAGAGGCCTGGACTAATGATCCGGAGACAAATCCCACTCACAGCCGCTGGGGAATTTAAATTCAATTAAATAAATCTGGAATAAAAAGCTTGCACCAGTAATGGTGACCGTGAAAGTACCGGATTGTCGTAAAATCTTACCTGGTTCACTAATGTCCCTTCAGGGAAGGAAATCTGCCGTCCTTTCTCAGTCTGGCCCATCCGTGACTCCAGACCCACAGCAATATGGTCGACTCTTAACTGTCCTCTGAAGTGGCCTCGCAAGCCAGTTGTACTCAAGAAGGAGGCCCACCAGCACCTTCTTGAGGGCAATTAGGGACGGGCAATAAATGCTGGCAAAATTGCCAGTGACCTCCACATCCCGTGAATGAATAAAACAAAACTGTGCAGACCCAGAGTTCAATCCCCCCAGCCACTGCTGAGTCAGTGGATTCCAGTCAAGGCTGCATTTGGCCTCAGCGCCCTAGTGCAAGGCAGCGGGAGCGGGGGTGGTGGATGGGGAGAAAAGGTACCCAGTGCTAGTCCCTGGTGCTCCATGCTGGAAAGTGCAACTATGTGGGGGGTCGGGCGAGGTCAGGACTGGGCTCCTGATGTCCACCCTGAAGTTGTTTAACCCACCAACACTGTCTCGGGTGGCACAAGATTGGCGACTTGGCTGAGGTACCAGACCATTGACCAGCAGGCGTCGGCATCTTCACAGCAGGACGACAGAAAATTAGAGGCAGAATTTTTTTTTTTAAATCTCTGGTGTGCACGGAGTAATGTGCACTGTCTTAATGCCTCCTCAACGGGGGTTGGCGGCGAGGGATGTGAGACCAGGTAAACAGAAAGCTCAGTCATTGTCTCATCAGCCTTGGAATGTGACAGAAAGACTGGGGTGGGGGAATGTTAACCTAACCAGGCCGTCCGTCAGCAGACTGACGGGATCTGGCCAACGGAGAGCAATATTGGGCGGGCTGTAAAATCGGTGTTCCGCCCGATCCCATGGGTTTCCCCGCCAGCGGGTTGGGTTAAGATTGCCCCCACGGTGTCTAGGCATACAGATCAAAAAATAATTTTTACGACACTCAAGAAATATTTGGCAGAAAAACTCGCAGATCTCTCGCGGCATTGCTGACCCAGTCAGAGGGGGTGGTGACCTAGAGTTTCCCATTGGCATTATTTTAGCAGAGGCATTAAACCCTGACAATCAGGAAATCTAAGCCAATGAACCAACGGGAGCTGTTGTACAGTAATACATGCTTTAACACAGTTGGCCTCTGTACCATTGCTCCTGTGAGGAAAATAAAAGTCTTAATTTTCCCCACCAACCTTATATTCATTCCCACTCCAAGGCCGCGATTTTGCCGGTGCTCAGAGGGTGGGTTTAGAGGTGGGTCAGGAGTTAAATACAAGATGATTGACGGCGGATTGCGAACCCGCCTCTCCAAAGTGTTGGGTCTGCGACTCCTGATCAGACCCGACACCAAGCAGTGGGAGAGGCAGTTATGGTAGTTAATTGTTAACTACCTGTTTAATGCTATTTTGAGAAGGCTTTTCAATTTTGTAACATTTTCAGCGTGTCCCCCGGTGTTCCAGAAACACGCCAGCTGATTGTGTCGGGTGTTCCAACAAGCTGAATAGTTCACAGCTGCAAGTGCAATATTAAAGCTAACCTGCCACGTCAGTTCAATTTCAAAAGCCAGAACTTTCTGATTTCAGGATTTGGAGACATTTTTCAGGCGTATTGAGGTTGTAAGTGTGTGGTGTGAGATCTATGTGCACTGTGACCTCCGTGGAATAACCTCTCTCCACATTGACTGAGCGCTTATAACATTTCATCCTCAAGTGACATTTTTACCAGTAGAATGGGAACCATTTATACTCTTGTGGCGACACGCCACCACTGGACATAATCCGCTCATGGCGGCACGGACAGTTTAAGCAGACGCTCCCAGCCGGGGGCCCTTTCCTCCAGCAACTTGTTTCCCGCAGGGACAGGCTGCCGGGAGCACTTCCTGTCTGGGGAGTATTTAAGTGGATGTGCGGGCTTTTCCAGTTCCTCTTTGCCATGAGGTTGAATAAAGCTGTTGTGTTTTACTAGCTCTGGTCTCGACTCCCACGTTTGCCGCGGTATCTCAACACTGGTGACCCCGACGCTCAGGACGAATCCTAAGCTAGCATGGCGGATACAAACGCAGTCACGGTTAAACTACCGGACTTTTGGGAGAACCTGGCCGAAGCCTGGTTTGTTCAAGCTGAGTCCAGATTCCGGCTGAAACACATTACAGTCGACACCACAAAGTACGACTACCTCGTCTCCTCTCTCACCTATGCCACAGTCCCCAAGGTTTGGGCAGCGCTGCAGGATCCACCAGTGGAAGGCAAGTACGAACATCTAAAGGCTGCGCTCCTTAAAAAATTTCAAACGTCCTCTTACCAGCGCAACTGCCAACTCCTTGACCTCCCCGGCCTTGGTGACACTTCACCCTCGGATCTGCTTTCCCACATGCTGTCCCTCTCGGACGACAAAAACACCGGCGCCCTCTTTCACACGCTTTTCATTCGGCAGCTCCCCACCAGCATCCGCCCGCTCATTGTGGAGTCTGGCTCCACGGACCTGAATGACATAGCCGAAAAGGCCGACCGGCTGCTCTCTGCGCAGTCCGCTCGCGACGTTGCGCCTGACCTCACGGCAACGACCACGCGGTCTTCCCGGCCCACTAGGCCCGACCGCCCTACCACTCTGGGTCACTGCTACTACCACACCCGCTTTGGCACTAGGGCCCAACGCTGCACGCCACCGTGCACTTTCAAACCCCCCCCCCGCACCGGCCCCCGCGATGGCCGCGGGGCAAAAGGGGCCTCTACTGTACGTCACCGACGACAGAACCAACTGCCGATTTCTGTGCGACACAGGGGCCCAGCACAGCATCACCCCCGCCTCCGCCCTCGAAATCCAACGCGGCACACGGGGTATCACGCTGGCCGCAGCCAATGGCTCTTACATCCGCACATATGGCACCCGCATGGTCACGCTCGACCTCGCAGGCCGCCGCTACCGCTGGGAGTTCCTCACAGCCAAGGTCCTCTGCCCACTCATCGGCGCCGACTTTCTACGCGCCCACGGCCTCCTTGTCGACATTCCGAGGCACCGCCTCGTCGACATCAACACTATGGCCCCCATCCCCAGCGCATTCACCCCGGCCCGTTCGGCCGGCCTGACGACCTACTGCCTCGCCAGAGCCACGGACGACTACTCGGCACTCCTAGCCGAGTTTCCCGCCCTCACTAACCCGACCTTTTCGGCCAAAGCCGCCAAACACAGTGTGGAGCACTATATCCCCACCACCGGCCCCCCAGTTTCTGCCCACGCCCGCAGACTCAACCCGGCCAAGCTGGAAATCGCGCGGGCCGAGTTCACCACCATGGAACAACTCGGCATCATCCGCCGCTCCAGCAGCCCTTGGGCCTCGCCCCTCCACATCGCCCCCAAGCCCGGCGGAGGCTGGCGCCCTTGCGGGGACTACCGCCGCCTCAACAACGTCACCACCCCTGACCGATACCCGGTGCCACACATCCAGGACTTCTCGGCCCGACTGGCCGGATGAACCGTCTTTTCCAAGGTCGACCTGGTGCGCAGTTACCACCAAGTCCCTGTACACCCCGCGGACATCCCCAAAACGGACGTCATCACCCCATTCGGCCTGTTCGAGTTCCTGAGGATGCCCTTCGGCCTCAAGAATGCAGCCCAGGCTTTCCAGCGCCTTATGGACTCAGTCCTCCGGGACCTGAACTTCCTATTCGTCTATCTAGACGACATTCTCGTGGCCAGCTCCTCCAAACAGGAACACCTCGAACACCTTCGCATCCTGTTCGGGCGCCTAGCCCAACACGGGCTCATCCTCAGCCCGGCGAAGTGCCAATTCGGCCTAACCGAGATTGATTTTCTCGGTCACCACATCACCCCTGCTGGGGCCGTCCCCCTGCCCAACAAGGTGCAGGCCGTCCAGCAATTCCCCCGCCCCAAAACCATCAAGGGCCTCCAGGAGTTCCTCGGGATGGTGAACTTCTACAACAGGTTCATCCCCAGAGCTGCAGCCCTCATGAAGCCCCTATACGACTCCCTCCGAGGTAAATCCGGCAAGATGGACGTAGCCTGGACCACTGACACGTCAGCCGCCTTCGACGCCACCAAAAACGCGCTCGCCGACGCCACCCTGCTCGCACGCCCGAGGGCCAATGCCCGGGTCGCGCTCACCACCGACGCCTCTGACCATGCGGTCGGAGCCGTGTTCGAGCAGTGGGTCAATGGCGCGTGGCAGCCACTTGCCTTCTACAGCCGCCAACTGCGCCCCCCAGAGGTCAAATACTCCACTTTCGACCGCGAGCTTCTCGCGCTCCACTTGTCGGTCCGCCATTTCAGGTTCCTCCTGGAAGGCCGCCCCTTCACCGCGTACGTGGACCACAAGCCACTCACATACGCGATGGCCAAGCACACCGAACCCTGGTCCGCTAGGCAGCAACGCCAGCTCACGGCCGTGTCCGAGTTTACTACGGACATCCAGCACGTCTCCGGTAGAGACAACATTGTCGCCGACTGCCTTTCCCATCCCGCCATCTGCGCGAATCAACTCGCGGTCAACTACGCGCAACTAGCAGCGGCCCAGCTCATGGACCCAGACCTCCTCTCGGCGGCTACCAGCCTGCCAGGGCTACACCTAGCCAAGGTCACGCACGGGCCCGAAGCCACGGCAGTCACTTGCGACGTCTCACTCGGCCAACCCAGGCCGATCGTCCCTGCAACCTGGCGCCGCCGCATCTTCGACGCACTACACGTGCTCTCCCATCCGGGTGCCCGCGCATCCGTCAAACTCCTCTCCCAGCGTTTCGTCTGGCGCGGCCTCAGCAAAGATGTTCAGACTTGGGCCACCTCCTGCCTCACCTGCCAACGGGCTAAGGTACAGCTACACACAAAAGCACCCCTGGGAGACTTCGAGGTACCCAGCCGCCACTTCGACCACATACATGTCGACATCGTCGGTCCTCTGCCGCCATCGCAAGGCCAAACTTATCTCCTCACGATGGTCGACCGCTACACATGCTGGCCTGAGGCAGTGCCGCTGCCCTCCACCACTACAGCCGACATCGCCAGGGCGTTCGTTAACACCTGGGTCGCAAGGTTCGGCGTACCAGCCGACATAACCTCCAACAGAGGCGCCCAGTTCACCTCCGAACTCTGGACGGCCACAGCACGCAACCTCGGGGTGACGCTCCACCAAACCATGGCGTACCACCCGCAGGCCAATGGGCTGTGTGAACGCTTCCACAGGTCACTCAAGGCCTCACTCTGCGCCGGCCTGCAGTACAGTACCTGGACTGACCGCCTACCGTGGGTGCTACTAGGCCTACGCACCGCGGTCAAGGAAGACCTCCAGTCCTCAGCAGCGGAGTTAGTCTACGGACAACCGCTGCACGTCCCAGGCGAATTCCTTCCGGAGGCTACCACGCCTTGGTCGGCCGAACAGCAGCGGTTCAACTCTTTCTCTTCCGCTCAGCAGTTCGCCCCTCTTCCGGTCAACCAACACGGCGAACTCGCACCTCACTTCCCGCCAAATTTACAGCAGGCGCGCTTCATCTTCGTGCGACACGACGCGCACCGTGGGCCCCTGCGACCCCCGTATGATGGACCGTACGAGGTACTACAAACCGGGGACAAGGTCTTCAAGCTGCGACTCGGCGACAGGGTCGACACAGTCTCCATCGACCAGCTCAAACCAGCACACACAGAACCAGGGGAACAGGTCCCCGTGGCCCGGCCTCCAACTAGAGGCCGTCCCGCCAGCAAGCCAGCACAGCCGGCGGCGAACCGCCCGGCCCCACCAACTAGACCGGCGACCACTCAGAGCCGCTGTGGCAGAACCATCAGACCACCGTCACAACTCGTCCACTCCTCCTAAGCGGATTCTGGGGGGAGCTCTGTGGCAACACGCCACCACTGGACATAACCCGCTCACGGCGGCACGGACAGTTTAAGCAGACGCTCCCAGCCGGGGGCCCTTTCCTCCAGCAACTTGTTTCCCGCAGGGACAGGCTGCCAGGAGCACTTCCTGTCTGGGGAGTATTTAAGTGGATGCGCGGGCTTTTCCAGTTCCTCTTTGCCATGAGGTTGAATAAAGCAGTTGTGTTTTACTAGCTCTGGTCTCGACTCCCACGTTTGCCGCGGTATCTCAACACTCTCTCATCCTGGTCCTCAGATTCAGAGGACGAGCAGCTGCAACAGCAGCAGAACTAGGCACGCCAACAGCACCGACAACAAGAGCGCCAACCTCTCCAGAGCCACCTGATGCTGCACAGGGCTGGAGGTTCCTCTGAGGAGTCCTCCTGCTCTTCCTCTTGGACAGTGGGGAGAGGGGCTCTTGATGGTCCTGTGGGGGAGTAAAAGCATGAGTTAGACATGTGATATATAGGTTGCAGACACATTCCATTGTGCAGATGATCAGAACTCAATTTCTATGAACATCAGATCCCAGATGAGACACTCATGAATGCAAAATCAGAGGGTTGGAAATCAATTCTGTCACCAGCTTGCTGCACTGCACCTGTCTCTCTGTCCCCCACTACCAGCTCCTCTGCACCTCCAGTGATCTCCAGAGCTGCCTCCACAGCGTTCATTAGATGCACCACAGATGGTGGGCCTCCTCCTGCCCTCCCCCTCTCCCTCTTATTGTGGACTCTCTTTTCCTGTAGTGAGGGACACAAGTGGAGTTTCACAGAGATTGATGGAGTGCGTGTAAAGAATGGATAACATAGATGCTTAGAGGGAGACAATGATGGAGTGAGGTGCCAATGCCAAGGTCCCTCCCTGTGCAATGTTAGCTGTGCATAACAGTGAGAGTGAGTGTGAGGGTGCATAGTAGGATGGTGAAGTGATTCTGTATATAGAGAGTGAGGGATGGGTGAGGGTGCAAGGGATTTTAGGGTGAGTTGGGATGTGCAGGAGTAGGTTGCCAATGCAGAGTGATGGGGGATGAGAAGAGATGGGAAGCAGATTGAAGGTAAGTGTAATGTTATACTCACTTTTGCTGAGCGCATCAGATCATTGATCCTTTTCCTACATTGCACCCAGGTGCGTGTACAGACCGACCTTGCACTGACTTCCTCAGCAATTTGCAGCCAGGCTGCCTTTGTGTGCTGAGGAGGCCTCCTCCTTCCATCTGAAGGGACGAGGACCTCCTTGTGTCCTCTTACTACCTCCACAAGAGCATGGAGGATGTCATCATCAAACCGGGGAGCAGCCTTGGTCCGTTGCGCTGCCATGCCTGCAGCAACCAGCATTCGGAAGCAGAAGAAAGCAAGTGAAAATCAAAGGGGACATGGCCCCCTTAAATATACAGGCTCCTAGCCCGTCATCAAGCCCGAGCAGCCGACCCGCACCCACCAATTGGGCCGGCTAGCGTGCACGTCAACCTTAATTACTAGACAACGTTCAGGCTTGGGCTGACAAGTGGCAGGTAACATTCGCGCCACACAAGTGCCAAGCAATGACTATCTCCAACAAGCGAGAGCCTAACCACTGCCCCTTGACATTCAACGGCATTACCATTGCCGAATCCCCCACCATCAACATTCTGGGGGTTCACCATTGACCAGAAGCCTAACTGGACCAGCCACATAAATACTGTGGTAACAAGAGCAGGTCAGAGGCTGGGTATTCTGCAGAGAGTGACTCACCTCCTGACTCCCCAAAGCCTTTCCACCACCTACAAGGCACAAGTCAGGAGTGTGATGGAATACTCTCCACTTGCCTGGATGAGTGCAGCTCCAACAACACTCAAGAAGCTCAACACCATCCAGGACAAAGCAGCCCGTTTGATTGGCACTGCACTGTCGGAGGGGCAGTACTGAGGGAGCGCCGCACTGTCGGAGGTGCCGTCTTTCGGATGAGACGTTAAACCGAGGCCCCGTCTGCTCTCTCAGGTGGATGTAAAAAATCCCAAGGAACTATTTCAAAGAAGAGCAGGGTTCTCCCCGGTGTCCTGGCCGATTTTTTCCCCCAGCCAACATCACTAAATGAGATGATCTGGTCATTATCACATTGCTGTGTGTGGGAGCGTTTCCTACATTACAACAGTGACTGCCCTTCAAAAGTACTCAATTGGCTGTAAAGCGCTTTGTGATGTCCCTATGGTTGTGAAAGGTGCGATAGAAATGCAAGTCTTTCTATTTTTCTTTCTCATTGTGGTGTCTAGTTGTCTTTGAAACGTTGTCATGCTTCCGCTCACTGTTTCTGTCGTTCTCTCTTTCAGTGTGCTTCTGCTCCCTTCTGTATTCAGGCCAAGCTCTCTGGGCAAGCCTTCCGTGTGCCGATAGCCTATCCAAATTAGGGGAAGGGACTCCTATTGCAAAAGTTGACGTGGGCCTTCCCAAGCCTGCGACTTGGGTCAGCACAGCCCCATGTTTGCCTGACTCTCGATCGGAACTTAGGTACCATTGCACGGTCGGTATTGCCAATCACTATCAAAGTAACTGGTTTAAGATCAAGGAACAGAATCGGAATCCCCTGAAGCTCAGCAGTAAATGTAATTGTACACACCACCATAATGCAGCATTTCTTTAGTTTTGCTTAATTATAGCATGACAAAATTAACATTTTTCACATAAAATTACATAAAATGTGTAGCACAGAAACAGGCCATTTTGCCCAACTGGTCCATGCCGGTGTTTATGCTCCACGCAAGCCTCCTCCCACCCTACCTCACCTCACTCCAACAGCATGTCCTTCTATTCCTTTCTCCCTCAGGTATTTATCCAGCTTCGACTTAAATGCAGCTATTCGCCTCATCCACTCATTGATTTTCAAGGTGGCGGTGTGGCTTTGCCAGGTTAAATCTGAATTCAGCGTATCGTTCTCGGTTTTCCAATGTTGCGGGCTGCCTTTTAGGCGATGGGAGCATAAAATGATGCATCTTGGCTCCTTGGATAGCAGGCTGGTCGCACCATTGGCCGTTCTATGGTCCTCTGAGGTAAGTCTGCAAAGAACCCCTGCCATCCTTGCTTGGGGCCCTCTCTTCCACCTTCAGCTAACCTTGCGCATACCACACTTTTACTGCACTTCCGCTGTGCTCAGAAACTTATAGACTATTAAATAAAAATGTTAGAACACACTTTTCAGACCCCGCTTCTATCCTCATCTAAAATAACCTATCTGACTTTTAAACCCTCTCTCAAATTCCAAGGACCTTCTAACTCCCTTCAAAACCCTAGCTTCGGTGAACAAGGCAGAACATTAATATCTTAAACCACTAATGAGTAACCACTTCAGCTGGCCCAACAAATTCAGTTACATGGATCATGTTAAACATGTCGTTGAACTAAACCACAAAACACCAGATGATGAGAGGACCACACAATAATTATGGTATCAGAGAATTACTGAAAGAGTTTTCCTCTCCCCTCCACCCTACCCCCCACCCCCTCCCAATCACGTTCCGACTATGTCATCTTGTACTTCCTGCGCCATTTCTCCACCAACGGCTTTCTGTTTTCACTAAGTTTCTTCAATTTAGTTATGCTGAGCTGGGTCAGTCGGAGCCATCCCGGAACCATCCTTTCGAAGAGGAAATGCTGGAGGAACAGTTTAGAAAAAGAGATTCATCAGGATAAACTGGCATCTGATCCCAACATGACTAACGTTCCCCTCCACCCCCACCCCCACCCCTCCATTCAGATACAAACAACATAAGAACATAAGAAATAGGAGCAGGAGTCGGCCATTCGGCCCCTCACGCCTGCTCTGCCATTCAATAAGATCATGGCTGATCTTCTACCTCAACTCCATTTTCCTGCCCGATCTCCATATCCCTCGATTCCCTTAGAGTCCAAAAATCTATCTCTCTCAGCCTTGAATATACTCAACGACTGAGCATCCACAGCCCTCTGGGGCAGAGAATTCAAAAGATTCACAACCCTTTGAATGAAGAAATTTCTCCTCATCTCGGTCCTAAATGGCCGACCCCTTATCCTGAGTCTATGCCCCCTAGTTCTAGACTCGCCAGCCCGGGGAAACATCCTCTCAGCATCGACCCTGTCAAGCCTTCTCAGAATCTGATATGTTTCAATAAGATCTCCTCTCATTCTTCTAAACTCCAGAGAGTATTGGCCCATTCCACTCAATCTCTCCTCATAGGGCAGCCCTATCATTCCAGGGATCAATCTAGCGAACCTTTGTTGCACCGCCTCTAAGGCAAGTATATCCTTCCTCAGATAAGGAGACCAAAACTGTGCACAGTACTCCAGGTGTGGTCTCACCAAGGCCCTGTACAATTGCAGCAAACTTCCTTACTCTTATACTTCAACCCCCTTGCAAAAAAGGCCAACATGCCATTTGCCTTCATAATTGCTTGCTGTACCTGCATGCTAACTTTCTGTGTTCCGTGTACAAGGACACCCAAATCCCTCTAAACACCAACATTTGAAAGTTTCTCACCATTTAAAAAATATTCTGTTTTTCTATTCTTCCTACCAAAGTGAATAACCTCACATTTCCCCACATTATACTCCATCTGCCACCTTACTGCCCACTCACTCATTCTATCTATACCCCTGTGCAGACTCTTTGTGTCTTCCACACAGTTTAATATCGTCAGCAAACTTGGAAACATTGCACTCGGTCCCTTCATCTCTGTCATTAATATAGATTGTAAATAGATGAGGCCCAAGCACTGATCCTTACAGTCTGCCAACCTGAAAACAACTCATTTATTCCTACTCCGTTTTCTGTCCTTTAACCAATCCTCTATCCATGCTAATAACTTACCCACAACCCCATGAGCCCTTATCTTGTGTAACAACCTTTCATGGGGCACCTTATCGAATGCCTTTTGAAAATCTCTTGACCCGAAGGCCTACATGATACAGCCCGTCCTGTTCCTTGGGGAAGCTGCTGATCACCTTGCAGTGAAAGGGCTGGAGTGCGGAACTCCTTGGATGGCTCAGCGAGTGTCGCCAATATTGGGGTGCTCAATCTTACTGGGGTACAGCTCCTCAGGCACTGGCTGCCCTCCGCTACTTCCCCGATGGCCCGTCCTTATTGTGTGAGCATAAACAGGAACGAGGCTCCCAAGCTATTCCACCATTGGGGGAGGGGAGGGGAGGGGGCGGGGTAAACACAGCCAGGCCCAATGCGCACATTCCCGCTCTCAGCTAGGGTGGCTGGATAGTAGAATTCTGGCTGGTTTACGCAGCCCCTCCCCCCACCACCCACCATCTCCCTCCAGCACGAGACTAATTTTGGTTCCCCAATTGCTTCCCGGGCCAAGCTTCGGAAGTGCATGGCCTTCACTTATCACCTCCCACAGTGGCAGGCATAGGTAGATAGCGGTGTGCATGGAGGATTTCGAGTACCAGCCCACCCTTTGGTACTGGGACTCCAGAGTGCTGTGCTATCATGCGGCAGACTCTTTCCCACCCCTCCCCCATTTTCTCACTGCCTCTCCCGAAGGCACTGACGCTTTCTTGGGTGTGGTTTCATGGTCACCAGCTGTGCCAGGGTACCTGGCCCAAAATGGTCCTTCACGTGCGAGTCTAGGCATTGAGTGGCAGCGGCATATTCGGCCTTGGCAGGCATCATTGCAAGGTCTAACCCTGTGCTCAGCTGACGTCCCCCTTCCATCAGAAGTCAGCAGATAGCGATCAGGCGAAGAGACATTTGCTCTTTTATTTCCCCCCCACCCTCCCTCCCTCACTCTGTCACACAGGGTCGCTGCAGCATCTCAACTCCTGCCCCAGATAAACGTGCAAAATGGGATCGAACTCACGATGTGCGGCTCAGCTCCACGCCTGCCCGATACACACCGAGGCATCATCTTAGTGACCTTCGAGCTTACCTGCAAGGCATGGGACAAGCAGCCATTCGTCCGCTCTCTTATCCCGACCGTGTTCAGAGCTTCTCGGACGTAGTCATCTGCTTGCTTCACAAAAAGATTGGTTTCTGCGTCGTGTGTCAAGTTGGTGGAGACCATAAGAGGCATCACACACTGAAAAACAACATCTATCTCAGCTATGCTGTGTAATTTTCTTATTTCCATAATATTTCTCTTATTGTTTGGGGTGGGAAGAAGGATACTAAATATGCAACTTTTCCAATGCTCTCCTGACCGGCCTCACATCCGTAAACTTGAGCTCTTTCATAAATCTGCTGCCTGTATCCTAACTCGCCAAGTCCCATTCACCCATCACCCCTGCACTCACTGGCCTACATTGGCTCCCAGTCTGGCAACACCTCATGTGTGTCCTCGGCCCAACCATCTTCAGCTGCTTCATCAATGACCTTCCCTCCAACATAAGGTCAGAAATGGGGATGTTCGCTGATGACTGCACAGTGTTCAGTGCCATTCACAACTCCTCAGATAATGAATCAGTCCATGCCCGCATGCAACAAGATCTGGACGACATTCAGGCTTGAGCTGATAAGTGACAGGCAACATTTGCGCCACACAAGTGCCAGGCAATGACTATCTCCAACAAGCGAGAGTCTAACCACTGCCTCTTGTCATTCAACGGCATTACCATCGCCAAATCTCCCACCATCAGCATCCTGGGGGTCACCACTGACCAGAAACTTAACTAGACCAGCCACATAAATACTGTGGCAACAAGAGCAGGTCAGAGGCTGGGTATTGTGTGGCGAGTGTCTCACCTCCTGACTCCCCAAAGCCTTTCCACCATCTACAAGGCACAAGTAAGGAGTGTGATGGAATACTCTCCACTTGCCTGGATGACAGCAGCTCCAACAACACTCAAGAAGCTCGACACCATCCAGGACAAAGCAGCCCGCTTGATTGGCAGCCCATCCACCACCTTAAACATTCACTTCCTCCACCACTGGCGCACCGTGGCTGCAGTGTGCACCATCTACAAGATGCACTGCAGCAACTCGCCAAGGCTTCTTTGGCAGCATCTCCCAAACCCACGACCTCTTCCACCTAGAAGGACAAGGGCAGCAGGCGCATGGGAACACCACCACCTCCAAGTTTCCCTCCAAGTCACACACCATCCTGACTTGGAAGTATATCGGCCGATCCTTCATCGTCGCTGGGTCAAAATCCTGGAACTCCCTCCCTAACAGCACTGTGGGAGCACCTTCACCACACGGACTGCAGCAGTTCAAGAAGGCGGCTCACCACCGCCTTCTCGAGGGCGATTAGGGGATGGGCAATAAATGCTGGCCTTACCAGCGACGCCCACATCCCATGAAATAATTTTTAAAAATTAAAAAAATATTTAAAATTCTCAACCTTGTTTACAAATCCCTCCATGGCCCCGACTCTCCCAAGCTCTGTAACCTCCTCCAGCCCTACAACATCCCCAATTTCCCTTGCCACACCATTGGCGGCCATGTCTTCAGCTGACTCGGGCCCTAAGCTCTGGAGTTCCCTCCTCTCTCTCCTTTAAGACATTTAGTCACGCACCTGTCCTAATATCTCCCTACATGGCTTGGTGTCCAATATTTTCTGATAACACTCCTGTGAAACACCTTTGGATGTTTTACTATGTTAAAGGCGCTGTATAAGTGCAAATTGTTGTTATCTAATTCAAGATCCGAGAGATCATTGTACTTTTAGCAGCCAGTATTTTCAAGTCGGGTGAGATGTGCTTTAGATCCAGCACAAAGCTTCACATCCACCGCCCATCAAACACAGCATGGACTGGATGAGAAAGAAGGGAAACTTGTACAGTGACTTATGTCCTCAGGACATTCCCAAGCACTAATGAATTACTTTTGAAGTGTACTCATTACATAAGCCATTGATTGGAGGACCAGGCCGCCTAGTTCAGTCCTCCCAGCTCAGCCCTCTTCCTATTGGACAGCGCTCCCGTCAGTCTACACAGATGTGGCCGGACCTGCTGTGATTTCCAGCCAAAAAAAATGTTTTTTGTCTGTTTTTTTGTTTTTCATACAGACCCCAGCATCTGCAATATTTGACCCCTTGTGACCCCACCTCATTGTTCTTTGATGTAATGTTTCCCTGACTGACCTGTTTGGACACCATTCACACCTTTGACTGCTGTGATTATCTCTCTGCCGAGGTGAGATAAATGGCAGTTGGAAAGGTTACCTGTAAACATCTGACATGATTCTCTGACTATATAAGCTGTGTCTTTATGCATTTCTCCACTTCACCTGAAGAAGGAGCAGCGCTCCGAAAGCTTGTGATTTCAAATAAAGCTGTTGGACTATAACCTGGCGTTGTGTGACTTCTTACATAAGCAAACACAGCATAGCCAAGCCCTACAAACAGCCAATTAGAGCAATTAATCTGTTTTCGGTGGTATTAGCCGAGGGAGAACTGATGGCCAGGGCACCAGTTCCTCTTCAAATAGGGCCCACCTGAGCAGGCAGACGAGTCCTCAGTTTAACATCTCGTCTGAGCGACGGGACCTCTGATAATGCAGCGTTCCTCGGCACTGCACTGAAGTGCCAGTCTAGATTATGTGATCAAGTCTGAAATGGGGCTTCAACCCACAACCTTTTGACTCAGGAGGTGAAAGCGCTATCAACTGAGCCAAGCTGCCAACAAGGACTCCCAAGATCGGGTACAGGATGATCAGCGTGCCTTTGCCTCAGAATAACTCGCATTCTGGTACATTCGGAACCTATCTATCGCTCAGATCAGCCATTCGCGAGGCTTCTGAGTGTGACAGTCAATCAATGACAGTTTGTGCTCGGGATTCAGAGGCACAAGCAACTGAGTTCAGACTTTTTACATAGAATTTACAGCAAAGAAACAGGACATTCAGCCCATCTGGTCCTTGCCGGTCTAGGCTGGATTCCACCCCAGGTCCTAGTCAACTGGACCACCCAATCTCAATCACGCCAGGATCATTTTGCCTTCAGCTTTTCCCCTTTCCTGCCCTGAAAATGAGTCAAGCTGGAAAGGCACCAGGAGCCCACATGCACCATGCCCAATTGGCCATTCTCTCTATGCAAGCCCAGGCAGAGGGTGTTACTGGGTTATTGGACAACCATAAAGAAAGAAGAGCTTGCATTTCTCCAGCACCTTTCACAGCTTCAGGACGTCCCAAAGCACTTTACAGCCAATGGAGTACTTTTGAAGGGTAGCCACTGTTGTGGGGAAATGCAGCAACTAATTTGCGTACAGCAAACCCCCACAAACAGCAGTGAGGTAAATGACCAGATCATCTGTTTTAGTGATGATGCTTTAGGGATAAATATTGACCAGGACAATGGGGAGGACTCCCCTGCTCTTCTTCAAAATAGTCCGATGGGATCTTTTATGTCCACCTGAGAGAACAGACAGGACCTCGGTTTTAACGTCTCATCCGAAAGACGGCACTTCTGACAGTGCAGCTGCTCCCTCAGTGCTGCACTGGAGTGCCAGCCTAGATAATGGACTTGTGTCTTTGCAATTGGGCTTGGAAACCACAACCTTCTGACTTAGAGGCGAGTGTGCTACCCACTGAGCCAAGGCCTGGCACCTCGAAACAACATGGGATGAAGCACCACAATGCGACATCAACCAAGACTGGGCAAAGAATGAGGTTAGCCTCACTCACATGCTTTGGTCATCTGACAATCCCAGTCACGCCCACAGCTGTGAAGTCCATTCTACAATTCTCATCTTATCTTGAGTGTTTTCCAGTCAGCCGGAAGAAGGAAAACAAATTGTCATTTGTTTTGCCATACCTGTACGATAATCCCCTTTGGCTTGTACTCTGCGTTCAGTGCTCGAGAAAAGAAGTCAACAAAGACCTGTGGGAGAAGGAGATTGCAGACTGAAGAACCCAGTCATCAAAAGAACCACTCTGGTCCTGTAGCCCCCTTTGCCCATCACTTAAAACATTCAAATTATGCTCAACCTTCATAAATCACTGGCTGGTGCCCAGCTGGCCAATTAAGAACATAAGAAATAGGAGCAGGAATCGGCCATTTGGCCCCTTGAGCCTGCTCCGCCATTCACTAAGATCATGGCTGATCTTCTACCTCATCTCCACCTTCCTGCACTATCCCCACATCCCCTAATTCCCTTCGTTCCCAAAAGTTCATCGACCTCTGCCTTGAAAATGCTCAACGACTGAGCATCCACAGCTCTCTGGGGTAGAGACTTCCAAAGATTCACAACCCTTTGAGTGAAGAAATTTCTCCTCATCTCAGTCCTAAATGGCCGACCCCTTATTCTGAGACTGTGACCCCTAGTTCTAGACTCCCCAGCCAGGGGAAACATCCTCCCTGCCTCTACCCGGTCAAGCCCCTTAAGAATTTTATATGTTTCAATTAGATCACCTCTCATTCTTCTAAACTCTAAGTAATATAGGCCTCATCTACTCAGCCTCTCCTCATAGGGCAATCCTCTGATCCCAGGAACCAGTCTAGTGAATCTTCACTGCACTCCCTCTAAGGCAAGTGTGTCTTTCCTTAGGTAAGGAGACCAGAACTGTACACAATACTCCAGGTATGGCCTCACCAATGCCCTGTATAATTGTAATAGGACTTCATTACTCTTATACTCTAATCCCTTTGTAACAAAAGCTAACATACCATTTGCTTTCCTAATTGCTTGCTGTACCTGTATGTTAATGTTCTATGATTCATGTACAAGGACACCCAGGTCCCTCTGAATGCCAACATTTCCCAGTCGCTCACCATTCAAAAAATGTCTGCTTTTTTTTCCTACCAAAGTGGATAACTTCATACTTCCCCACATTGTATTCCATTTACCATGTTCTTGTCCACTCAGTCAACCTGTCTATAACTCTCTGCAGCCTCTTTGCATCCTCCACCCAGCTTACTTTCCCACCTAACTTTGTATCATCAGCAAACTTGGATACATTACACTCAGTTCCTTCATCTAAGTCATTAATATAGATTGTAAATAGCTGAGGCCCAAGCACTGATCCTTGCAGTACCCCACTAGTTACAGCCTGTCCTGGGCCACCACAGGAAGGATGTCAAGGTCTTTGTAACATTTGCATATTGAATTATCATTGGCCCGCAGGCATCTGTAAGGAATGCCTATTAGATTCACATGTGATCACATGCTGAGTTGTCATTGGCCTGCAGGCATCTGTAAGGGGTCCTAACTCCATCTTGTCCCCACTGTACTGCTGTGAGTAAGAACAGACCTGATGCTTCATAAAAGAGTTTAAACTGTAATACTCCGTTGTCCTGCAATTTATTATTTTTGTACAAAGTGTGCAAAACAAGACAGTCTTGGAGATGGTGCAGAGGAGATTTATTAGAACAATACCAGGGGATGAGAGACTTCAGTTACATGGAGAGACTGGAGAAGCTGGGATTGTTGTCCTTGGAGCACGGAAGGATAAGGGGAGATTTGATAGAGGTGTTCAAAATTATGATGGGTAAATAAGGAGAAACTGTTTCCAGTGGCAGGAGGGTCGGTAACCAGAAGACACAGAGCTAAGGTAATTGGCAAAAGAACCAGGGGGGAGATGAGAATTTTTTTACGCAGCGAGTTGTTGTGATCTGGAATGTGCTGCCTGAAAGGGTGGTGGAAGCAGATTCAATAACAACTTTTAAAAGGGAATTGGATAAATACTTGAAGGGGAAAAATTTGCAGGACTATGGGGAAAGAGCAGGGGGGAGTGGGACTAATTGGAGAGTGTAATGAAATCTGTTTGTCTTGCCTGTATCTGTTTTGCACTCGTATATTACCCTCCCCCACACGGTGTATAGTTTCACTTCCTCTTTCCTGACTAACCTGGAAGGTTCCAGGTCTTGGCTCTTGGCTCCGCCCCTGACTTCTCTTACTTAAAGATCTCAGGATCTGTATGACTCATTCCTGTGAACCAGTCGGTGTGTTGAGATGTTAGCTCTGATCTTAGTGATTAAAAGCCAACTTGTTAAAGTCTATGGCCTAGAAATTGAGTTTGCGCTGCGCCAGGGCTTTAGCGCCGGAAGTTAGCGCCGGCGCTAAGTCCCTTTGCGCGCGCCAAAAATTCAGTAGCGCCGCGCCCAAACGGCTGCCGGCGCTACTGAAGGGTTTTAGCGCCTGAAAACTGGCGCAACACGCTGCAATGCGGCGCTATTCCGGCGCTGCAGCGCCCGCTGCGGTGCGGCAGGCTCGGGAAGTGCAGGCCTCCTCCTTCCGTTAAGGAGGAGCTGCCTGCACCCGGCCGCGGCCCGCGCAAATCTCTTCAAAAATGAGCCCGGCACCTCGGACAAGTGCCGGGCTTGCATCTGTTCCGGGGGGGGGGGGAGAAGTCCGGGGAGGGAGCTGCGGGCAGGCGGCCGGCGGGAAAGCGGCCGGCCGCCGCGCCTCCTTAAAGCGCCAGCGCAGACTCCGGCAACACTCGTTTGCCGGAGTCTTAGTTGCGGCTGCCACTGGCGAGGCGGCAGCAACTGAATTTCGGCTTGGGGCCGGGTTACCACGGCAACCGGGACGCTGCGCACACCGATGACGTCATCGGTGCCGGCGCAGCGCTACCGGTCTACCGCCGCGGAAGGGCCCCAGGCAATTTAGGAACCGGCGCCAATTGCAGCGCTAGGCCCTCTAGCGCCGCAAAATCGGTGCTAAGGGCACTGAATTTCTAGGCCTATAACTTCTAGTTTTGTGGTTATTGAAGGCACATCAGAGAGCTCTATCAAAGAGCCGGCACAGGCACAATGGGCCGAATGGGCTCCTCCTGTGCTGTAAGATTCTATGATTCTACTTCACTCTCTGATGTCTACACTCAATAGAAATGAGCAGAAATCACTTGTTTACTGCACGGGCCGTAAACTGGGGAACATCCCATTGAGCCACAGGAATAGTCAGTCAAGCCCCAGTCTAACATGTCATCCAAAGGGCAGCACCTCTTGACAATGCAGCGCTCCCAATAGCGCACTGGAGCGTCAGCCAAGATTACACGCCCAAGTCTTGTGGAGCGAGGCTCGAACCTGCAACCTTCTGACTCAGAAGCGAGAGCGCTACCCACTGAACCAGTTAAATAATAACAAAAAAATACCTTGGTAGCTGAATACATGGTGAGCATCGGATGTGGGTGAGTCCCAGCTTCTGAAGAGATGTTGATCATGATGCCCTTTTTCCTGCCAAGTTCAAAACAAACACATCACCTGAACAGAGAGAAAGACAGGCAATTTTTCCTTTGAGCCGAGGCCCAAGGTGCAGGACACCACCGAGATCGAAGAGAGTGGGACAAAAGATTTGAGGTGAAATCAAGAAATAGGGGTAGGCGACAGACGGGGCCTCGGTTTACTGTCTCATTCAAAAGACGGCACCTCCAACAGTGCAGCACTCCCTCATTACTGACCCTCTGACGATGCGGCGCTCCCTCAGTACTGCCCCTCCGACAGTGCAGCACTCCCTCAGTACTGCGCTGCCTCAGTACTGCCCCTCCAACAGTGCAGCACTCCCTCAGTACTGTCCCTCCAATGATGCGGCGCTCCCTCAGTACTGCCCCTCCGACAGTGCTGCGCTCCCTCAGTACTGCCCCTCCGACAGTGCAGCGCTCCCTCAGTACTGCCCCTCCGACAGTGCAGCGCTCCCTCAATGCTGCCCCTCCGACAGTGTAGCGCTCCCTCAGTACTGCCCCTTCAACAGTGCTGCGCTCCCTCAGTACTGCGCTCCCTCAGTACTGCCCCTCCAACAGTGCGGCACTCCCTCAGCACTGCGCTCCCTCAGTACTGCCCCTCCAACAGTGCAGCACTCACTCAGTACTGCCCTCCGACAGTGCGGCGCTCCCTCAGTACTGCCCCTCCAACAGTGCGGCGCTCCCTCAGTACTGCCCCTCCGACAGTGCGGCGCTCCCTCAGTACTGCCCCTCCGACAGCGGGGCGCTCTGTCAGTACTGCCCCTCCAACAGTACGGCGCTCCCTCAGTACTGCCCCTCCGACAGTACGGCGCTCCCTCAGTACTGCCCCTCCGACAGTGCAGCGCCGCCTCAGTACTGCCCCTCCGACAGTGCAGCACCCCCTCAGTACTGCCCCTCCGACAGTGCAGCGCCTCCTCAGTACTGCCCCCCCGACAGTGCAGCACTCCCTCAGTACTGCCCCTCTGACAGTGCGGCGCTCCCTCAGTACTGACCCTCCGACAGTGCAGCGCCCCCTCAGTACTGCCCCTCCGACAGTGCAGCGCCTCCTCAGTACTGCCCCTCCGACAGTGCAGCGCCTCCTCAGTACTGCCCCACCGACAGTGCAGCACTCCCTCAGTACTGCCCCTCCGACAGTGCAGCGCCTCATCAGTACTGCAGTGGGAGTGTCAGCCTGGATTTGAACCCACGAACTTAGGCTCTTGGGTACAAAACTGGAGCTTCAAACACTCGGTCTGCCCCAATCCCTTGTAAGCTCCGCCTTTCCCCTCCACGTTTGAGGCAAGTTTGAAGGAGCTAAGTTGTGCAGATGTTAACTCCTGGAGTGGTGACTCTGGTGGCAAAATGCAATTTGCAATTCACTTGTGATGTGTACTTCCTGCTTCACATTTGGTTCTGAAGAGGGGAGAACGCACTCCCCCCCACCCTGGAGATTTCTCGAATGCAAACTGGACCCCAGCAGTCGTGAGTTTTAACAATTGGCCCATTTCCCACCCCCACCCCAATCTGCTTTGACATCCCTCAACATGAAACTGAGGAGTTCAGTTCATTTGAAGTCAGCCTCAAAGTGTTAAGTATGTGTATTGTATTGAACAATTAACACAAAGACTTAAACGTATAACTCAAACAGGTCTTTACTGGTTGGAGGTAGGGACTGCACGTAGGTCTTTACTTCATGCCCACAGGCGGGAACTGAGGGGGATCAGTACCCACAGTACTATTTATACCCCTATGGCCAGGAGTGGTACTGCGTATCACTATGCCCTACAAGTAGTGCAGTCCTGTCCATAGGTTCAAGTAGCACACATATTACATACACAACATTCCTCCCTTCTTAGCTTTACAGTCATCTCCCCATTTAACATAACGTAATAACATATATACATATATAACTTCAGGGTTACATAACAGAATAACATAGATACATAGATAACTTCATGTCAAAACAGATCACAGATTCAGTCTCTGCGGAAAACAGTTCACAGATTCAATCTCTGTGGTGTAGTCGGTTCACGTTGCTGGAGTGACTCATTCAATAGTCCTTCCATGGATTTAACAGTTTGAACTTCCGAACTGAATTGGCTCCGTTCGGAGGGACCATGTGTGTGATCTGGTAGAGGTAATAATGGTTCAGATGGGTCATCTTCTGTTTCGACTTTTCCTTTTCTGCTTCTTGGAGACTCTCTGGGCTCCACTGTCAGCTGCCAGCTGCATGCGCAGTTCCTCCTTCTCTTCCTCCTTTTTCCGTAGTAGAGCCACCTTCTCCCGATGTTCCGTAGACTTTCGGTGCTCCTCCATGATTTCTGTATGGTGGGAGTCGAAGTTACAAGTTGGGCAGGACAGGACATAGTAATATTCGGTGTCGTCCTGATCTAGGCCAGCGAGAGGGTCTTCTATTTCCTCCATACCCAGCTGGGCGTTAGCCAGCTTTTGTTCCAAGTCCAGACATCTTTCCTGAAGAGACTTCTTCATGCGTACCTCTTCATCCAGCTTTTTCTGGGCTTTCAGCAAGTCGTTTACTAATGACCTCATTTGAGATTTTACTACTTCAACTTCTTTTGGAGATTGATTGATCGGACTATTCAATCCCTCTACCGGAGCAGCTGTTTCAGCGGTTTGTTGTTCTACGTTGACGTGAGTCAGCGTACCTTTGGCATCCAAGGGCTGCTCTGTTGCAGTCATCTCAGTCTGTGTTGCCACCTCAGCTCTTCCAATAACCTTTGAGAGCTCCGAACCCCTTTCCTTTGAATATTGAAGTTCGTGTTCAAGTTTTTCCCATTTCAGAGTCCTGTCCTTCAGCATATGCAGGAGTTGGCTGACCGTTAACTCCTCTGACATCAGACGTTTTGTGTGCTCCTGCTCCATTTTCTCCATCAGCTGCTTCTGTTGTCTTTCCAGATTCTCCAACTCTATATCAAAGAACTCTTTCGTTGCATTCAACCCTTGCTCAAAACGGCGAAGCATTTGTTCTAATTGCTGTTGTAGTTTGAAATGGAGTTGAGTTCGAGCCCGGTGTCCCTCAGAAATGGGCACATCAGTAGACTTGCCAGACTCAGAATCCACAGTTAAACTATGTTGTTGTTGCTCAGTGGAATTCTGTGCTGAAACGTTGTCTTTTGCACCTGAGATGGGCTTACCATCATCCGTTCCAGAGTCTGGGCCGACTATCTTCACCAAGTTCTCACTCGTTATTGTTTGTAGGAAATGCCAGTCCATATTCATTTTCCTAATCCACTCCCGTCCTAGTAGTGGAGGACCTCCTTCAGATATCACACATAAGTCCATTATTTGACTGTCTTCGCCCTTGTGGACCACTGCAACCTCTATTTTCCCGATGGGGTACACTCTTTGCCCCGTGTATGTTTTCAATATAATCCCCGTATCCTGTAGGGGAATATGTTGGAATAACTTTCCGTAATCTTTCTTATTTATGACCGTCAATGCCGATCCAGTGTCCAATTCCAGTTTTACTTGGACTCCTTCTATTTGAAGAGTGACCCAAATTGTCTGGAGGTCTGCACCCTTACCAGCGTTGAGTACTCTTAAGCTAGCCAGTTCATTACAGCTTAAGCTAGCCAGTTCATTACTGCTAGCGTCTGAATCGGACTCCTGTTCGGTCACCTTGTGTACCTTTGCGTATTTTCCTTGCGGTGACTTCTTGTTGCTAGTCTTCTTCCCTGACCTGCATACTCTAGCTATATGTCCAAGCCTACCACAAGTTCTACATTCTTGGTTTTTAAACCAACACTGGTTCTGATCATGCGTTGTCTTTCCACAACGATAACATTTGCCAGAACTCACACCCAATTTGTGTGCACTGAGCTCCGGTGACCGTAGCTGCATTACTGCCGTGCCTCTCGCTGCGGCTTCGTGTGCTGCTGCCATAGTGACCGCCTTCTCAAGCGTCAGCTCATTCTCCTCGAGCAGTCGCTTTTGTGTATCCTGTTTAAATAAACCACACACAAATTTGTCTCGTAGTGCATCTGTCAGTCCCGTTCCAAACTGGCAATATTTCGCTAATTTACGCAATTCCAGCAAATATTCAGCATTGCTTTCATGCTGTAGCTGCCTTCTGTCGTAAAATTTAAATCGTTCCGCTAGCATCAGCGGCGTGGGGTTTAGATGATCTTTCAGGACAGTAACAATCTCATCGAACGTCTTATCCGCCGGTTCATCTGGTGATAACAGGTGTTTCAATTGCCCGTATGTCTTCGCACCCATTAAATTTAATAATGTTAGTGCTTTATCAGCCTCACGAATTTTATTGGCCTTACAATAATTTTTTACTCTTTCAACATATATGGCCCAATCTTCGAGGTCACTATCAAAGGTGCTAATATTCCCGTGTTTAGGCATTGTAGATTTGCAATTTCTCAGATTTTATTTTCTTTACTTGTTATCAAAGATGGCGGCTTCCCGCTCTTGCCGTCGTCCTCCGCCCGCAAAATGGCGGTTTTCCCGCGCTTGGCGGTCTTCACCCGTCCCCCGACGCCATCTCCCTTCAGCCCCGAGTGCGGCCCTTATCTTCGCCGCGATCGCCCGAGTGCGGCCCTTATCAGCGGATGCGATCGCTGGATCGCGAAGTGGCTCCTGACCGAAGCGGCTCTCGGCCCTTATCTTCTGTGCGATCGATAGCCCGCGCTGTGCACCGCGGCTCTCGCACCTTGAGCTTCTGCAGCCGCCGCGCCTTTCAGTCCGAGTGCGGCCCTTATCTTTGCAGCCAACGCTGCTCGGCTTACCCACGAGGTTATGGAGGCTTCAGGGTCCTAATGCCTGTCGCTTCCAGTCGCTGGAAGCTGTCAGGATTTCTGCTGCCCTTCAGTTTTGAGTGGGGTGTTGAGGATTGAAACCTCTCTTCAACGTCCTGTCTTTGGACGAAGCCGCCGTGGAATAACTGCCGCAGGGTAAGAACCTGACTCGTCGCCAGTGTTAAGTATGTGTATTGTATTGAACAATTAACACAGTGGGCTAGATTTTCAGTATAGGCAGTTTTGGGGCGCTAACCTTAGCGCCCGCCCGAAGTTAGCGCCCGCCCCAAAGTAGCGCCCTGTTGCCGGAAATTCAGTGGCTTCGCCCTAAGAGGTTGGTGGAGCGCTAAAAGAGGCGTTCCACTACTATCTTTAGGCGCTAAGCCGGCGGTGCAGAGCGCAGCGCACGGCAGACACTCTGGTGCCAGTGAGCTCTTAAAGGGGAAGGGTGCATGTGTTTTTGGAGGAGGAGGAGGAGGAGGAGGAGGAGGAGGAGCAGGAGGAGGAGGAGGAGGATGATGATGATGATGATACACCGTTCACAACAACACACTGGATCCTTCCACACAACACATGCAGACTGCCGTTTATAGTGCAGGAGGAGTGCCCTTTAATTTGCGCTCCCCAGGGTGTGTTGCGTTCCATTTTACAAACGCTCTGGATGCCAGCCGCAGAATGGGGCGGTCCGACTGAAGTTTGGATTCGGGGCGGCCAAAGGGCGTTGCACGAGGATGTGACGTCATTTTCTGCGCGCGCATCCGGGCGGCCGCTAAACTTTACGCCGGCGCTAACGGGCAACTTAATTTGGGGCGGGGCGCAAACTGCGCTGCGCCCGGGCGCTACACGAATAGCGCCCGAAAATCACTTCTCTTAAGGCGCTAACTGCTGGCGCAAGCAACTGAAAATCTAGCCCAAAGACTTAAATGTATAACTCAAACAGGTCTTTACTGGTTGGAGGTAGGGACTGCACGTAGGTCTTTACTTCATGCCCACAGGCGGGAACTGAGGGGGATCAGTACCCACAGTACTATTTATACCCCTATGGCCAGGAGTGGTACTGCGTATCACTACGCCCTACAAGTAGTGCAGTCCTGTCCATAGGTTCAAGTAGCACACATATTACATACACAACACAAAGTACATTTGGATAATCATCATTTAATAGGACAAAGTCAGCATGGTTTTATGAAGGGAAGTCACGTTTGACAAATTTGCTGGAGTTCTTTGAGGAAGTAACATATAGGGTGGATAAAGGGGAACCAGTGGACGTAGTGTATTTAGACTTCCAAAAGGCATTTGACAAGGTGCCACACAAAAGATTATTGCTTAAGATAAAAAAATCACGGGATTGGGGGTAATATTCTGGCATGGATAGAGGATTGGCTATCTAACAGAAGGCAGAGAGTTGGGATAAATGGTTCATTCTCAGAATGGCAATCAGTAAATAGTGGTGTTCCGCAGGGGTCGGTGCTGGGTCCCCAACTCTTTACAATCTATATTAACGATTTGGAGGAGGGGACCGAGTGTAACATATCAAAGTTTGCAGATGATACTAAGATGGGAGGGAAAGTAGTGAGTGAGGAGGACATAAAAAACCTGCAAGGGGACATAGACAGGCTAAGTAAGTGGGCAGAGATTTGGCAGATGGAATACAATACTGGAAAGTGTGAGGTTATGCACTTTGTCAGGAAAAATCGTAGAGCAAGCTATTATATTAATGGCAAGAAACTTGAAAGTACTGAAGTACAAAGGGATCTAGGGGTCCTGGTGCACGAAACTCAAAAGGTTAGTATGCAGGTGCAGCAAGTGATTAAGAAGGCCAATGGAATGTTGGCTTTCATTGCTAGGGGGATAGAATATAAAAATAGGGAGGTATTGCTTCAGTTGTACAAGGTATTGGTGAGACCGCACCTGGAATACTGCGTACAGTTTTGGTGTCCATACTTAAGAAAAGACATACTTGCTCTTGAGTCAGTACAAAGAAGGTTCACTCGGTTAATCCCGGGGATGAGGGGATGGACATATGAGGAGAGGTTGAGTAGATTGGGACTCTACTCGTTGGAGTTCAGAAGAATGAGAAGCGATCTTATTGAAACATATAAGATTGTGAAGGGGTTGGATCGGGTGGATGCGGGGAGGATGTTCCCGATGATGGGTGAAACTAGAACTAGGGGGCATAGTCTTAGAATAAGGGGCTGCTCTTTCAAAACTGAGATGAGGAGGAACTACTTCACTCAGAGGGTGGTAGGTCCATGGAATATGCTGCCCCAAAAAGCTGTAGAAGCTACATCATTACATAAATTTAAAACAGAAATAGACAGTTTCCTAGAAGTAAAGGGAATTAAGGGTTACGGGGAGCGGGCAGGAATTTGGACATGAGTCTAGGTACGGATCGGTCATGGCCCTGTGGGTAGCGGAGCGGGCCCAGGGGCCGTGTAGCCTGATCCTGCTCCTATTTCGTGTGTCTAATTCTGTTAGATTCAGGAGATGGTTCTGTGATAGTGGATTGGCGGTTAGGATCAGATCAGCCATGATCTTATTGAATGGCGGAGCAGGCTCGAGGGGCCGACTGGTCTACTCCTGCTCCTATTTCTTATGTTCTTATAAACATCAAACTCAACCCCTCACCCCACCTCAGCCTCCCCCAACCCTTCCATGTGTTGCACTTGATAATAAAGTAACTCCCAAGTAATAAGCTGCTACAATACCTTTCCAGCATGTGGGGCAGGACAATTCTGGTCATCTACCAAGGAGGAAAGGGGCACGAGTTAGATACAACACACTCGCGAAAGGAAAAATATTAAGCACTGCCAACTTAACAGTTTTTATTGCATAAGCCGCTGTCTTGATTATTGAAAGCTCACATTTTTTAAATTGCCAACTTATTCTTGACAATAAAGCAACTTCCATTTATATAGCGGCTTTATCGTAGTAAAACATCCCCAAGGTGCTTCACAGGGGCGTTATCAAACAAAACTTGACACATAAGGCGATATTAGGACAAGCGACTAAAAGCTTGGCCAAAGAGGTAGGTTTTAAGGAGCGTCTTAAAGGAGGAGAGAGCGGTAGAGAGGCGGAGAGGTTTAGGGAGGGAATTCCAGAGCTTGAGGCCTCGGCAGCTGAAAGCACGGGCGCCAATGGCGGGATAAAGGAAATCAAGGAGGCACAAGAGGCCAGAACTTTGAGGAGCGCCGAGATCTGAGGGTTTTAGGGCTGGAGGAGATTACAGAGAGGGAGGGACGAGGCCACGGAGAGATTTGAAGACAAGGATGACAATTTTAAGATCGAGGCCGGACTGGGAGCCAATGTAGGTCAGCGAGTACAGGGGTGATGGACAAATGGTGAGAAAAGGCCAGTCAGAAATAAAACGTTACTTGAAACTGACCCAGGAAGATTTGACTAGAGCACTTGAAAAGGAAATTAGGGATTTCAAAAATGTTGTAGAAAAAGACATCTCGAGTATTGAGGACACCAGCAAGTCAGTTCCTTCTATAGGTATGTTAATAGGAAGAGAGTAGTGAAAGTAAATGTGGGCCCATTAGAGGCAGAGACAGGGGAAATTATAATGGAGAATAAAGAAATGGCAGAGACATTAAACAAATACTTTGTATCTGTCTTCACGGTAGAAGACACAAAAAACATTCCGGAAATAATGGGGAACCAAGGGTCTAGAGAGAATGAGGAACTTAAAGAAATCAGAATAATTAAAGACACCATACTGGAGAAATTAATGGGACTAAGTGGCGACAAATCCCCTGGACCTGACGACCTGCATCCTGGGATTTTAAAAGAGGTAGCTGCAGAGATAGTGGATGCACTGGTAATAATCTTCCCGAATTCCCTAGATTCTAGAACAGTCCCCAAAGATTGGTTGGTAGCAAACACAACCCTGCTATTTAAGAAAGGAGGAAGAGAAAAAATGGGGAAGTTTGGCCAGTTAGCCTGACATCAATAGTAGGCAAAATGCTAGAATCTATTATTAGGGACGTGCTAACAGGGCACTTAGAAAATCGTAATATGATTAGGCAGAGTCAACATGGTTTTATGAAAGGGAAATCGTGTTTGACAAATCTGTTAAGAGTTCTTTGAGGATGTAACGAGTAGAATGAATAAGGGGGAACCAGTGGATGTAGTGTATTTGGATTTTCAAAAAGCATTCAATAAAGTGCCACACAAGAGGCTATTACACAAAATTAGGACTCATGATATTGGGGATAATATATTAGAATGGATTGAGGACTGGTTAATGGACAGAAAACAGAGAGTAGGAATAAATGGGACCTTTTCCGGTTGGCAGGCTGTAACTAGTGGGGTGCCGCAAGGATCAGTGCCTGGGCCTCAGCTATTTACAATCTATATTAATGACTTAGATGAAGGGACTGAGTGTAACGTATCCAAGTTTGCTGATGATACAAAATTAGGTGGGAAAGTAAGCTGTGAGGAAGATACAAAGAGGTTGCAGAGAAATATAGACAGGTTGACTGAGTGGGCAAGAACAGGGCAAATGGAATACAATGTGCAGAAGTGTGAAGTTATCCACTTTGGTAGGAAAAACAAAAAAGCAGAATATTTTTTGAATGGTGAGAGACGGGAAATGTTGGCATTCAGAGGGACCTGGGTGTCCTTGTACATGAATCACTGAAAGTTAACATGCAGGTACAGCAAGCAATTAGGAAAGCAAATGGTAGGTTAGCTTTTGTTACAAAGGGATTAGAGTAAAAGAGTAAAGAAGTCTTATTACAAGTATACAGGGCATTGGTGAAGCCACACCTGGAGTACTGTGCAGTTCTGGTCTCCTTACCTAAGGAAAGACATACTTGCCTTAGAGGGAGTGCAACAAAGGTTCACTAGACTGGTTCCTGGGATGAGGGAATTACCCTATGAGGAGATTGAGTAGACTAGGCCTATATTACCTAGAGTTTAGAAGAATGAGAGGTGATCTAATTGAAACATATATAATTTTTAAGGGGCTTGACAGGGTTAATGCTGCGAAAATATTTCCCCTGGCTGGGGAATCTAGAACACGGGGTCACAGTCTCAGAATAAGGGGTCGGCCATTTAGGACTGAGATGAGGAGAAATTTCTTTACTCAAAGGGTTGTGAATCTTTGGAATTCTCTACCCCAGAGAGCTGTGGAGGCTCAGTCGTTGAGTATATTCAAGACAGAGGTTGATAAATTTTTGGGGACTAAGGGAATTCGGGATATGGGAATAGTGCGGGAAGGTGGAGTTCAGGTAGAAGATCACCCATGATCTTGTTGAATGGCAGAGCAGGCATGAAGGGCCAAATGGCCGATTCCTGCTCCTATTTCTTATGTGCTACAGACCACATGCCATTCAATGCCATGAACTCAACACAAGTTACAATATCAATTGTAATTGGGTATTATGTAATGAGAAAGGATTAATTAGCAATCTTGTTGTGCGAGGCCCCTTGGGGAGGAGCGATCATAATATGATAGAATTCTTCATTAAAATGGAGAGTGAAGTAGTTGACTCAGAGACTAGGGTCCTGAATTTAAATAAAGGAAACTACGATGGTATGAGGCACAAGTTGGCTAGGATGGATTGGGTATGAAGGAATAGCCATGATTCAGAGAAATACACGATAATATGAACAGAATTCTGATATTATTAATACAGAATATACTGGGTTTAAAAGTCTAAAGCCTTGGAGACACAGGCTGTAAACAGAAATACAGGCTTCTGAGATAAGATCAGGTGATAACAAAGTTGTAAACAAGCTTTGAAATGGGAATTAGTTAAATATGCTATAACAATGAAAGATTGAAGCAAACCATTGGTGCTTCTGAAAGGTCTACAGTTTGCAATGAACACAATGAGAATTCCCAGTTTAAAGTGTGAAGAGCTAACACGTTGGAACAGAAACATAAACATTAAAGGAAGCATGTGCCTTTGAAAACATGACATCAAGTAAAGAAACATCTGCTGGTCAAATAGCTTTATGTTAAACTTGGAAAACAGGAACCATAAGATTAAATATGCAACCAATTGAGATAGCTAGAAAACAAGTGGCATAGTGGTTAGCACTGTTGCCTCACAGCGCCAGGGACCCGGGTTCGAATCTGGCCTCGGGTGACGGTCTGTGTGGAGTTTGCACATTCTCCCCGTGTTTGCGTGGGTTTCCTCCGGGTGCTCCGGTTTCCTCCCACAGTCCAAAGATGTGCAGGTTAGGTTGATTGGCTATGATAAAATTGACCCTTAGTGTTAGGGGGATTAAATACGTGGGGTTACGGGGATAGGGTGGGATATGTGTAGGGGTTACGGGGATCGGGTGGGATATGCGGCGGTGCAGGCTCGATGGGCCGAAATGGCCTCTATCTGCACTGTAAAAAAAAAAAGTAAACACACAGTTAAAGTGGTTTTGATTTACACATTGTAAATATAATACCAACAAGGACACTTTGAAGATGTTACTTAAAGGGATGACGGTGGATAGGCAATGGCAAACATTTAAAGATCGTATGGATGAACTACAGAATTTGTTCATCCCTGTTTGGCATAAAAATAAAACAAAAAAGGTGACTCAACCATGGCTAACAAGGGAAATTAGGGTTAGCATAAGATGCAAGGAAGGGACATATAATTTGGCCAGAAAAAGCAGCAAACCTGAGGATTGGGAGCAGTTTAGGATTCAGCAAAGGAGGACAAAGGGATTAATTAAGAGGGGGAAAATAGATTATGAGAGTAAGCTTGCAGGGAACATAAAAACTGACTGTAAAAGCTTCTATAGATATGTGAAGAGAAAAAGATTGGTGATGTCAAGCGTAGGTCCCTTGCAGTCAGAATCAGGGGAATTTATAGGGACGTGGTAACAGGGCACTTAGAAATGGCAGACCAATTAAATACATACTTTGGTTCTGTCTTCACAAAGGAGGACACAAATAACTTCCCAGAGATGTCGGGGAACATAGGGTCTAATGAGAGGGAGGAATTGAATGAAATCAGTATTTGTAGGGAAATGGTGTTAGGGAAATTGACGGGTTTGAAGGCCGATAAATCCCCAGGGCCTGATAATCTACATCCTAGGGTACTTAAGGAAGTGGCCCTAGAAATAGTAGATGCATTGCTGGTCATCTTCCAAAATTTTATAAACTCTGGAACAGTTCCCATGGATTGGAGGATAGCTAATGTAACCCCACTATTCAAAAAAGGTGATAGAGAGAAAATGGGGAATTATAGACTGGTAAGTCAGACATCGGTAGTGGGGAAAATGCTAGAGTCCATTATAAAAGATGTAATAGCAGAGCACTTGGAAAACAGTGACAGGATCGGACAAAGTCAACATGGATTTACAAAAGGTAAACCATGCTTGACTAATCTACTGGAATTTTTTGAGGATGTAACTGGTAGAATAGATAAGGGAGAACCAGTGGATGTGGTGTATTTGGACTTTCAGAAGGCTTTCGATAAGGTCCCGCATAAGAGATTAGCGTGCAAAGTTAAAGCACACGGGATTGGGGGTAAGGTACTATCTTGGATAGAGAACTGGTTGACAGACAGGAATCAAAGAATTGGAATAAACGGGTCTTTTTCCGAGTGGCAGGCAGTGACTAGTGGGGTACCGCAGGGATCGGTGCAAGGACCCCAGCTATTCACAATATATATAAATGATGTAGACGAAGGAACTAGATGTAATATCTCCAAGTTTGCAGACGACAAAAAGTTGGGTGGGCATGTGTGCTGTGAGGAGGAGGCAGAGAAACTCCAGTATGATTTGGACAGGTTGGGTGATTGGGCAGATGCATGGCAAATGCAGTATAATGTGGATAAATGCGAGGTTATCCACTTCGGTGGCAAAAACAGGAAGGCAGATTATTATCTGAACGGTAATAGATTGGGAAAAGGGGAAGTGCAACGAGACTTGGGTGTCCTTGTGCACCAGTCGCTGAAGGTAAGCATGCAGGTGCAGCAGGTGGTTAAGAAGGCAAATGGTATGTTGGCCTTCGTAGCGAGAGAATTCGAGTAGAGGAGCAAGGATGTCTTGCTGCAGTTGTACAGAGCCTTGCTAAGACCACACCTTGAGTATTGTGTGCAGTTTTGGTCACCTTATCTGAGGAAGGATGTTCTTGTCATGGAGGGAGTGCAGCGAAGATTCACCAGACTGATACCTGGGATGGCAGGTATGACGTATGAGGAGAGATTGGAACGATTAGGCTTATATTCGCTAGAGTTTAGAAGAATGAGAGGGGATCTCATTGAAACTTATAAAATTCTAACAGGACTGGACAGACTAGATGCAGGAAGGATGTTCCCGATGGCGGGGGAGTCCAGAACCAGGGGTCACAGTCTAAGGATAAGGGGTAAGCCATTTAGGACAGAGATGAGGAGGAATTTCTTCACCCAGAGAGTGGTGAACCTGAGGAATTCTCTACCACAGAAGGCAGTGGAGGCCAATTCATTAAATATATTCAAGAAGGAGTTAGATATATTTCTTAAGGCTAAAGGGATCAAGGGATATGGGGAGAAAGCAGGGACAGGGTACTGAATTTGGATGATCAGCCATGATCCCATTAAATGGCGGAACAGGCTCGAGGGGCTGAATGGCCTCCTGCTCCTATCTTCTATGTTTCTATCAACAATTTGTGTCAGCCTTGGCTCAGTTGGTAGCACTCTCGCCTCTGAGTCAGAAGTTTGAGACAGCGCTGCACTGTCAGAAGTGCCGTCTTTCAGATGGGGCGTTAAACCGGGGCCCCGTCTGCTCTCTCAGGTGGATGTAAAAGATCCCACGACACTATTTTGAAGAAAAGCAGGGGGAGTTCTCCCCGGGTGTCCTGGGGCCAATAGTTATCCCTCAACCAACATCGCTAAAAACAGATTATCTGGTCATTATCACATTGCTGTTTGTGGGAGCTTGCTCTGTGCACAATTGGCTGCCACGTTTCCCACATTACAACAGTGACGACAAAAAGTACTTCACTGGCTGTAAAGCGCTTTAGGACGTCCGGTGGTCGTGAAAGGCGCTATATAAATGCGAGTCTTTCTTTCCACAGAACTAAAACTGAAAACAATAGAAGTAGTTCATTTTGCGTAAAATGGATTTCTTAACTCCTTCTCAAATCTTAATCTCTAGTCGTCTAGCAGATGGACAAGCCGAGTAAAAATCGTTTCTCCTCATCTCCCCGTTTTTTTTGACAATTATCTTAAATCGGTATTACTCAGTCACACCTCTCGAAGAGCTCGACTACACTTCAGAAAGTACTTCATTGGCTGTAAAGCGCTTTGGGGTGTCCGGTTGTCGTGAAAGGTGCTGCATAAATGCAAGTCTTTCTTTCTTTTCTTACAGATGTGACACCACAATGCCAATTATATGACCCTCCACAGACAAACGTGGGGACACTGTCCCTTTAATTAAACATACAGTACATCCCAGTATTTGAATGCTCACCATCAGCACAGAAAGGGTATTGCAGTTCATGATATCAAGAATTGCCTGAAATATAAAAGCAAAAAAAAAACATATTTAAAAAGTTCTCTCTGGAAACCTGATTTTACACATCAGTATTTTGTTCCTAATTTTTCTCTCTCCACCCCACCCTGAAGTCACTGACTCCTACTGAGGTACAGTTACATGAGGACCAAGGACCCTCAGGTACCTGGCTGAGTGGCCATTCTCCCATGTGTGAGCCCAGACAATGAGCGTCGGCAGGACAGTTGACCATTTAGCCCAGCCCGATCCTTTCCTCATCAGATATCCGCATATGTACCATTTTCCGCAGGGCTCACTGGACAGTGATCTGGAGCAGGGACCTTGGCCAATATCCTCTCCCTAGCCCAGCCAAGTCCATAGAACGGTTACAGCACAGGAGGGCAGGCATTTAGCCCATCGAGCCCATGCCAGAACTCTGCAAAAGCACTTCAGCTAGTCCCACTCCCCCGCCCTCTCCACATAGCCCTGCAAATGTTTTCCCCTCAGGTACTTATCCAATTCCCTTTTGAAAGCCGTGATTGAGTCTGCCTCCTCCACCCTCTCAGGCAGTGCATTCCCGATCCTAACCACTCACTGCGTAAAAGAGATTTTCCTCATGTCGCCTTTGGTTCTTTTGCCAATCACCTTAAATCTGTGTCCTCTGGTTCTCGACCCTTCTGCCAATGGGAACAGTTTCTCTCTATCTACTCTGTCCAGACCCCTCATAATTTTGAACACCTCTGTCAAATCTCCTCTCAACCTTCTCTGCTCCAAGGAGAACAATCCCAGCTTCTCTAGTCTATCCACGTAACTGAAGTCCCTCATCCCTGGAATCATTATCGTGAATTTTTTCTGCACCCTCTTTAAGGCCTTCACATACTTCCTGAAGTGCGGTGCCCAGAATTGGACACAATACTCCAGTTGAGGCCAAACCAGTGTTTTATAAAGGTTCATCATAACCTCCTTGCTTTTGTACTCTATGGGGGGGATTTTAACTCAGGTGCGGGCTGTTGTCGTGTTATCCGAATTTCGTGTTTCCCACACAAATCTAAATGGATGTGGAAGATTGACGCAATTTTAACTGAATTGGCCAATTGATTTCCAACGTGTGGGAAGCCTTTGCAAATGGGTTTTTCATGACTGAAAGTCCCCTCCAATGACATCATCATTGCTGCTGCATTTAAGGTCCACAGCAAGCCTTGCTTCTTCTGCAGACTGCCAAGCTTCTTGACTGTGCAGTGTGAGGGAGTTGCAGCAAATATGACAAGTGGGAGGGCCAGATCAGCTCCTCGCTTTGACGAGGTGGCACTGCAGGCATTAGTGGATGGGGCTAGGGCCAACAGGGAGGTGCTGTTCCCTTCACCAGGGAGGAAGAGGCCTCCCACTCAGACCAAGGCAGTGTGGATGCAGGTGGCTGAGGAGGTCAACTCCTTGGGAGTCACCCGCAGAACCTGGATACAGTGCAGGAAAAGATTTCATGACCTTCAGCGCACTGGAAAAGTGAGTATGAATTTCCCATCACCCTCAATCTGATCCCCATTGCCTTTCCTCGCCAACACTCAGCTTTAGCAATCTCTTCCTCCACATCCCACTTGACACTGACATCCATGCACCCTTACCCATTCCCTTTCTCTCTATGGTCACATTCACCTAACTATTCGACTATGCAGCCCTCACACTCCCTCTCACTCTGATGCTATGAAAACAACTGACAACACACAGGGAGGGCCCTTGGTCTTGCCACCTCACTCCATCTTTCTCTCCTTCTAAATATCTATGCTACGGAATCTCTACACTCACTCCTTCATTCTCACTCAACCTCCACTTGTCTCCCTCATTGCAGGAAAAGAGAGCTCACAATAAGCAAGAAAGAGCGAGGACAGGAGGAGGGCCACCCTCAGTAGCCCACCTCACCCCCTGGGAGGAGGCGGTCCTGGAGATCGTGGGAGTGGAGGACGATGCGCAAGTGGGGGATGGACAGACGGGTGTATCACAGCAAGCTGGTGACAGAATAGTTTTCCATCTCTCTCATTGACATTGCATGATTCACTGATAATGACTCTGAAGCCCAAACAGATGGACTTATGATCATCTGCAATATGCAATGTGCATGTAACCTTGGCATCACATCTTTGACTCTTTCCTTTACTCCCCCACAGGACCATCACAAGCATCCATCCCCCCTAGCCAGGAAGAAGAGGGTGAGCAGCCAGACTCCTCAGAGGAAGCTGCAACCTCTGAGGGCGCAGCGTCAGCAGAATTCAGCGCACCCAGCACCAGCGCAGACACTCACACCTCGGTGGGACTTTTGGGACGTAGAGTAGTGTTGTCACCTGGTGTATCTCAGCTCACAAGTGAGCATCAGCAGATTGTGGAGACAGGGACAGCAGTGGAGAGTCCTAGTCAGAGGGCGCAGGACTCTGCCAGCTCGGCTCAGCAGCATGTCGACCCTCTGCCTCTGGCTCCATCCATAAGATTAGAGGTGATGGAACTCCAGGCACAGATGCAGGAGTCTCTTGCATATTTTGTCTCGAGGGTCGCTGCGAGTGTGGAGCGAATGGAGGAATCCATAGTGAACATGAGCAGAGCCTTTGTGGAGGCATTGGCGCATGAACACATCAGAAGAACATAAGAACATAAGAAATAGGAGCAGGAGTAGGCCAATCGGCCCCTCGAGCCTGCTCCGCCATTCAATAAGACCATGGCTGATCTGATCCTAACCGCCAATCTACTATCACAGAACCATCTCCTGAATCTAACAGAATTAGACACACGAAATAGGAGCAGGATCAGGCTACACGGCCCCTGGGCCCGCTCCGCTACCCACAGGGCCATGACCGATCCGAACCTAGACTCATGTCCAAATTCCTGCCCGCTCCCCGTAACCCTTAATTCCCTTTACTTCTAGGAAACTGTCTATTTCTGTTTTAAATTTATGTAATGATGTAGCTTCTACAGCTTTTTGGGGCAGCATATTCCATGGACCTACCACCCTCTGAGTGAAGTAGTTCCTCCTCATCTCAGTTTTGAAAGAGCAGCCCCTTATTCTAAGACTATGCCCCCTAGTTCTAGTTTCACCCATCATCGGGAACATCCTCCCCGCATCCACCCGATCCAACCCCTTCACAATCTTATATGTTTCAATAAGATCGCCTCTCATTCTTCTGAACTCCAACGAGTAGAGTCCCAATCTACTCAACCTCTCCTCATATGTCCATCCCCTCATCCCCGGGATTAACCGAGTGAACCTTCTTTGTACTGACTCGAGAGCAAGTATGTCTTTTCTTAAGTATGGACACCAAAACTGTATGCAGTATTCCAGGTGCGGTCTCACCAATACCTTGTACAACTGAAGCAATACCTCCCTATTTTTATATTCTATCCCCCTAGCAATGAAAGCTAACATTCCATTGGCCTTCTTAATCACTTGCTGCACCTGCATACTAACCTTTTGAGTTTCGTGCACCAGGACCCCCAGATCCCTTTGTACTTCAGTACTTTCCAGTTTCTTGCCATTAAGATAATAACTTGCTCTACGATTTTTCCTGCCAAAGTGCATAACCTCACACTTTCCAGTATTGTATTCCATCTGCCAAATCTCTGCCCACTTACTTAGCCTGTCTATGTCCCCTTGCAGGTTTTTTATGTCTTCCTCACTCACTACTTTCCCTCCCATCTTAGTATCATCTGCAAACTTTGATATGTTACACTCGGTCCCCTCCTCCAAATCGTTAATATAGATTGTAAAGAGTTGGGGACCCAGCACTGACCCCTGCGGAACACCACTACTTACTGATTGCTAGTCTGAGAATGAACCATTTATCCCAACTCTCTGCCTTCTGTTAGATAGCCAATCCTCTATCCATGCCAGAATATTACCCCCAATCCCGTGATTTTTTTATCTTAAGCAATAATCTTTTGTGTGGCACCTTGTCAAATGCCTTTTGGAAGTCTAAATACACTACGTCCACTGGTTCCCCTTTATCCACCCTATATGTTACTTCCTCAAAGAACTCCAGCAAATTTGTCAAACGTGACTTCCCCTTCATAAAACCATGCTGACTTTGTCCTATTAAATTATGATTATCCAAATGTCCTGTTACTGTCTCCTTAATAATGGACTCCAATATTTTACCTACCACAGATGTTAGGCTAACCGGTCTATCGTTTCCAGCCTTCTGTCTACTGCCCTTTTTAAATAAGGGCATTACATTAGCAGTTTTCCAGTCTGCCGGGACCTTTGCTGAGTCCAGGGAGTTTTGGAAAATTATTACCAATGCATCCACAATCCCTACCGTCACTTCCCTCAAGACCCTAGGATGTAAGCCATCAGGTCCAGGTGATTTATCCGCCTTGAGTCCCATTATTTTACCGAGTACCACTTCCTTAGTGATTTTGATCGTGTTTAGCTCCTCCCCCCCTATAGCCCCCTGTTTGTCCAGTGTTGGGATATTCTTAGTGTCTTCTACTGTAAAGACTGATACAAAATATTCATTCAGTGTTTTTGCCATCTCCCTATTTCCCACCATTAATTTCCCGGTCTCATCCTCTAAGGGACCAACATTCACTTTAGCCACCCTTTTTCTTTTTATATAACTATAAAAACTCTTACTATCTGTTTTTATATTTTTTGCTAATTTACTTTCATAATCTATCTTCCCTTTCTTAATCAATCTTTTTGTTATTTGTTGCTGTCTTTTAAAGTTTTCGCAATCCTCTATCCTCCCACTAGATTTGGCTACCTTATATGCCCTTGTTTTTAGTCGAATACTATCCTTAATTTCTTTACTTAGCCACAGATGGCTGTCTTTTCTTTTACACCCTTTTCTTCTCAGTGGAATATATTTTTTTTGGAAGTTGTAAAATAACTCCTTAAATGTACACCACTGATCATGTATCGTCTTACCCTTTAATCTATTTTCCCAATCCACTCTACTCAATTCCGCTCTCATACCTTCATAGTCTCCTTTATTCAAGCTTAGCACGCTTGTTTGAGATCCAACCTTCTCACCATCTAATTGAATATGGAATTCAACCATGTTATGGTCACTCATTCCAAGGGGATCCTTTACTAGGACATTTTTAATTAATCCTGTCTCGTTACACAGGACCAGATCTAAGGTTGCTTGCCCCCTGGTCGGTTCAGTTACATACTGTTCAAGAAACCCATCCCTAATACACTCAATTAACTCATCCTCAAGGCAGCCCTGCCCAATTTGATTTGTCCAATTAATATGATAGTTAAAATCCCCCATAATTATAGATGCTCCCTTATTACAAGCCTCAACTATTTCCTGATTGATACTCCGTCCAACAGAGTTGCAACTGTTGCTCCATGGAATGGATGGCTACCTCCGTGGAAAGGATTGCTACCTCCGTGGTAAGGCTGGCTACTGTAGAGGAGAGGATGGCTACGGCCATGGAGGAGCTTAGTCGCCGGGGTATGGAAAACATGGTCATTGTTCAGAATAGAATGACATCTCTTGAGGAGCGATGGGCATCTATTGAACAGAGAAACCAGACCTTCATGGAATTCCTTCTGAGTAGGACTGCCATTGCAGATACGGGTCCCCATGGCCCCCCTGATGTGCAGCAAGGTGCTCTCCAGCCTCTTCCAGGCACTGGCCCCTTCTGGCCTGTGCAGCTTCAGGTGGGTGAGCAGCAGCCTGGCGCTCCTGCTGCTGCTGATGTTGCTGGTGCTGCTGTTGTTCCTGGTTCTGCTGCTGCCACGGTTGGTGCTCAAGCTCCTCTAATTCCCAGATGGGAACGAAATAAATGGCTCCCATGCTTCTGGTATATGCCTCCGTTGAGGAAGCGCTGAGTGAAGGTGGCGAGAGGGGTTTCCCAGGAGGTCACACTGGAGATGGGTGTGAGGCTCCAACCTTCCAGAGGTGTGGTTAAGCCTTCTAAAAGTTGCCCCAGACCTGAGACCACTAAGTCCTGCCACCTGCAAATGATGGCTGATCAAATCTCTTTAATGGTTGACCTGCAGTTGATAGTCAGCAATCCAATAGTGCTCCTGCCAGGTTTCACCATCGTGTTTCCCACCAGGCGTGTTTTACGTGGGAAAAGGGTTAAATTTGCAAGGGCCTGTTAAAATAGGATTATAGAGGCCATTTAGTGGTTATTAAGGGCTTTAAAGAACAGTGCCGCCTGTTGGATGCGGGACGGAGTCGGGACCATCAGACACACCTGAGTTAAAATTGCTCGGAGACAGGAACCAGGCCGGGGGGGGGGGGGGGGGGGGGTCCCGCCCACCTGTTTTTGCGATTTTAACCCCTCCAAGCCCGACTCCATGGCTCAATGAAAATCGAGCCCTGTGCCTCTATTTATGAAGCCCAGGATCCCGTAAGCTTTTTTAACCGCTTTCTCAACCTGCCCTGCCACCTTCAATGATTTGTGCACATATACCCCCAGGTCTCTCTGTTCATGCACCCCCCTTAGGATTGTACCCTTTAGTTTATATTGCCTCGCCTTGCTCTTCCTACCAAAATGTATCACTTCGCACTTTTCTGCATTAAATTTCATCTGCCACGTGTTTGCCCATTCCCCCAGCCTGTCCATGTCTTCTTGCAGTCTATCACTATCCTCCTCACTGTCCACTATACCTCCAAGTTTTGTGTCAGCGGCTAATTTTGAGATTGAGCACAGGCCAGGGGGTTTGAGCCTGAGGTTTCCATGCACCACAGTCAGAAATAACGTTTCCATTAATCCTAATTCTTCGTGACTCTTCTACACGAGGTGCCCTGATGGCGAAATGCCCGTTTGTAAATGGGACGTGCCTTGCTTTTTGAAAGCACGGGTAAGACATGCTGTTATACACAAGAACAGGAGCATTATGCCTGCATCACACAGTGCAGTATTCTGCTGCCAAAGTTCAGTCAACACTGAAGTGGAACAGACACGGAGAGATTTGTTAACCAGATTTAGCACAGCCTAAGTGTGCAAGATCTCACCCAGTACATAACTTGCAATGCATCGACGATCTTGTAGCACATTCTGACCCTTTCACCAAAGGCCTCAGGCTCAGTTGGGTTGCCAACTATGGTTGGATGTATTCCTGGAAGTTTCATCATATCACCTCCTGCCATGAACCTCCCTCCGCCCCCGCCCCCCTCCAAACACCCGCCCAGTCAAACAGCCTTTTTTCCCCCCTCTCCAATATTTTTATATTTTATAAACAAAAGTGTCCAAAGAAAATGAAAAAAAAACGCACAATATTTTTTATGTCCCTATGATTTTTCTTCTCCCCAGTTTGCTGGCAGCAGTGCCCAGGAGATTAAATTCCTGGAGAACACTCCAGGAAGAGAGTGTTTGAAGACCAGGACCTCAAACCCGGCACCAAGCTCATGGTTTACAGAGCAGCAGTGATACCCGCCCTCCTGTATGCCTCAGAGACATGGACCATGTACAGCAGGCACCTCAAAGCACTGGAGAGGTACCACCAACGCTGCCTCCGCAAGATCCTGCACATCCGTTGGCAGGATAGGCGCACCAACGTCAGTGTTCTTGCTCAGGCCCACATCCCCAGCATCGAAGCTCTGACCACGCTCGATCAGCTCCGATGGACGGGTCACATTGTCCGCATGCCCGATACGAGACTCCCCAAACAAGCACTCTACTCGGTGCTCTGACACGGCAAGAGAGCCCCAGGCGGGCAGAGGAAACGCTTGAAGGACACCATCAAAGCCTCCTTGAAAAAGTGTAACATCCCCACCGACACCTGGGAATCCCTGGCCCAAGACCGCACAAAGTGGAGGAGAAGCACCCGGGAAGGCGCTGAACACCTCGAGTCTCTTCGCCGGGAGCAAGCGGAAGCCAAGCGCAGGCAGCGCAAGTAGCGCACGTCAACCCAAGCACCCCACCCACCCGCCCCTTCAACCACCGTCTGCCCCACCTGCGACAGAGACTGTAGGTCCCGCATTGGACTCATCAGTCACCTGAGAACTCATTTTTAATGTGGAAGGAAGTTATCCTCGGTTCCGAGGGACTGCCTAAGAATTCCTGGAGACTCCAGGTCAGTCCTGGACGGTTGGCAACCCAAGGCCCAGCCCCAGAAGAGCACTCCTTACCGCACCAAAGCTACAATTTTTCATTTCACACTCGCATTCTTTGGCAGCTGAGCCAGGTCCTGCTTTGTGCTGTGGACCACTGGGAAATGGATCAGTAAATGCTCCAAACTCGTTTCATGTTTGCCCTTTATATCCAGTGTCAGATTATACCCTTCACGGTAAATTTGACTGAATCTAAAGTGACCAAATGTACCGACAAGCTTTGAGGGCAAGAGACGGCTTGGCTACAACATTTGTAAAATAAATGATGCGCTTGCAAGCTGTTTTGTTTTCTCTCCAAAAAGATAAGTGTTGTGTATGTAACCTGTTCCACCTTAAGAGAGCTTAAGCCTGTTCCACCTTAAGAGATGTACTACTTTCTCAGGCTGCTGTAGACGTAATACCGGGGGTGAACACACCGGTATATAAGCACTGTGCAGTAATCTTGTATTCAGAATAGTCCCTACCTCCAACCAGTAAAGACCTGTTTTTGATTGTTATTAATTAGTCTGTGTCTTAATTAACTAGATTACTGCACAGTGCTTATATACCGGTGTGTTCACCCCCGGTATTACGTCTACAGCAGCCTGAGAAAGTAGTACATCTCTTAAGGTGGAACAGGCTTAAGCTCTCTTAAGGTGGAACAGGTTACATACACAACAATAAGATCCTGAAAATTCAGTGAGAACCAGGAGTCAACAACCTTCAGGTGCAAAAACAACGACTCTCTCCCACCCTTGAATGATCTTGGTTAACTAAGCATCAAAACAAATGAGAAAACAACACTCATCACACAGTTCAGGACATGAATGCTGTGGGCGAGCTGCCAAGTTTTGGGGTATAAAAGGTGCTGTAAAATGACCACTCGCGGCTGCAGTTGAGGGCAACGTGGTCAGTTGCCAGCTAAAGTCATACGTCCAGTCATCGCTGAATTGACCTCTCACTGGTGTTAGTACGTGTATGGTTTCTTATGATCACTTGAGCTTAAAGCAAATGATTAAGATCCGTGCGTACTTAGTAAAGGATTTGAGCATGGTTGTCATTCCATGCGTGCTTGCTTCTAACAGGTAAATAATTTGAGTACGGGTTGTATATTTTTTTAAATTCGTTTTTATGGGACGTGGGCCTCGCTGGCAAAGCCAGCATTTACTGCCCATCCCTAATTGCCCTCGATAAGGTGGTGGTGAGCCTCCTTCTTGAACCGCTGCAGTCCGTGTGGTGAAGGTGCTCCCACAGTGCTGTTAGGGAGGGAGTTCCAGGATTTTGACTCAGCGACGATGAAGGAACGGCCGATATACTTCCAAGTCAGGATGGTGTGTGACTTGGAGGGGAACTTGGAGGTGGTGGTGTTCCCATCCGCCTGCTACCCTTGTCCTTCTAGATGGTAGAGGTCGCGGGTTTGGGAGGTGCTGCCGAAGAAGCCTTGGCGAGTTGCTGCAGTGCATCTTGTAGATGGTACACACTGCAGACACGGTGCGCCGGCGGTGGAGGGAGTGAATGTTTAAGGTGGTGGATAGGGTGCCGATCAAGTGGGCTGGATGGTGTCGAGCTTCTTGAGTGCTGTTGGAGCTGCTCTCATCCAGGCAAGTGGAGAGTACTCCATCACACTCCTTACTTGTGCCTTGTGGATGGTAGAAAGGCTTTGGGAAGTCAGGAGGTGAGACATTCGCCGCAGAATACCCAGCCTCTGACTTTGGGTACTTGTAACCGCTTGCTGATTTTAGGTAAAGAATAGTTTACCCTGAAATCTTTGTCTCGAGTTGTCTGTTCCACGGGTCTGAACTCTATAAACTGTCAATCTGAATGTCTTAACAGAGGAGACTTTTATTCCAACACCTGACTCCCTGAGGGGAATGCTCTGTCTGGCTGCGGAAACCAGTCCACCAACGAGCATGACTTAGAGAAGGAGAGTGGGAGGGGAAGGAGGCAGGTTCTGAGAGCAAAATGCACCCCGACTTCTCCCTGGAATCGAGAGAAATTGAACATAAAATGAATCGATAGAGTTAGATGGAGAGGGGTGGGAGGAGGCTCGTGTGGAGCATAAACACCGGCATGGACAGGTTTGGCCGAACGACCTGTTTCTGTTCCACAGCTTCGATGTAATTCTATGAACTGTGGACCAGACTGATCTTGGACTGAATAATGGGCCAGATAATTGCACTATGTAACACAAAATCTAAGAGAATGTGTAATGTACTACACCTTATCGACATCAGCAACATCAAGAAAATAACATGGAAGCACTTCGTACGTCTTTCCAACATTGTTAACTGCAACACAGAAAATCACAATTAGAACAGAACCACATCAACAAATGTTCAGTTCAGTAGCCCAACTCCCCAGGGCCCTGTGTTACTGACTGTATCTCTACTGATGTTAATGCAGCTCCCTCACACTGTCACTCAGTAACCCCTCTCCCCCAGCGCCCTGTTTCACTGACTGTATCTCTACTGATGTTAATCCAGCTCCCTCAGTCACTCAGTAACCCCTCTCTGTGTTACTGACTGTATCTCTACTGATGTTAATCCAACTCTCTCACACTGTCACTCAGTAACCCCTCTCCCCCAGCGCCCTGTGTTACTGACTGTAACTCTACTGATGTTAATGCAGCTCCCTCACACTGTCACTCAGTAACCCCTCTCCCCCAGCGCCCTGTATCACTGACTGTATCTCTACTGATGTTAATGCAGCTCCCTCACACTGTCACTCAGTAACCCCTCTCCCCCAGCACCCTGTGTCACTGACTGTATCTCTACTGATGTTAATCCAGCTCCCTCAGTCACTCAGTAACCCCTCTCTGTGTTACTGACTGTATCTCTACTGATGTTAATCCAACTCTCTCACACTGTCACTCAGTAACTCCTCCCCCAGCGCCCTGTTACTGACTGTATCTCTACTGATGTTATTCCAGCTCCCTCACAGTCACTCAGTAACTCCTCCCCCAGCGCCCTGTGTTACTGACTGTATCTCTACTAATGTTAATGCAGCTCCCTCACACTGTCACTCAGTAAACCCTCTCCCTCAGCGCCCTGTGTCACTGACTGTATCTCTACTGATGTTAATCCAACTCCCTCACAGTCACTCAGTAACTCCTCCCCCAGCGCCGTGTTATTTACTGACTGTATCTCTACTGATGTTAATTGAGCTCCCTCACACTGTCACTCAGTAACCCCTCTCCCCCAGCGCCCTGTGTTACTGACTGTATCTCTACTGATGTTAATCCAGCTCCCTCACACTGTCACTCAGTAACCCCTCTCCCCCAGCACCCTGTGTTACTGACTGTATCTCTACTGATGTTAATCTGGCTCCCTCACACTGTCACTCAGTAACCCCTCTCCCCCAGCACCCTGTGTTACTGACTGTATCTCTACTGATGTTAATCTGGCTCCCTCACACTGTCACTCAGTAACCCCACTCCCCCAGCACCCTGTGTTACTGACTGTATCTCCACTGATGTTAATCCAGCTCCCTCACAGTCACTCAGTAACTCCTCCCCCAGCGCCGTGTTATTTACTGACTGTATCTCTAGTTAATCCATTTCTGTAACAGGCTGCCAACATACTGTACTAAAAATAACCATAAGATATTGAAGAATCAATGTTGTGGAGTAGAACAAAATAAGTTTGAATTGATGATCATTCTGTGTAATGATTTGATGAATGCTTTCTGATGGTGAACACCTCCCGTCTTTTAAAACACCTGAATTAGATTTTTTAACACCAGTAACCCTTTCCTCCGCTCTTTGATTTTTCTTACGTTTCCTTACTCCCGCGTGTGCAAGCGCATCTGGAACAACGCTCTCCTTATTGTTATACCTGGATTTTCCCTGCCGGGCAGCGGGAATCCTGTAAAAATGAGAAAGTTGGTCAAATCCAAACCTTGGGAACGAGATGGAATTACCCAGGATCCCAATGTTCAGGTCCTTCAGCGCTGCCTCGATCGGTCCGTAGATCTCGGCGCCAGACGAGAAGTCGGCCTGAATAATCTTGGTTTTCTTGCCTTGCTGCTGCTCTGCAATCACCCAGAGAGGAACAAGTCATCATCTCACAGCCCGAATAACTTCCAGAATCACTCGACATGTCCTCTCACCCAAACAGGTTTCACAGAATGATACACAGCACAGAAAGAGGCCATTCGGCCCATCGTGCCTGTGCCGGCTCTTTGAAAGAGCTCTCCGATTAGTCCCACTCCCCCCTGCTCTTTCCCCATAGCCCTGCAAATATTAACATTTCCATTTCCCTTCTGAAAGTTACTATTGAATCTGCTTACACCGCCCTTTCAGGCAGCGCGTTCCAGATCACAACAACTCGCTGCGTAATAAAAATCCCCTCTTGTCGCCTCTGGTTGTTTTGCCGATTATCTTAAATCTGTGTCCTCTGGTTACCGACCCTCCTGCCACTGGAAACAGTTGCTCCTTATTTACCCTATCAAAACCCTTCATGATTTTGAACACCTCTATTAAATCTCCCCTTAACCTGCTCTGCTCTAAGGAGAACAATCCCAGCCAGCTTCTCCACTCTCTCCACATCACTGAAGTCCCTCATCCCTGGTACCATTCCGGTAAATCTCCTCTGCACCCTCTCCAAGGCCTTGACATCCTTCCTAAAGTGCGGTGCCCAGAATTGGACACAATACTCCAGCTGGGGCCTAACTGGGTTTGTATCACGGGGCCCGATTTACGATGGGCATCATTTTAAAACAGAGCAGCTTTTTCCCAGCCCAACGCAGGAATGTCTGGTGTTGCCTTTGGGTGGGATGTTTGGATTGTGGGTCGGGCGAAGTGACTGAAGAGATGGAGCTTCTCACCCAACTAGCTTTGGGCCAAATAGTCCCATTTCGGAGTGGCTTGTGAGATATTTAAAAATGTAAATTTTAACACCAAAAGCAACAGTTTTCCGTTCCCACTTTGCGTCCTTGTCTCATGATGGGGTTTACTGAGGTTTCCACTGAATTTTCAACAGCTGTGAGACAGCGAGTGGTGGATGTGCTGCTTCCTCTCAACGAGATTTGAAACTCTTGTTTCCACCTGTCTCTCGTCGCATTGTGCCCAAGGATCTGCCCGCCTCTCCCAGAGACATTGGCCCTCGCTGGGGTACTCTCCCACTGATGCCAGCTGCCTTGGGTGCTTTGCCCAAAAAGGCCATTCTTCCTTCATATGAGAGAGTGCAGGCAATGTGTGCTAGTAGGCTATTCGACAGAGAGGGCCATCACAACTGAGCCAGCTCCTCACCAGGCGCACTTTCAAGCAGTGCGCATTGGATAGCGAACAGCAGGAGGAAGCCTGGTTGATTTTTTACCCCTCCGTAACCCAGGGACACTAAGGCCAATTGTAACCGCCAACAGGCAATCATTAGTTGTGATATCATCTCTTATGTAATTCAACAACAACATCTAGTATTTATATAGCGCCTTTAAAATGTCCCAAGGCGCTTCACAGGAGCGTTACAAAACAAAATTTGAACCGAGCCACATAAGGAGATATTAGGACAGGTGACCAAAAGCTTCGTCAAAGAGGCCAGTTTTAAGGAGCGTCTTAAAGGAGGAGAGAGAGGTAGAGAGGCGGAGAGGTTTAGGGAGGGAATTCCAGAGCTCGGGGCCCAGGCAGTTGAAGGCACGGCCGCCAATGGTGGAACAATGAAAATCGGGGGGATGCTCAAGAGGCCAGAATTAGAGGAGGGTTGTGGGTCATAAAGACTATGGCCTAGAAATTCAGTGGCCTGCGCCACCAGTTTGCGCCCAAAGAGGCCACTCAGAGGCTTTAGCGCCACTGGCCGCAACCACCGCGATATTTAGCGGGGCGCTAATGGCGGCGTTAGCCTGTAGCGCTGCGCCGCCACCAATGACGTCATCGGTGTGCGCAGCGCCCCGCTACCACCCCGAACGCCATATTAGGTCACGACCGCCTCCTCAGCGCCGGCCGCAAATAGCGACCGGTACACAGGGGCCAACCTGTGCCGGTAGTGGCGCTAGTTAAGGTGGAGGTGCGGCCGGCCGCTTTTTCGGCGGCCGCCTGCCCGCACCTCCGTCCCCGGCCTCCTACACACACCCCCCCCCCCCCCCCCGCGGCATTGCCGGCTGTTTCCCCGAGAGCCCGGCACTTCTCCTTGGTGCCGGGCTCATTTGCCGGCACTCGCGAGCGGGGATCGCGCTGTTGCAGGCACCTCCCCCTTAACAGTGGGAGGAAGGCCTGCAGTACCGCAGCGTGCCGTGCCGCAGCGGGTGGCGCTGCGGCACTTTGCGCGCCGATATTCAGTTTCAGCGCCCCAAGCGGGGCGCGGGAAGCCTCGTTTAGCGGCCCGCTTCCATTTGGGGCGCAGAAACTGAATATCCCGCTGGCGCAAGTGGCTCCGCGCGCAGCGGTAATTCCGGCACCCAGGCGAGCTGGGCGCCCCAAACTGAATTTTTAGCCCTATGTCCCCAAGTGTAGTAGACACAGGGTCACTGACCTACTGATGCAGCACCTGTGCCTCTACAGGGTCTATGCAGTGGGATTATTTTTGCATTGCTCTAGCAAAGAGCCGGCGTAGACGCGATGGGCTGAACAACCTCCCTCTGTGGGAATCTTCTGTGGTTCTTACCTATCTCCTTTGCTGTGGCTCTCAGCTTCTCCAACGACCGGCTGATCAGCACCACATTGAGCCCCCTTCTTGCCAACTGGGAATCAAGAAAAGAAATGCATTAATCCAGTGCCCCACTGGTGTGGTAAGGGCCAAGCTGAGCACTACACCAGCAGTGTATACCAGTGAGAGGGAAGATCCTGCTGTAATCAGATATTGCAATGCAATGTTCCATTAGAAGAAAAGGAGGCGCTCCCTAGTAGCTGGTAGCACTGCCCCAGTGTGGTACTGAGGCACATAGACCAGAAAGATCTCAGATACAATCTCGGGTCTCTGCTGAAGTAGCTGATCTTGGCCAGGGCATTATCTGGGGCACTATAATTGTCCTCAGTACCCTTGGGAGGAGGGATGGGAATTCAGCCAGGCTTCCCATTCTCAATCACTGTCCGGGGTTCATCTTCGGTGTGATGCCTTCACAACGGAATAGCCTGCTGATGCCCTCTGTCTCGGCTCAGCTATGAAGTACTGGAGGATGGCCGTTGACAGTGAACCTGTACCCGAGCAGGACTCAGCTCCTTCAGGAGAGGCTGGAGAGAAAGTTGGGGGAAAAAAGCTGAATATCTTAGAAATAATACAAGAACTTGGGCTATTAGCATAGTAAAACATCCCAGGGCGCTTCACAGGAGCGATTATCAAACAAAATTTGCCACCGAGCCACATAAGGAGATATTAGGACAGGTGCCCAAAAGCTGGGTCACAGAGGTAGGTTTTAAGGCGTAGAGGTTTAGGGAGGGAATTCCAGAGCCTACACAGCTGAAGGCATGGCCATCAATGGTGGGGCAAAGGAAATCAGGGAGGCACAAGAAGCCAGTTGGAGGAACATAGAAATCTCAGAGGGTTGTGGGGCTGGAGGATGCTGCAGAGATATGGGTGGGGTGGGCGTTGGGGGGCGAGGTGATGGGAAGGATTTGAACACAAGGATGAGAATTTTAAAATCGAGGCGTTGCTGGACCGGGAGCAGGTCGGCGAGCACAGGGGTAATGGGTGAACGGGACTTGGTGCAATTTAGGATACGGGAATGAGAGTTTTGGATGAACTCAAGTTTGGGCAAAGTGGGAGGTCGGCCGGGAGACCATTGGAACGCTCGAGTCTGGAGGTAACAAAAGCATGGATGCAAATATTTGCAAACATAACCAAGATTGTCTCTGTAATAATTCAATTACAATATAGACAGTAAAGAGCAGCGGGGGAGGTGGGGGGGGGGGGCAGTGGGATTAATTGGATAGCTCTACCAAAGAGCCGGCACACGCACAATGGGCCAAATGGCCTCCTTCTGTGCTGCATCATTCTATGAATATAGACAGCAACTCAAAGGCAGAGATCTGTATTACCTCATGAGCGTAGGCTTTTCCAATCCCAGCGGTTGCACCTGTTACAACTAGAAAAAGTAACTGATTAAAAATCCATTTTACTGACGTATAATTCATTTATGATTCACTATACTTTCCTCTCTTACTGAATTCCATCTCCCCACCTCATGTGCACTTTCCTCTGATCTTCCGAAACTTCCACACACTGACCGACATGCTTGGTCTTCTCCCTCTCCATCGACATCAGGCTGAATCCAAGACAGTTTCCGGCTCGCTAACAACCCATTATCTCGTGATGGCGGCGTTCCTCACCGCTCTCTACATTCGCTTCCTTCTACGAACTTTGGCCTAGAAATTCAGTATAGCCACTTTTGGGGCGGTAAAGTCGGGCGGCCGCTAAAGTTTGCGCCCGCCGGAAAGTGGAGGCCACTTCGCCGATATTCAGTAGCTTTGGCCAACGAGTTTGCTCGAGCGCTGAAACTGGCGTTGCACGGCTATCTTTAGGCGCTAAGCCGGCGGTGCAGACTGATACCGCCGAGGCCGGGCGCAGCGCAGGTGCGGTCATGTCTTGATTGACAGCAGACACCCTGGCGCCGGCCAGCTCTTAAAGGGGGAAGGGTCGACTTGGTCTGCTGCCACGCCCTGGATACTGCAGCCCTCCAGCTAGGCCTAAACACTGCTGCTGGAGAGAAATAGCGCCAGGAAGGATGCAGAGGGCCCGTGAGCGAGCGCAGCGCTTCTCTGCCCATGATTTAAAGGTGCTGGTTAGGGCTTTGGAGAGGAGACGCCATATCTTGTTCCCGGACAGTGGCAAGAAGCCTGCCACCAGGGTGTACAGGAGAGCCTGGAGGGATATCGCCCAGAGGGTCACAGCCAACAGCGATGTCCCCAGGACTGGTGTCCAATGCCGGAAAAAGTTTAACGACCTCACTCGGATTGTCAGGGTGAGTACCCTTTCCAGTGTCCTCCTCATCCTTGCATGTGCACCTCACGTTATGGGCAAAGGGACCTCAAAGCCCTAATGGCCAGCCCTCATCCAGCAGCTATGGCACTGGCATGAACATCAATTGCACTTTCTGCACGTTACACACTGGCCAAGCTATTCCACCATGGGAGGCAGTGCATACAGCAACAGGGCACCACACTGGCCAAGCTATTCGACCATGGGAGGCAGTGCATACAGCAACAGGGCACCACACTGGCCAAGCTATTCGACCATGGGAGGCAGTGCACACAACAACAGGGCACCACACTGGCCAAGCTATTCGACCATGGGAGGCAGTGCACACAACAACAGGGCACCACACTGTACTTAGAGGCCGTCCTTTCTCTTGCAGGCCAAGCTGGCCCAGAATCTGAGGAGCCGGACTGTCACCGGTGGAGGCCGTCCCCAGTTCCAGCAGCTCAGTGACCTGGAGGAGCGCGTGGGTCGACTCATGGGTGGCCGGCTGATTGGCCCCGTTGCATGTGGAGATGCCGACCCTGTGCTGGGCCCCAATGGTAAGGACATGACCTTTTGGACCTCTCTCGTTCCCCTTGCGCTTCAGATCTACATCCTTTGCCACTGTCCGACCAATGCGCTGAATGCCACCACTCATGCCTCCCTCGCTGACGCCCTGTCCTCACTCTAAAGCTACTCTTGTGCCTTCCTGCTTTCAGCTGGTGAGGAGGAGGTCCCTGAAGCTGCCAGTGACAGTCCCTCGGAAGAGGAGGACGAGGAGGAGCAAGAGGAAGGCGGCCCCTCGGGGGAACCCTCATCCGCGCCAGGGGATGGCAATGGAGGGGACACGTCTTCCCTGGAGGAGAGGCAGGGGGAAGTGTTGCAGGGGGGTGTAGCTCCTGTGCCCAGTGGCGTCGAGCCACGCGGGAAGGGTCGGGCAGCTCGGCTGCCTTCTCCCCAGAGGGGGGAAGTGTTGCAGGGGAGTGTAGTTGCTGGGCCCAGTGGCGTCCAGCCATGCGGGAAGGGTCGGCCAGCTCGGCGGCCTTCTCCCCAGAGGGAGAGTCCAGCCTCCAGTCCAGAGACGGTCCTCGCCCAGGAGGTGCGCCTCCTCGATCAAATGTCCGTGGACTCGGATCGCCGGCACACCGAGTTCATGGGGGTTGTGGCACGGTTGCCTGAGGCCATCGAGTCCCTGGCTCATAGTGTGTCCGATTTCGGGGCCTCACAGGCCAGGGGTTTCGAACATCTCGGGGCAGCACAGGACGCGAGTCGGGCCGAATTGAGGGCAGCACAGGACGCGAGTCGGGCCGAATTCAGGGCAGCACAGGACGCGAGTCGGGACGACTTCAGGGCAGCACAGGCAGCGAGTGGCCAGTTGATCAGTGGTGCCGTGCAGTCACTGGCTGGTCTGATGCGGGCACAGACCAGGGCAGTACGGGCACTCACTGCTGCCACACTCGCTGTGTCAGGCAGGCATCGCCAGGGCACCCGCCGCGCTGCAGCAGCACAGCGGTCTGGCCTTCAGCAGATTGCTGCACTTGCTGCAGTGCCAGCCCGGCCAAGTGCCAGTGTCTCAGGCGAGCAGCGAGCGCCTGGCATCAGCCAGCTTGCCCCCATTGCTGCAGCCGCCACTGCCACTCCCCCAGCGAAGCTGCCACGAGCTGCTGGAGAGACTGATGCTGCCCAGCCACAGCTGCAGCAGTCAGCAGCCGGCCCCTCGAGGGCCAGAGCTCGTCTAGGCCGACCCCCAAGGGCATCTGCCGTCACGCAATGTGCCCCTCAGGAGCCTTCCCCCAGCCTTGCAGCACCCACAGGGCCCAGGTTGAGGTGGAGCAGCAGGTCGGCCAGGGGCCGGAAAAGGCTGGACAAGGACTCGCCCTCTCGGCACACAAAGTAGAGTGTGTTGCCAAATGTTTTTTTATATGTGGGTGGTTGTGTTGTCTATGGGGGGGGTTGTTTTGGTAAGGCCGAGGATGAAGGCCATTTGGATGGAAAAGTTTTGTTATTCCTCCCCAGGTTGTAGGAGTGAGTCATGTGTTTGACTGTTTTTTGGGGGTGTTGTCTGTTTTTGGGTTTCATGTGGGAAGGGCCCTGAGTTTGTTCAATAAAGCTTTTTCTTTATTCAGCTTGTCCATGTGTGATGTTTGAAGTGGTTGTTGCGTTAACCGGCTGAGGGCTTGCGGAGCGGCTGCATTCATGTCCCTTCATTGCCACAAGCCATTCCCTGACAGGGGGCCTAGAAGTGTCGTTCAATAAGCCGCCGGCGGACGGCCCTTGGACCTTGTGGCTCCCTCCTAGGCTGGTACTCCTCCTCCTCCTCCTCCTCATGGTCCTCCTGCTCCTCCTCCTGAGGTGGTGGTCCAACGTGAGGTGGCAGTGCCTTAGTCCTGCGGATAGCCAGGTTGTGCAGCATGCAGCAAACGACGACGAACTGGGAGACTCTATCCGGCGAATACTGCAGAGATCCGCCGGAGCGATCCAGGCAGCGGAACCGTTGCTTGAGGACGCCAATCGTTTGCTCTATGATGTTCCTTGTGGCTTGATGGCTTTCGTTGTATGCCTCCTCAGCAGGGGTCCTGGGCGCGCGGAGCGGGGTCATGAGCCATGTACACAAAGGGTAGCCCTTGTCCCCGATAAGCCATCCTCTTGGGGGAGGCTGTGCCTGGAACATGTCAGCCACAGTAGTCTGGCGCAGGATAAATGCATCGTGGCTGCTGCCTGGAAAGCGGGCATTGACAGCTAGGATGCGCTGCCTGTTGTCACACACCAGCTGTACATTGAGGGAATGGTAGCCCTTCCGGTTGCGGTAATCCTCGGCATTGTCGATAGGTGCCCGCAAAGCCACATGCGTGCAGTCAATGGCGCCCTGCACCATGGGGAAGTCGGCGATCCTCGCAAATCCGACTGCACGCTGCTCCTGCCTCTCCAGGGTCATGGGGAAGGAGATGAATTGGTGTCTCCTTGTGAAAAGGGCATCGGTGACCTGCCGGATGCAGCGATGCACGGCGAACTGGGATATGTTAGCTATGTCCCCAGCAGCGGCTTGGAAGGAGCCGCTTGCATAAAAGTTCAGAGCCACCGTGACCTTCACTTCCACCGACAGAGACGTCCTGCACATCAGCTGTGGATGCAGATCTCTGTGAAGCAGCTGGCAGATCTCTGCAACCACCTCCCTTCTGAAGTGCAGCCTCTTAACACACTGCGCGGCAGTCATGGTGAGATAGGACACCTGCTGGCGGTATTCCCTGAGTGGGTAAGGCCTACGTTGCCGACGCCTGATGCCCCCTCTGCGTCTAGGCATGGCTGCCCCTCTCACACAGCATCTGCGAGCCCTTCGCACATAATGCTGGAACTGAGGGTTGGAACCCCATGCAGCCCCCATAATATACTTGCAAACAATGAAATCACAATGAGGCAAATTTCCAAGCTCCGGCCAGAAGCCAAAAATACCTCTCCTATTTTGGGCCAAATCAGTAAGGTCTCTTCCTTGGTCTCTGTCCAGAAATCCGTTGCACAAAAGTCATTGCAGCAAAATGGCTGGCCTTTATAGTTCAGTGTAAGTGCCCTTTAATTAGTGCTCCCCGAGGCCCGTAGGGCCTCTGCTGCGTTCCACTTCACAGTTCTTAGCACCGCCACGCCCACATTGGGCGGGCGCGACTGAAGTTCCGGTTTGGGGCGCACAAAGGGCGTTGCACGACGAAATTACGTCATAAGCTGCGCGCGCAGCTGAGCGCGCGCAAACACTTTGCGCCGGCGCTAAATGTCTACTGAAGTTGGGCGTAGGCGCAGATCGCCCTGCGCCCGGCCGCTAAGTGCCTAGCGCTCGAGATCTACTCCTCCTAAGGCACTAACAGCTGGCGCACGCAACTGAATTTCTAGGCCTTTATGCTTTGAAATCCCAAGCTTAGTGTCACCTGACTGTCACTTCTCAATTGCCCCCTCCCCACCTTTTTGCAACCTTGGCCGCTCACCTTAGTTTCTTTGCAATGCGTTAAAAACCTTGGCAAAAAGGCTGGTGAGAGATGAGCTGGTCATCTCTAAAGGTAGAGGACTAAAGAAAGCAAGAAAGACTTGCATTTCTATAGCGCCTTTCACGACCTCAGGACCTGAGTGTGGTCACTGTTGTAATGTAGGAAACGCGGCAGCCAATGTGAGCACAGTGAGCTCACACAAACAGCAACATGATAATCTGGTTGAGGGATAAATATTGTTGGTTGAGGAATAATATTGACCAGGACACCGGGGAGAACTCCCATGCTCTTCTTCGATAAAGTGCCATGGAATCTTTTATGTCCACCTGAGAGAGCAGACGGGGCCTAGGTTTAACGTCTCATCCAAAAGCTGGCACATCCAATAGTGCAGCGCTCCCTCAGTACTGCACCTCCGACAGTGCAGCGCTCCCTCAGTGCTGCCCCTCCGACAGTGCGGCGCTCCCTCAGTACTGCCCCTCTGACAGTGTGGCACTCCCTCAGCACTGCCCCTCCGACAGTGTGGCACTCCCTCTGTACTGCCCGTCCGACAGTGTGGCGCTCCCTCAGTACTGCCGCTCCGACAGTGCGGTGCTCCCTCAGTACTGCCTCTCCAACAGTGCGGCGCTCCCTCGGTACTGCCCCCCTGACAATACAGCACTCCCTCAGTACTGCCCGTCTGACAGTTTGGCGCTCCCTCAGTACAGCCCCTCTGACAGTGTGGCGCTCCCTCGGTACTGCCCCTCCGGCAGTGCGGCGCTCCCTCAGTACTGCCCCTCTGGCAGTGCGGCGCTCCCTCAGTACTGCCTCTCCGACAGTGTGGCGCTCCCTCAGTACTGTCCCTCCGACAGTGTGGCGCTCCCTCAGTACTGCCTCTCCGACAGTGTGGCGCTCCCTCAGTACTGTCCCTCCGACAGTGTGGCGCTCCCTCAGTACTTGCACCGAGAGTGTCAGCCTAGATTATGGGCTCAAACCTGTTAAGTCTGTGTGTTCTAGTTATTGTTAATAAGAATCACTGCACACAGACCACAAGAGTAAATTCAACAGGTCTTTACTAGTCGGAGGTCAGGCTGAACTGCCCAATAAATCATTACACAGCACTTATATACCGGTGTGGTCACCACCGGTATTACAGTATACAGCAGCCAAGATAAAGTAGTGCATCTCTTAAAATAGTTCTCTTAAAGGTGGAACGGTTACATACACCACAATCCTCCCTTTTTAGCTTAACAGTATATATTCCCCATTAAACATAACATAATAACATATATACACAACTTCATGTAAAAACAGTTCACAGATTCAGTCTCTGAGGAGGCCTCCTGATCCGAGACGGATAACGCCTTTCAGGGGTCTCTGGTTCTCGTTGCTGGGGTGACTCATCTAGTTGATCCCCTATGGATAGGACATCATCATCAGGTATATTCACTTCTGAGGTAGATGCTTCAGGTTCACTAACTTCCTCCACGGTTGTCTCTGTCGTAACCATGGGCTCGACCCTTGTTCTCGATCCCACCAGTTGGTCAGCATGACGTCACATTACATTTTCACCAACATCTACCGTGTACATCAGGGGTCCTTGTCTGGCCCGAATTGTTCCAGATTGCCATTTCTCGTTTTTATAGTCCCTGGCTAACACCGGTTGTCCTATTTCAAAACTCCGAGTGGGCTTGTTATTGATATGCTGGAACTGTTTGTTTTTGACTTCCCTCCACACATTTGGTTTTAACAAGTCCAACCTGGACCGCAACCTCCTGTTATAGAACATCATGGCAGGACTTTGGTTTGTTGTTGCATGGGTGGCGTTTCGATATGCCAGTAGGAAATTGTCCACCTTGTGTTGCAGTGGAATCTGATCTTCGCTCATGGCCTTTATTGCCTTTTTGAACGTCTGTACAAACCTCTCGGCCAGCCCATTCGTAGCTGGATGATATGGGGCAGAGGTATAATGTTTCACCCCATTCTTCTTCAGGAATTTCTGGAATTCCTCTGACACGAACTGTGGTCCGTTGTCTGAACATATTTGCTCTGACAATCCATTTCTTGCAAATATCGTTCTTAGCACCGCGATCGTCTTCTCCGAGGTAGTGGTAGTCATTTTAATCACTTCTGGCCATTTAGAATGTGCGTCCACCGCAATTAAAAACATGGAATCCATGAATGGACCAGCAAAGTCAATATGTACACGTTGCCATGGGGTTGAAGGCCATTCCCATGGATGCAGCGGTGCAATTGGAGGTGCATTTTGGACTTTTTGGCACCCTGAGCAGCTTTTCGTCAGATCCTCTATCTGTTGGTCGATACCTGGCCACCACACATAAGCCCTAGCAAGGCTTTTCATCTTGACTCCCCCCAGATGACCTTCATGTAGTTCTTTTAGAACTCTCTCTCTTAACTTAGGAGGGATAATCACCCTTGTTCCATACATCAATGTTCCCTGACAGATGGACAGCTGTTCTCGTCTTGCTGAGAATGCCGGTAACAGTGGATCACCATGGGCTGGCCATCCCTTTACTGTCAATTCGTAGACCCGGGACAGTGTCGGGTCATTCCTAGTCTCCCTTTCAATATTTGCATTGGTGACAGGTAAACATTCGATGATGGTCGAGTGAAATAACTCCACCGGGTCAACCGTCGGTGCCTCCTCCTCAGTAGGTAGTGGCAGGCGCGACAGCCCATCAGCATTACCATGCTGCTTTGTACCTTTGAATTCTATCTGATATTGATGTGCCCCTAGGAAAAGGGACCATCTCTGGAGCCTCTGTGCTGTCATCACCGAAACACCCTTCTTAGGGTTAAAAATGGATACCAACGGCTGGTGGTCTGTCAGCAGTGTAAACTTCTGGCCCTGCAGGTAATGATTAAACTTCTTTACTCCCCACACAAGGCTGAGAGCCTCCCTATCTATCTGAGCACAGTTGCGCTCAGCGGAGGTCAATGATCTGGATGCAAATGCGACTGGCCTTTCCAAGCCATTTGGCAACTTGTGTGAGAGTACTGCTCCAATACCATAAGGAGAAGCATCACAAGCTAAACGAATAGGTAGCGTTGGGTTGAAGTGAGCCAACACTTCCTCTGAGGTGATCAATGCCTTGCTTTTGTGAAAGGCCTTCTTACAGTCCTCGCTCCACTTCCATGGTACTTCTTTCTGCAAAAGAGCGTTCAGCGGGTGCAGCACCGTGGATAGATTTGGCAGAAACTTATGGTAATAGTTAATCAACCCTAGGAACGACCTCAACTGGGATACATTTTCCGGAGCGGGAGCCTTCACAACAGCTTCGATCTTGTCAGGTGACTTGTGCAGCCCCTCCTGGTCAATGACATGACCACAGTACGAGATCCGTTTCTGAAAGAACTCACATTTCTGGCAATTAACTCGAAGTCCATATTCCTTCAATCTGGTGAGCACCAGTTTCAAATTTGCAAGGTATTCCTCATCGTCATCTCCTGTAATCAGGATATCGTCCAAGTAACATTGAGTGCTTGGAATTCCCTGTAATACCTGCTCCATGGCCCTCTGCCAAATTGCTGGAGCCGAAGCCACTCCAAAAACCAGTCTATTATATCGATACAAGCCTCTGTGCGTGTTGATTGTGAGATACTGGCGCGACTCTTCCTCAACTTCCATCTGTAAGTACGCTTGCGCCAGGTCTATCTTGGTGAAGTGTTTCCCGCCAGACAATGAAGCAAAGATATCCTCAATCCGCGGAAGCGGATATTGCACCGTGTGAAGCACCGGATTAACCGTGATCTTGAAGTCTCCACAGATGCGGACCTTCCCCGGTTCCCCTGGCTTGTTACTCGATGAACGCTTCATGACGGGAACAATGGGCGTGGCCCACTCACTCCAGTCCACCTTAGACAGTACTCCTGAACGTTCTAGCCCATCCAGCTCAGCTTCCACAGCAGGTCGTATCGCATAAGGTACCGGTCTGGCTTTGAAAAATTTTGGGTTTGCATGTTCTGCAATCTTGATTTTTGCCTTAATTCCTCTCAGTGTTCCCAGTCCCTGTTGGAACACCTCTTTAACCTCATCCAATATTCTGGACAATCGTTCAGGTTTAACATCTTTTTTTCCGGAATCTACCGTTATTGCTTTTAGGGAGTGCCAGTCCATATTTATTTTCCTGATCCACTCCCGTCCCAGAAGTGGTGGACCTCCTTCAGGTAGTACATATAAGTCCATTCCTTGGTGTTCTTTGCCCTTGTGTACCACCTTGACTTTTATCTTTCCGATGGGGTATACTCTTTGCCCCGTGTATGTCTGCAATACTATCTCCGTATCCCGTAGGGGAATATGTGTGAATAACCTTTTGTAACCTTGCTTATTCATGACCGTCAACGCCGATCCAGTGTCCAATTCCATCTTCACGTGGACTCCTGCTATCTGAAGTGTGACCCAGATAGTTTGTAGGTCAGCTTCCTTACTCACATTGTGAATTCTCAGACTACCCAGTTCCTTGCTGTTGGAGTCTGAATCCGAATTCTGTTCATCCGAACTCTTCTCAGCCACCTTATGTACCTTTCTGCACTTTTCCTGCGGTGACTTTTTGTTGCTGGTCTTCTTTCCTGACCGGCATACTTTAGCTATGTGACCAAGCTTGCCACATTTTCTACATTCCTGATTTTTAAACCAGCATTGGTTCTGATCGTGTGTTGTCTTTCCACAACGGTAACATTTCGCTGTACCCAAAGCCATTTGATCTACGCTGAGTACCGCTGCCTTCAGCTGCATTTCCGCAGTGCCTCTCGCTGCGGCTTCGTGCGATGCTGCAATAGTGACAGCCTTATCAAGTGTAAGATCATTCTCTTCAAGCAGCCGCTTTTGTGTTCCTTCTTTCGACAATCCACACACGAATTTGTCTCTCAGTGCCTCTGTCAGTCTTTCCCCAAACTGACAGTATTTCGCTAGCTTACGCAGTTCAATTAAATACTCCGCGTTGCTTTCCTCTTTCAGTTGCGTTCTCGCATAAAATTTAAATCGTTCCGCTAACATCAGCGGTGTGGGGTTCAAATGATTTCTCAGGACAGCAACAATATTAGCGAAAGCCTGATCCGCCGGTTTAGCTGGTGATAGAAGATGCTTCAATAGCCCGTATGTCTTCGCACCCATTGAGTTTAGTAAGGTTAGTGCTTTATCTTCATCTGATATTTTATTTGCCTTACAATAAATCTCTATGCGTTCTACATACGTGGCCCAATCTTCAACATCGGGATCGAAATCATTGATGTTACCACGCTTAGGCATCCTCGCAATCTTCTTGAGAAACAAAAAGAAATTTTTATTTTATTTATTTATTTTTTTCAAAATGGCGGTTTCCCGTGCTTGTCTTCTTCCCCCGCCTACGAAAATGGCGGCTTCCCGCATTTGCCTTTCTCCCCCGCTGGCTGTAATGGCGATTGCCGTATTGCTGCATTCGCCCTCCCCAGCGGTTCTCAAATCGTGCCTCCCAGCCCCTCTTGCAGTCCGGTCCTTTCCCCCGGCTGCGGCTGAGTTCTCCGCGTTTTTTTTAATTTTTTTTTATTTTATCCCGCGCCTCGCGGCCTCGGTAGCTGCCCGGCCTTTTTCCCCGGTCGCGGTCGAGCTCTCTCTCGACGCCGTTGCGTCTCCCAGCCCGCTTGCAGCCCGGTCTTTTACACCGGCTGCGTTTGCATTCACCGCGGCTCCCGTGCCTTACGCTGCCCCAGTCTCAGCGCCTCTGGCCCCGACTTCTGTCCGGCTCTTTTCCCCGGCCGTGGTCGAGTTCTCCGCCCTTATATCCTCCGTTTTTCCCTCCCCTACTTCACAGCCAACGTGGCCGACTTGCTGCTCGTCGCTGATCGGCTTACCCACCACCGTGATAGAAGGGATGATCACTGCCTGTTGCTGATGGAAGGCTTCGTGTCAGGATTCTTCCTTGCTCTTCAGACCCGAGTCTTTTCTCAGCAGGATGATGAGGGCGGATGCCTCTTCTCGACGCCCGTTAAACTGCCTTGGATATATCTCTGCCGCAGGGTAAGATCGTCATCGTCGCCACTGTTAAGTCTGTGTGTTCTAGTTATTGTTAATAAGAATCACTGCACACAGACCACAAGAGTAAATTCAACAGGTCTTTACTAGTCGGAGGTCAGGCTGAACTGCCCAATAAATCATTACACAGCACTTATATACCGGTGTGGTCACCACCGGTATTACAGTATACAGCAGCCAAGATAAAGTAGTGCATCTCTTAAAATAGTTCTCTTAAAGGTGGAACGGTTACATACACCACAAAACCCACAACCTTCTGACTCAGAGTGCAACCCACTGAGCCACGGATGACATCTTGAGCATCTTTTCCTGTTCTTTTCCAGGCGCCTGGCTGTGGTAACAGTCTGTGAACGTGGGACGAGGCTGAGGGGAAGAGCCAGAAGAGCAGTATACCATGTGCACTTCACTCTCCAGCCCGGGGACTGTAGCTCAGTGGCAGCGGAGGCACCCTATCCCAGATTCAGTGGTCTCAAGAGCTTTAAACGTGGAGGCATTGTTAGGAACGTAAATTTGTTTTAGTACATAGACAGAGTTTGCATTTTGTCCCTGTATTAATAGCGAGTTCAAAGTCCTAGCCAGACACACTTGACGGTTAAACGAACAAGAACTTCCTCACAGCCAACGAGATTACATAGGATATGGTTGCACATGTGCCTGTCCATTGAGCTTAACGCTCCAGTTGTCTCGCTTCTCCCCAATTCACATTACAAGTGACTACATCACCTCCTCCGTGACCTGTTAGGCTTGGTGTTACATTAGTTATAGCTGCCTGAACCTACCAAAGACTCAAAGGGGGAGGAAATTCCCCCAGAGGGCCGTTTTGGGGGGCTAAGTGAAAAATGTTTGGCTAGTTAGCGCCGGGCTGCTGCGGGGCGCGAGTGCAAACCTTTCTCCTGAGGCGCTGCCGGGGAGCTGTGCCTGGAGATTACGTCACGATCTCCGGGCGCAGAAGATCGGGGCGGTACCCGATAGCACCGCCGCTAACCTCCCGCAGAATTTTGCGGGAGGTGCGGTTATCGCCTCGGGGTGGGGTGGGGGGGGGGCGGAAAGCCATTTGCGCCCCGTTATCGCCTCTCCCTGGAGCGCAAACAAGGGGAATTTCGCCTCCATAGGCTCCACCGTCCAATCTCTAGACGTAATTAAAGCACCTCACCTATTCACATGTATAGAAAGAAGAAATATATCATTGTGACCACCAGAGGCTGATCCAAGGCTGTTTTATAAGATGACAGTTACAGTCGTACAGACTTGTTGACATCTACTGATCTTTGCAAGTTATTTTAATTCTAAAGATTTTAACTACTTCTAAAGATTGCCAGCTGTGGCTCAGTCGGTAGCACCCTTGCCTCTGAGTTTCTGACTCCATGAGACTTAAGCACAATAAATCTCGGCTGACACTCCATAGAGTCATAGAGTCATAGAGTTTTACAGCACAGAAAGAGGCCCTTCGGCCCATCGTGTCTGCGCCGCCCATCCATCCCTGTCCAGTCTAATCCCATTTTCCAGCATTTGGTCCATAGCCCTGTATGCAATGGCATTTCAAGTGCTCATCCAAATGCTTCTTGAATGTTGTGAGGGTTCCTGCCTCTACCACCCTTTTAGGCATTGAGTTCCACATTCCAACCACCCTCTGGGTGAAAAAGTTCCTCCTCAAATCCCCTCTAAATCTCCTGCCCCTTACCCTGAATCTATGCCCCCTTGTTATTGACCCCCTACTAAGGGGAAAAGTTCCTCTTTGTCTACCCTATCTATGCCCCTCATCATTTTGTACACCTCAATCAGGTCCCCCCTCAGCCTTCTTTGCTCCAAGGAAAACAACCCCAGCCTGTTTAGTCTTTCTTCATAGCGGAGGCGCTCCATCCCAGGTAACATCCTGGTGAATCTCCTCTGCACCCTCTCCAAAGCAATCACATCCTTCCTATAGTGAGGCGACCAGAACTGCACACAGTACTCCAGCTGTGGCCTCACCAGCGTTTTGTACAGCTCCATCATAACCTCCCTGCTCTTATATTCTATGCCTCGGCTAATGAAGGCAAGTATCCCATATGCCTTTTTAACCACCTTATCTCCCTGTTCCGCTGCCTTCAGAGATCTATGTACATGTACACCAAGGTCCCTCTGACCCTCTGTACTTCCTAGGGTCCTACCACTCATTGTGTATTCCCTTGCCTTATTTGTCCGTCCAAAATGCATCACCTCGCACTTTTCAGGGTTAAATTCCATTTGCCACTTTTGCGCCCAACTGACCAACCCGTCTATATCGTCCTGTAGCCTGAGGCTTTCCTCCTCGCTATTTACCACCCCACCAATTTTCGTGTCATCTGCAAACTTACTGATCATCCCTTTTACATTCTCATCCAAATCATTTATGTAGATCACAAACAACAAGGGACCCAGCACCGATCCCTGAGGTACCCCACTGGACACAGGCTTCCAGTCACAAAAGCAACCTTCGACCATCACCCTCTGCCTCCTGCCACTCAGCCAGTTTAGGAACCAACGCGCCAAGGCACCCTGGATCCCATGGGCTCTTACCTTCTTGACCAGTCTCCTATGCGGGACTTTGTCAAAAGCTTTACTGAAGTCCATGTAAACCACATCCACAGCATTTCCCTCATCCACCCCCCTAGTCACCCCCTCGAAAAATTCAATCAGATTTGTCAGACATGATTTACCCTTGACAAAGCCATGCTGACTATCCCCAATTAATCCTTGCCTCTCCAAGTGGAGGCTAATTTTGTCCCTCAGAATTTTTTCCAATAATTTCCCTACCACAGTTCCAGTACTGAAAGAGTGCTGCACTGTCGGATGAGATGTTAAACTGAGTTAGCGCCTGCTCTCTCAGGTGGACATAAACGATCCCGCGGCACTATTTCGAAGTGCAGGGGAGTTCTCTCCGGTGTCCTCGGGCCAATATTTATCCCTCAACAACATAACAAAAACAGATTATCGGGTCATTATCACATCGCTGTTTGTGGAAGCTTGCTGCATTTCCCACATTACAACAGTGAAAATACTTCATTGACTGTAAAGCGCTTTGAGACGTCCGGTGGTCGTGAAAGGCACTGGAGAAATACAAGTCTTTCTTTCTTTTAATGGTGTCAGCAATAGAGTTTTGTGCATGTACACAGCTGACCAGACGCGACTGTGAGGTAACATCGTTCTGCCCTTGAGTACCACAGCCTCTGCGATAACCTTGATAAATTGCTTTCCCTCCAGAGGGCAGCGGCTCCTGTATTTATGCCAAGTGGCTATTTTGTGCAGCAGGCTCTTTAAGTGTGAGGGGCAGCACAGCAGACCCCGATTCTATTGTCACCCCAAAACCCAGTCTCAACATCCACACTTTCCAGAAGGGGTGCACAAGAGGAGGTTTAACTTAATCCCACCCTCTCCCCCACCACCCTCTCTTTCTCTGCCCCCCTCAAATCAGGAGCATTAAGACTCAGTGGAAAGAAAATAGACATGCATTACTATAGCGCCTTTCATGACCTCAGGACGGCATGGACTCGATGGGCCGAATGGCCTCCTTCTGTGCCATTATGACTGTATGACTTATGACTCTATGATGTCCTAAAGCGCTTTACAGCCAATGTTTTGAAGTGTAGTCGCTGTTGTAATGTAGGAAACGCAGCAGCCAATTTGCGTACAGCAAGCTCCCAACAACAGCAATGTAATAACAAACAGATCATCTGTTGAGGGATAAATGTTGGCCAGGACACCGGGGAAAAACTCCCCTGCTCTTCTTTGAATAGTGGCCATTGGAACGTTTACGTCCACCTGAGAGGGCAAAATGTTACATCCAAATGATGGCCCCTCTGACAGTGCAGCTCTCCCTCAGTACTGCCCCTCCGACAGTGCAGCTCTCCCTTAGCACTGCCCCTCCGACAGTGCAGCGCTCCCTCAGTACCGCCCCTCTGACAGTGCAGCGCTCCCTCAGTACTGCCCCTCCGACAGTGCAGCGCTCCCTCAGTACAGCCCCTCCAACAGTGCGGCGCTCCCTCAGTACTGCCCCTCCTACAGTGCGGTGCTCCCTCAGTACCGCCCCTCCGACAGTGCAGCGCTCCCTTAGCACTGCCCCTCCGACAGTGCAGTGCTCCCTCAGTACAGCCCCTCCAACAGTGCGGCGCTCCCTCAGTACTGCCCCTCCTACAGTGCGGCGCTCCCTCAGTACTGCCCCTCCAACAGTGCGGCACTCCCTCAGCACTGCCCCTCTGACAGTGCTGCGCTCCCTCAGTACTGCCCCTCCGACAGTGCTGCGCTCCCTCAGTACTGCCCCTCCATCAGTGCAGCACTTCCTCAGTACTGCCCCTCCGACAATGCAGCACTCCCTCAGTAGTGCCCCTCTGACAGTACGGCGCTCCCTCAGTACTGCCCCTCCGACAATCCTGCGCTCCCTCAGTACTGCCCCTCCGACAGTGCTGCGCTCCCTCAGTACTGCCCCTCCGACAGTGCAGCGCTCCCTCAGTACTGCCCCTCCGACAGTGCAGCGCTCCCTCAGTACAGCCCCTCCGACAGTGCTGCGCTCCCTCAGTACTGCCCCTCCGACAGTGCAGCGCTCCCTCAGTACTGCCCCTCCGACAGTGCAGCTCTCCCTCAGTACTGCCCCTCCGACAGTGCGGCGCTCCCTCAGTACTGCCCCTCCGACAGTGCGGCGCTCCCTCAGTACAGCCCCTCCGACAGTGCGGCGCTCCCTCAGTACTGCCCCTCCGACAGTGCGGCGCTCCCTCAGTACTGCCCCTCCGACAGTGCGGCGCTCCCTCAGTACTGCCCCTCCGACAGTGCGGCGCTCCCTCAGTACTGCCCCTCCGACAGTGCGGCTCTCCCTCAGTACTGCCCCTCCGACAGTGCGGCGCTCCCTCAGTACTGCCCCTCCGACAGTGCTGCGCTCCCTCAGTACTGCCCCTCCGACAGTGCAGCGCTCCCTCAATACTGCCCCTCCGACAGTGCAGCACTCCCTCAGTACTGCCCCTCCGACAGTGCAGCGCTCCCTCAGCACTGCCCCTCTGACAGTGCGGCGCTCCCTCAGCACTGCCCCTCTAACAGTGCTGCGCTCCCTGAGTATTGTCCCTCCGACAGTGCAGCGCTCCCTCAGTACTGCCCCTCTGACAGTGCAGCACTCCCTTAGCACTGCCCCTCTGACAGTGCTGCGCTCCCTCAGTACTGCCCCTCCAACAGTGCAGCGCTCCCTCAGTACTGCCCCTCCGACAGTGCAGCTCTCCCTCAGTACTGCCCCTCCGACAGTGCAGCGCTCCCTCAGTACTGCCCGTCCGACAGTGCAGCTCTCCCTCAGTACTGCCCCTCCGACAGTGCGGCGCTCCCTCAGTACTGCCCCTCCGACAGTGCGGCGCTCCCTCGGTACTGCCCCTCTGACAATACAGCACTCCCTCAGTACTGCCCGTCTGACCGTTTTAGCGCTCCCTCAGTACAGCCCCTCTGACAGTGTGGCGCTCCCTCGGTACTGCCCCTCCGGCAGTGCGGCGCTCCCTCAGTACTGCCTCTCCGACAATGTGGCGCTCCCTCAGTACTGTCCCTCCGACAGTGTGGCGCTCCCTCAGTACTGCCCCTCCGACAGTGCGGCGCTCCCTCAGTACTGCCTCTCCGACAATGTGGCGCTCCCTCACTACTGTCCCTCCGACAGTGTGGCGCTCCCTCAGTACTTGCACCGAGAGTGTCAGCCTAGATTATGGGCTCAAACCCACAACCTTCTGACTCAGAGTGCAACCCACTGAGCCACGGATGACAACTTGAGCATCTTTTCCTGTTCTTTTCCAGGCGCCTGGCTGTGATAACAGTCTGTGAACGTGGGACGAGTCTGAGGGGAAGAGCCAGAAGAGCAGTATACCATGTGCACTTTGTTGTGTATGTAATATGTGTGCTACTTTGAACCTATGGACAGGACTGCACTACTTGTTGGGCGTAGTGATACGCAGTGCCACTCCTGGCCATAGGGGTATAAATAGTACTGTGGGTACTGATCTCCCCTCAGTTCCCGCCTGTGGGCATGAAGTAAAGACCTATGTATAGTCCCTACCTCCAACCAGTAAAGACCTGTTTGAGTTATACGTTTAAGTCTTTGTGTTAATTGTTCAATACAATACACATACTTAACACTGGCGACGAGTCAGGTTCTTACCCTGCGGCAGTTGAAGAGAGGTTTCAAACATCACCACCCCACTAGAAGCGACAGGCTTTAGGACTCTGAAGCCTCCATCAGCGACTGAGCACTGGAGTGCAACAAACATCCTGACAGCTTCCAGCGACTGACAGAAGTCTTTCTGCAATTTCCTTGTTCAACCTAGGTGGTGGGGTAAGCCGTGCAGTGTTGGCTGCAAAGACAGGGCTGGGGAAGTTGGAGAAGATAAGGGCGATCGCAATCCCTGATAAGAGCCGCGGTGAAACGCGCGAGCGGGTAAGCCAGAGCCCGGGAGGGAGCGAGCAAGAGCCGCGCGAGCGGGTAAGCCAGAGGCCGGGAGCCGCTTCAAGTGCGAGGCGCAGCGCGGGCCAGCGATCGGAACCAAAGATAAGGGCCGCACTCGGGGGCTGAAGGGAGACGGCGTCGGGGGACGGGTGAAGACCGCCAAGCGCGGGAAAACCGCCATTTTGTGGGTGGAGGACGACGGCAAGAGCGGGAAGCCGCCATCTTTGATAACAAGTAAACAAAATAAAATCTGAGAAATTGCAAATCTACAATGCCTAAACACGGGAATATTAGCACCTTTGATAGTGACCTCGAAGATTGGGCCATATATGTTGAAAGAGTAAAAAATTATTGTAAGGCCAATAAAATTCATGACCAAGATAAAGCTCTAACATTATTAAATTTAATGGGTGCGAAGACATACGGGCAATTGAAACACCTGTTATCACCAGATGAACCGGCGGATAAGACGTTCGATGAGATTGTTACTGTCCTGAAAGATCATCTAAACCCCACGCCGCTGATGCTAGTGGAACGATTTAAATTTTACGACAGAAGGCAGCTACAGCATAAAAGCAATGCTGATTATTTGCTGGAATTGCGTAAATTAGCGAAATATTGCCAGTTTGGAACGGGACTGACAGAGGCACTTCGAGACAAATTTGTGTGTGGTTTATTTAAACAGGATACACAAAAGCGACTGCTAGAGGAGAATGAGCTGACGCTTGAGAAGGCGGTCACTATGGCAGCAGCACACGAAGCCGCAGCGAGAGGCACGGCAGTAATGCAGCTACGGTCACCGGAGCTCAGTGCACACAAATTGGGTGTGAGTTCTGGCAAATGTTATCGTTGTGGAAAGACAACGCATGATCAGAACCAGTGTTGGTTTAAAAACCAAGAATGTAGAACTTGTGGTAGGCTTGGACATATAGCTAGAGTATGCAGGTCAGGGAAGAAGACCAGCAACAAGAAGTCACCGCAAGGAAAATACGCAAAGGTACACAAGGTGACCGAACAGGAGTCCGATTCAGACGCTAGCAGTAATGAACTGGCTAGCTTAAGCTGTAATGAACTGGCTAGCTTAAGAGTACTCAACGCTGGTAAGGGTGCAGACCTCCAGACAATTTGGGTCACTCTTCAGATAGAAGGAGTCCAAGTAAAACTGGAATTGGACACTGGATCGGCATTGACGGTCATAAATAAGAAAGATTACGGAAAGTTATTCCAACATATTCCCCTACAGGATACGGGGATTATATTGAAAACATACACGGGGCAAAGAGTGTACCCCATCGGGAAAATAGAGGTTGCAGTGGTCCACAAGGGCGAAGACAGTCAAATAATGGACTTATGTGTGATATCTGAAGGAGGTTCTCCACTACTAGGACGGGAGTGGATTAGGAAAATGAATATGGACTGGCATTTCCTACAAACAATAACGAGTGAGAACTCGGTGAAGATAGTCGGCCCAGACTCTGGAACGGATGATGGTAAGCCCAACTCAGGTGCAAAAGACAAAGTTTCAGCACAGAATTCCACTGAGCAACAACAACATAGTTTAACTGTGGATTCTGAGTCTGGCAAGTCTACTGATGTGCCCATTTCTGAGGGACACCGGGCTCGAACTCAACTCCATTTCAAACTACAACAGCAATTAGAACAAATGCTTCGCCGTTGTGAGCAAGAGTTGAATGCAACGAAAGAGTTCTTTGATATAGAGTTGGAGAATCTGGAACGACAACAGAAGCAGCTGATGGAGAAAATGGAGCAGGAGCACACAAAACGTCTGATGTCAGAGGAGTTAACGGTCAGCCAACTCCTGCATATGCTGAAGGACAGGACTCTGAAATGGGAAAAACTTGAACACGAACTTCAATATTCAAACGAAAGGGGTTCGGAGCTCTCAAAGGTTATTGGAAGAGCTGAGGTGGCAACACAGACTGAGATGACTGCAACAGAGCAGCCCTTGGATGCCAAAAGTACGCTGACTCACATCAACGTAGAACAACAGACCGCTGAAACAGCTGCTCCGGTAGAGGGATTGAATAGTCCGATCAATCAATCTCCAAAAGAAGTTGAAGTAGTAAAATCTCAAATGAGGTCATTAGTAAACGACTTGCTGAAAGCCCAGAAAAAGCTGGATGAAGAGGTACGCATGAAGAAGTCTCTTCAGGAAAGATGTCTGGACTTGGAACAAAAGCTGGCTAACGCCCAGCTGGGTATGGAGGAAATAGAAGACCCTCTCGCTGGCCTAGATCAGGACGACACCGAATATTACTATGTCCTGTCCTGCCCAACTTGTAACTTCGACTCCCACCATACAGAAATCATGGAGGAGCACCGAAAGTCTACGGAACATCGGGAGAAGGTGGCTCTACTACGGAAAAAGGAGGGAGAGAAGGAGGAACTGCGCATGCAGCTGGCAGCTGACAGTGGAGCCCAGAGAGTCTCCAAGAAGCAGAAAAGGAAAAGTCGAAACAGAAGATGACCCATCTGAACCATTATTACCTCTACCAGATCACACACGTGGTCCCTCCGAACGGAGCCAATTCAGTTCGGAAGTTCAAACTGTTAAATCCATGGAAGGACTATTGAATGAGTCACTCCAGCAACGTGAACCGACTCCACCACAGAGATTGAATCTGTGAACTGTTTTCCGCAGAGACTGAATCTGTGATCTGTTTGGACATGAAGTTATCTATGTATCTATGTTATTCTGTTATGTAAACCTGAAGTTATATATGTATATATGTTATTACGTTATGTTAAATGGGGAGATGACTGTAAAGCTAGGAAGGGAGGAATGTTGTGTATGTAATATGTGTGCTACTTTGAACCTATGGACAGGACTGCACTACTTGTTGGGCGTAGTGATACGCAGTACCACTCCTGGCCATAGGGGTATAAATAGTACTGTGGGTACTGATCTCCCCTCAGTTCCCGCCTGTGGGCATGAAGTAAAGACCTATGTATAGTCCCTACCTCCAACCAGTAAAGACCTGTTTGAGTTATACGTTTAAGTCTTTGTGTTAATTGTTCAATACAATACACATACTTAACACACTTCACTCTCCAGCCCGGGGACTGTAGCTCAGTGGCAGCGGAGGCACCCTATCCCAGATTCGGTGCTCTCAAGAGCTTTAAACGTGGAGGCATTGTTAGGAACGTAAATTTGTTTTAGTACATAGACAGAGTTTGCATTCTGTCCCTGTATTAATAGCGAGTTCAAAGTCCTAGCCAGACACAGTTGACAGTTAAACGAACAAGAACTTCCTCACAGCCAACGAGATTACATAAGATATGGTTGCACATGTGCCTGTCCATTGAGCTTAACGCTCCAGTTTTCTCGCTTCTCCCCAGCTCACATTACAAGTGACTACATCACCTCCTCCGTGACCTGTTAGGCTTGGTGTTACATTAGTTATAACTGCCTGAACCTACCAAAGACTCAAAGGGGGAGGAAATTCCCCCAGAGGGCCATTTTGAGGGGCTAAGTGAAAAATGTTTGGCTAGTTAGCGCCGGGCTGCTGCGGGGCGTGAGTGCAAACCTTTCTCCTGAGGCGCTGCCGGGTAGCTGTGCCTGGAGTTGACGTCACGATCTCCGGGCGCAGAAGATCGGGGCGGTACCCGATAGCACCGCCGCTAACCTCCCGCGGAATTTTGCGGGAGGTGCAGTTATCGCCTCGGAGTGGGGTGGCGGGGGGCGGAAAGCCATTTGCGCCCCGTTATCGCCTCTCACTGGAGGCGCAAACAAGGGGAATTTCGCCTCCATAGGCTACACCGTCCAATCTCTAGACGTAATTAAAGCACCTCACCTATTCACATGTATAGAAAGAAGAAATATATCATTGTGACCACCAGAGGCTGATCCAAGGCTGTTTTATAAGATGACAGTTACAGTCATACAGACTTGTTGACATCTACTGATCTTTGCAAGTTATTTTAATTCTAAAGATTTTAACTACTTCTAAAGATTGCCAGCTGTGGCTCAGTCGGTAGCACCCTCGCCTCTGAGTTTCTGACTCCATGAGACTTAAGCACAATAAATCTCGGCTGACACTCCATAGAGTCATAGAGTCATAGAGTTTTACAGCACAGAAAGAGGCCCTTCGGCCCATCGTGTCTGCGCCGCCCATCCATCCCTGTCCAGTCTAATCCCATTTTCCAGCATTTGGTCCATAGCCCTGTATGCAATGGCATTTCAAGTGCTCATCCAAATGCTTCTTGAATGTTGTGAGGGTTCCTGCCTCTACCACCCTTTTAGGCATTGAGTTCCACATTCCAACCACCCTCTGGGTGAAAAAGTTCCTCCTCAAATCCCCTCTAAATCTCCTGCCCCTTACCCTGAATCTATGCCCCCTTGTTATTGACCCCCCTACTAAGGGGAAAAGTTCCTCTTTGTCTACCCTATCTATGCCCCTCATCATTTTGTACACCTCAATCAGGTCCCCCCTCAGCCTTCTTTGCTCCAAGGAAAACAACCCCAGCCTGTTTAGTCTTTCTTCATAGCGGAGGCGCTCCATCCCAGGTAACATCCTGGTGAATCTCCTCTGCACCCTCTCCAAAGCAATCACATCCTTCCTATAGTGAGGCGACCAGAACTGCACACAGTACTCCAGCTGTGGCCTCACCAGCGTTTTGTACAGCTCCATCATAACCTCCCTGCTCTTATATTCTATGCCTCGGCTAATGAAGGCAAGTATCCCATATGCCTTTTTAACCACCTTATCTCCCTGTTCCGCTGCCTTCAGAGATCTATGTACATGTACACCAAGGTCCCTCTGACCCTCTGTACTTCCTAGGGTCCTACCACTCATTGTGTATTCCCTTGCCTTATTTGTCCGTCCAAAATGCATCACCTCGCACTTTTCAGGGTTAAATTCCATTTGCCACTTTTGCGCCCAACTGACCAACCCGTCTATATCGTCCTGTAGCCTGAGGCTTTCCTCCTCGCTATTTACCACCCCACCAATTTTCGTGTCATCTGCAAACTTACTGATCATCCCTTTTACATTCTCATCCAAATCATTTATGTAGATCACAAACAACAAGGGACCCAGCACCGATCCCTGAGGTACCCCACTGGACACAGGCTTCCAGTCACAAAAGCAACCTTCGACCATCACCCTCTGCCTCCTGCCACTCAGCCAGTTTAGGAACCAACGCGCCAAGGCACCCTGGATCCCATGGGCTCTTACCTTCTTGACCAGTCTCCTATGCGGGACTTTGTCAAAAGCTTTACTGAAGTCCATGTAAACCACATCCACAGCATTTCCCTCATCCACCCCCCTAGTCACCCCCTCGAAAAATTCAATCAGATTTGTCAGACATGATTTACCCTTGACAAAGCCATGCTGACTATCCCCAATTAATCCTTGCCTCTCCAAGTGGAGGCTAATTTTGTCCCTCAGAATTTTTTCCAATAATTTCCCTACCACAGTTCCAGTACTGAAAGAGTGCTGCACTGTCGGATGAGATGTTAAACTGAGTTAGCGCCTGCTCTCTCAGGTGGACATAAACGATCCCGCGGCACTATTTCGAAGTGCAGGGGAGTTCTCTCCGGTGTCCTCGGGCCAATATTTATCCCTCAACAACATAACAAAAACAGATTATCGGGTCATTATCACATCGCTGTTTGTGGAAGCTTGCTGCATTTCCCACATTACAACAGTGAAAATACTTCATTGACTGTAAAGCGCTTTGAGACGTCCGGTGGTCGTGAAAGGCACTGGAGAAATACAAGTCTTTCTTTCTTTTAATGGTGTCAGCAATAGAGTTTTGTGCATGTACACAGCTGACCAGACGCGACTGTGAGGTAACATCGTTCTGCCCTTGAGTACCACAGCCTCTGCGATAACCTTGATAAATTGCTTTCCCTCCAGAGGGCAGCGGCTCCTGTATTTATGCCAAGTGGCTATTTTGTGCAGCAGGCTCTTTAAGTGTGAGGGGCAGCACAGCAGACCCCGATTCTATTGTCACCCCAAAACCCAGTCTCAACATCCACACTTTCCAGAAGGGGTGCACAAGAGGAGGTTTAACTTAATCCCACCCTCTCCCCCACCACCCTCTCTTTCTCTGCCCCCCTCAAATCAGGAGCATTAAGACTCAGTGGAAAGAAAATAGACATGCATTACTATAGCGCCTTTCATGACCTCAGGACGGCATGGACTCGATGGGCCGAATGGCCTCCTTCTGTGCCATTATGACTGTATGACTTATGACTCTATGATGTCCTAAAGCGCTTTACAGCCAATGTTTTGAAGTGTAGTCGCTGTTGTAATGTAGGAAACGCAGCAGCCAATTTGCGTACAGCAAGCTCCCAACAACAGCAATGTAATAACAAACAGATCATCTGTTGAGGGATAAATGTTGGCCAGGACACCGGGGAAAAACTCCCCTGCTCTTCTTTGAATAGTGGCCATTGGAACGTTTACGTCCACCTGAGAGGGCAAAATGTTACATCCAAATGATGGCCCCTCTGACAGTGCAGCTCTCCCTCAGTACTGCCCCTCCGACAGTGCAGCTCTCCCTTAGCACTGCCCCTCCGACAGTGCAGCGCTCCCTCAGTACCGCCCCTCTGACAGTGCAGCGCTCCCTCAGTACTGCCCCTCCGACAGTGCAGCGCTCCCTCAGTACAGCCCCTCCAACAGTGCGGCGCTCCCTCAGTACTGCCCCTCCTACAGTGCGGTGCTCCCTCAGTACCGCCCCTCCGACAGTGCAGCGCTCCCTTAGCACTGCCCCTCCGACAGTGCAGTGCTCCCTCAGTACAGCCCCTCCAACAGTGCGGCGCTCCCTCAGTACTGCCCCTCCTACAGTGCGGCGCTCCCTCAGTACTGCCCCTCCAACAGTGCGGCACTCCCTCAGCACTGCCCCTCTGACAGTGCTGCGCTCCCTCAGTACTGCCCCTCCGACAGTGCTGCGCTCCCTCAGTACTGCCCCTCCATCAGTGCAGCACTTCCTCAGTACTGCCCCTCCGACAATGCAGCACTCCCTCAGTAGTGCCCCTCTGACAGTACGGCGCTCCCTCAGTACTGCCCCTCCGACAATCCTGCGCTCCCTCAGTACTGCCCCTCCGACAGTGCTGCGCTCCCTCAGTACTGCCCCTCCGACAGTGCAGCGCTCCCTCAGTACTGCCCCTCCGACAGTGCAGCGCTCCCTCAGTACAGCCCCTCCGACAGTGCTGCGCTCCCTCAGTACTGCCCCTCCGACAGTGCAGCGCTCCCTCAGTACTGCCCCTCCGACAGTGCAGCTCTCCCTCAGTACTGCCCCTCCGACAGTGCGGCGCTCCCTCAGTACTGCCCCTCCGACAGTGCGGCGCTCCCTCAGTACAGCCCCTCCGACAGTGCGGCGCTCCCTCAGTACTGCCCCTCCGACAGTGCGGCGCTCCCTCAGTACTGCCCCTCCGACAGTGCGGCGCTCCCTCAGTACTGCCCCTCCGACAGTGCGGCGCTCCCTCAGTACTGCCCCTCCGACAGTGCGGCTCTCCCTCAGTACTGCCCCTCCGACAGTGCGGCGCTCCCTCAGTACTGCCCCTCCGACAGTGCTGCGCTCCCTCAGTACTGCCCCTCCGACAGTGCAGCGCTCCCTCAATACTGCCCCTCCGACAGTGCAGCACTCCCTCAGTACTGCCCCTCCGACAGTGCAGCGCTCCCTCAGCACTGCCCCTCTGACAGTGCGGCGCTCCCTCAGCACTGCCCCTCTAACAGTGCAGCACTCCCTTAGCACTGCCCCTCCAACAGTGCAGCGCTCCCTCAGTACTGCCCCTCCGACAGTGCAGCTCTCCCTCAGTACTGCCCCTCCGACAGTGCAGCGCTCCCTCAGTACTGCCCGTCCGACAGTGCAGCTCTCCCTCAGTACTGCCCCTCCGACAGTGCGGCGCTCCCTCAGTACTGCCCCTCCGACAGTGCGGCGCTCCCTCAGTACTGCCTCTCCAACAGTGCGGCGCTCCCTCGGTACTGCCCCTCTGACAATACAGCACTCCCTCAGTACTGCCCGTCTGACCGTTTTAGCGCTCCCTCAGTACAGCCCCTCTGACAGTGTGGCGCTCCCTCGGTACTGCCCCTCCGGCAGTGCGGCGCTCCCTCAGTACTGCCTCTCCGACAATGTGGCGCTCCCTCAGTACTGTCCCTCCGACAGTGTGGCGCTCCCTCAGTACTGCCCCTCCGACAGTGCGGCGCTCCCTCAGTACTGCCTCTCCGACAATGTGGCGCTCCCTCACTACTGTCCCTCCGACAGTGTGGCGCTCCCTCAGTACTTGCACCGAGAGTGTCAGCCTAGATTATGGGCTCAAACCCACAACCTTCTGACTCAGAGTGCAACCCACTGAGCCACGGATGACAACTTGAGCATCTTTTCCTGTTCTTTTCCAGGCGCCTGGCTGTGATAACAGTCTGTGAACGTGGGACGAGTCTGAGGGGAAGAGCCAGAAGAGCAGTATACCATGTGCACTTTGTTGTGTATGTAATATGTGTGCTACTTTGAACCTATGGACAGGACTGCACTACTTGTTGGGCGTAGTGATACGCAGTGCCACTCCTGGCCATAGGGGTATAAATAGTACTGTGGGTACTGATCTCCCCTCAGTTCCCGCCTGTGGGCATGAAGTAAAGACCTATGTATAGTCCCTACCTCCAACCAGTAAAGACCTGTTTGAGTTATACGTTTAAGTCTTTGTGTTAATTGTTCAATACAATACACATACTTAACACTGGCGACGAGTCAGGTTCTTACCCTGCGGCAGTTGAAGAGAGGTTTCAAACATCACCACCCCACTAGAAGCGACAGGCTTTAGGACTCTGAAGCCTCCATCAGCGACTGAGCACTGGAGTGCAACAAACATCCTGACAGCTTCCAGCGACTGACAGAAGTCTTTCTGCAATTTCCTTGTTCAACCTAGGTGGTGGGGTAAGCCGTGCAGTGTTGGCTGCAAAGACAGGGCTGGGGAAGTTGGAGAAGATAAGGGCGATCGCAATCCCTGATAAGAGCCGCGGTGAAACGCGCGAGCGGGTAAGCCAGAGCCCGGGAGGGAGCGAGCAAGAGCCGCGCGAGCGGGTAAGCCAGAGGCCGGGAGCCGCTTCAAGTGCGAGGCGCAGCGCGGGCCAGCGATCGGAACCAAAGATAAGGGCCGCACTCGGGGGCTGAAGGGAGACGGCGTCGGGGGACGGGTGAAGACCGCCAAGCGCGGGAAAACCGCCATTTTGTGGGTGGAGGACGACGGCAAGAGCGGGAAGCCGCCATCTTTGATAACAAGTAAACAAAATAAAATCTGAGAAATTGCAAATCTACAATGCCTAAACACGGGAATATTAGCACCTTTGATAGTGACCTCGAAGATTGGGCCATATATGTTGAAAGAGTAAAAAATTATTGTAAGGCCAATAAAATTCATGACCAAGATAAAGCTCTAACATTATTAAATTTAATGGGTGCGAAGACATACGGGCAATTGAAACACCTGTTATCACCAGATGAACCGGCGGATAAGACGTTCGATGAGATTGTTACTGTCCTGAAAGATCATCTAAACCCCACGCCGCTGATGCTAGTGGAACGATTTAAATTTTACGACAGAAGGCAGCTACAGCATAAAAGCAATGCTGATTATTTGCTGGAATTGCGTAAATTAGCGAAATATTGCCAGTTTGGAACGGGACTGACAGAGGCACTTCGAGACAAATTTGTGTGTGGTTTATTTAAACAGGATACACAAAAGCGACTGCTAGAGGAGAATGAGCTGACGCTTGAGAAGGCGGTCACTATGGCAGCAGCACACGAAGCCGCAGCGAGAGGCACGGCAGTAATGCAGCTACGGTCACCGGAGCTCAGTGCACACAAATTGGGTGTGAGTTCTGGCAAATGTTATCGTTGTGGAAAGACAACGCATGATCAGAACCAGTGTTGGTTTAAAAACCAAGAATGTAGAACTTGTGGTAGGCTTGGACATATAGCTAGAGTATGCAGGTCAGGGAAGAAGACCAGCAACAAGAAGTCACCACAAGGAAAATACGCAAAGGTACACAAGGTGACCGAACAGGAGTCCGATTCAGACGCTAGCAGTAATGAACTGGCTAGCTTAAGCTGTAATGAACTGGCTAGCTTAAGAGTACTCAACGCTGGTAAGGGTGCAGACCTCCAGACAATTTGGGTCACTCTTCAGATAGAAGGAGTCCAAGTAAAACTGGAATTGGACACTGGATCGGCATTGACGGTCATAAATAAGAAAGATTACGGAAAGTTATTCCAACATATTCCCCTACAGGATACGGGGATTATATTGAAAACATACACGGGGCAAAGAGTGTACCCCATCGGGAAAATAGAGGTTGCAGTGGTCCACAAGGGCGAAGACAGTCAAATAATGGACTTATGTGTGATATCTGAAGGAGGTTCTCCACTACTAGGACGGGAGTGGATTAGGAAAATGAATATGGACTGGCATTTCCTACAAACAATAACGAGTGAGAACTCGGTGAAGATAGTCGGCCCAGACTCTGGAACGGATGATGGTAAGCCCAACTCAGGTGCAAAAGACAAAGTTTCAGCACAGAATTCCACTGAGTAACAACAACATAGTTTAACTGTGGATTCTGAGTCTGGCAAGTCTACTGATGTGCCCATTTCTGAGGGACACCGGGCTCGAACTCAACTCCATTTCAAACTACAACAGCAATTAGAACAAATGCTTCGCCGTTGTGAGCAAGAGTTGAATGCAACGAAAGAGTTCTTTGATATAGAGTTGGAGAATCTGGAAAGACAACAGAAGCAGCTGATGGAGAAAATGGAGCAGGAGCACACAAAACGTCTGATGTCAGAGGAGTTAACGGTCAGCCAACTCCTGCATATGCTGAAGGACAGGACTCTGAAATGGGAAAAACTTGAACACGAACTTCAATATTCAAACGAAAGGGGTTCGGAGCTCTCAAAGGTTATTGGAAGAGCTGAGGTGGCAACACAGACTGAGATGACTGCAACAGAGCAGCCCTTGGATGCCAAAAGTACGCTGACTCACGTCAACGTAGAACAACAGACCGCTGAAACAGCTGCTCCGGTAGAGGGATTGAATAGTCCGATCAATCAATCTCCAAAAGAAGTTGAAGTAGTAAAATCTCAAATGAGGTCATTAGTAAACGACTTGCTGAAAGCCCAGAAAAAGCTGGATGAAGAGGTACGCATGAAGAAGTCTCTTCAGGAAAGATGTCTGGACTTGGAACAAAAGCTGGCTAACGCCCAGCTGGGTATGGAGGAAATAGAAGACCCTCTCGCTGGCCTAGATCAGGACGACACCGAATATTACTATGTCCTGTCCTGCCCAACTTGTAACTTCGACTCCCACCATACAGAAATCATGGAGGAGCACCGAAAGTCTACGGAACATCGGGAGAAGGTGGCTCTACTACGGAAAAAGGAGGGAGAGAAGGAGGAACTGCGCATGCAGCTGGCAGCTGACAGTGGAGCCCAGAGAGTCTCCAAGAAGCAGAAAAGGAAAAGTCGAAACAGAAGATGACCCATCTGAACCATTATTACCTCTACCAGATCACACACGTGGTCCCTCCGAACGGAGCCAATTCAGTTCGGAAGTTCAAACTGTTAAATCCATGGAAGGACTATTGAATGAGTCACTCCAGCAACGTGAACCGACTCCACCACAGAGATTGAATCTGTGAACTGTTTTCCGCAGAGACTGAATCTGTGATCTGTTTGGACATGAAGTTATCTATGTATCTATGTTATTCTGTTATGTAAACCTGAAGTTATATATGTATATATGTTATTACGTTATGTTAAATGGGGAGATGACTGTAAAGCTAGGAAGGGAGGAATGTTGTGTATGTAATATGTGTGCTACTTTGAACCTATGGACAGGACTGCACTACTTGTTGGGCGTAGTGATACGCAGTACCACTCCTGGCCATAGGGGTATAAATAGTACTGTGGGTACTGATCTCCCCTCAGTTCCCGCCTGTGGGCATGAAGTAAAGACCTATGTATAGTCCCTACCTCCAACCAGTAAAGACCTGTTTGAGTTATACGTTTAAGTCTTTGTGTTAATTGTTCAATACAATACACATACTTAACACACTTCACTCTCCAGCCCGGGGACTGTAGCTCAGTGGCAGCGGAGGCACCCTATCCCAGATTCGGTGCTCTCAAGAGCTTTAAACGTGGAGGCATTGTTAGGAACGTAAATTTGTTTTAGTACATAGACAGAGTTTGCATTCTGTCCCTGTATTAATAGCGAGTTCAAAGTCCTAGCCAGACACAGTTGACAGTTAAACGAACAAGAACTTCCTCACAGCCAACGAGATTACATAAGATATGGTTGCACATGTGCCTGTCCATTGAGCTTAACGCTCCAGTTTTCTCGCTTCTCCCCAGCTCACATTACAAGTGACTACATCACCTCCTCCGTGACCTGTTAGGCTTGGTGTTACATTAGTTATAACTGCCTGAACCTACCAAAGACTCAAAGGGGGAGGAAATTCCCCCAGAGGGCCATTTTGAGGGGCTAAGTGAAAAATGTTTGGCTAGTTAGCGCCGGGCTGCTGCGGGGCGTGAGTGCAAACCTTTCTCCTGAGGCGCTGCCGGGTAGCTGTGCCTGGAGTTGACGTCACGATCTCCGGGCGCAGAAGATCGGGGCGGTACCCGATAGCACCGCCGCTAACCTCCCGCGGAATTTTGCGGGAGGTGCAGTTATCGCCTCGGAGTGGGGTGGCGGGGGGCGGAAAGCCATTTGCGCCCCGTTATCGCCTCTCACTGGAGGCGCAAACAAGGGGAATTTCGCCTCCATAGGCTACACCGTCCAATCTCTAGACGTAATTAAAGCACCTCACCTATTCACATGTATAGAAAGAAGAAATATATCATTGTGACCACCAGAGGCTGATCCAAGGCTGTTTTATAAGATGACAGTTACAGTCATACAGACTTGTTGACATCTACTGATCTTTGCAAGTTATTTTAATTCTAAAGATTTTAACTACTTCTAAAGATTGCCAGCTGTGGCTCAGTCGGTAGCACCCTCGCCTCTGAGTTTCTGACTCCATGAGACTTAAGCACAATAAATCTCGGCTGACACTCCAGTTCCAGTACTGAAGGAGTGCTGCACTGTCGGATGAGATGTTAAACTGAGTTAGCGCCTGCTCTCTCAGGTGGACATAAACGATCCCGCGGCACTATTTCGAAGTGCAGGGGAGTTCTCTCCGGTGTCCTCGGGCCAATTTTTATCCCTCAACAACATAACAAAAACAGATTATCGGGTCATTATCACATCGTTGTTTGTGGAAGCTTGCTGCATTTCCCACATTACAACAGTGAAAATATTTCATTGACTGTAAAGCGCTTTGAGACGTCCGGTGGTCATGAAAGGCACTGGAGAAATACAAGTCTTTCTTTCTTTTAATGGTGTCAGCAATAGAGCTTTGTGCATGTACACAGCTGACCAGACGCGACTGTGAGGTAACATCGTTCTGCCCTTGAGCACCACAGCCTCTGCGATAACCTTGATAAATTGCTTTCCCTCCAGAGGGCAGCGGCTCCTGTATTTATGCCAAGTGGCTATTTTGTGCAGCAGGCTCTTTAAGTGTGAGGGGCAGCACAGCAGACCCCGATTCTATTGTCACCCCAAAACCCAGTCTCAACATCCACACTTTCCAGAAGGGGTGCACAAGAGGAGGTTTAACTTAATCCCACCCTCTCCCCCACCACTCTCTCTTTCTCTGCCCCCCTCAAATCAGGAGCATTAAAACTCAGTGGAAAGAAAATAGACATGCATTACTATAGCGCCTTTCATGACCTCAGGACGGCATGGACCCGATGGGCCGAATGGCCTCCTTCTGTGCCATTATGACTGTATGACTTATGACTCTATGACGTCCTAAAGCGCTTTACAGCCAATGTTTTGAAGTGTAGTCGCTGTTGCAATGTAGGAAACGCAGCAGCCAATTTGCATACAGCAAGCTCCCAATAACAGCAATGTAATAACAAACAGATCATCTGTTGAGGGATAAATGTTGGCCAGGACACCGGGGAAAAACTCCCCTGCTCTTCTTTGAATAGTGGCCATTGGAACGTTTACGTCCACCTGAGAGGGCAAAATGTTACATCCAAATGATGGCCCCTCTGACAGTGCAGCTCTCCCTCAGTACTGCCCCTCTGACAGTGCGGCGCTCCCTCAGTACTGCCCCTCCTACAGTGCGGCGCTCCCACAGTACTGCCCCTCCTACAGCGCGGCGCTCCCTCCGTACTGCCCCTCCGACAGTGCGGCACTCCCTCAGTACTGCCCCTCCATCAGTGCAGCAGTCCCTCAGTACTGCCCCTCCATCAGTGCAGCACTTCCTCAGTACTGCCCCTCCGACAATGCAGCACTCCCTCAGTAGTGCCCCTCTGACAGTACGGCGCTCCCTCAGTACTGCCCCTCCGACAGTCCTGCGCTCCCTCAGTACTGCCCCTCCGACAGTGCGGCGCTCCCTCAGTACTGCCCCTCCGACAGTGCGGCGCTCCCTCAGTACTGCCCCTCCGACAGTCCTGCGCTCCCTCAGTACTGCCCCTCCGACAGTGCGGCGCTCCCTCAGTACTGCCCCTCCGACAGTGCGGCGCTCCCTCAGTACTGCCCCTCCGACAGGCAGCGCTCGCTCAGTACTGCCCCTCCGACAGTGCGGCGCTCCCTCAGTACTGACCCTCCGACAGTGCGGCACTCCCTCAGTACTGCCCCTCCGACAGTGCAGCGCTCCCTCAGTACTGCCCCTCCGACAGTGCGGCACTCCCTCAGTACTGCCCCTCCGACAGTGCAGCGCTCCCTCAGTACTGCCCCTCCGACAGTGCGGCGCTCCCTCAGTACTGCCCCTCCGACAGTGCGGCGCTCCCTCAGTACTGCCCCTCCGACAGTGCGGCGCTCCCTCAGTACTGCCCCTCCGACAGTGCGGCGCTCCCTCAGTACTGCCCCTCCGACAGTGCGGCGCTCCCTCAGTACTGCCCCTCCGACAGTGTGGCACTCCCTCGGTACTGCCCCTCCGACAGTGCAGCGCTCCCTCAGTACTGCCCCTCCGACAGTGCGGCGCTCCCTCAGTACTGCCCCTCCGACAGTGCGGCACTCCCTCGGTACTGCCCCTCCGACAGTGCAGCGCTCCCTCAGTACTGCCCCTCCCACAGTGCGGCACTCCCTCAGTACTGCCCCTCCGACAGTGCGGCACTCCCTCGGTACTGCCCCTCCGACAGTGCAGCGCTCCCTCAGTACTGCCCCTCCCACAGTGCGGCACTCCCTCAGTACTGCCCCTCCGACAGTGCAGCGCTCCCTCAGTACTGACCCTCCGACAGTGCGGCACTCCCTCAGTACTGCCCCTCCGACAGTGCGGCGCTCCCTCAGTACTGCCCCTCCGACAGTGCAGCGCTCCCTCAGTACTGCCCCTCCGACAGTGCGGCGCTCCCTCAGTACTGCCCCTCCGACAGTGCGGCGCTCCCTCAGTACTGCCCCTCCGACAGTGCAGCGCTCCCTCAGTACTGCCCCTCCGACAGTGCGGCGCTCCCTCAGTACTGCACTGGGAGTGTCAGCCTTGATTTTATGCTCAAATTTCTGGAATGGGACTTGAACCAACGGCCTTCTGACTCAGAGGCAAAAGAGAGCCACGGGTGACTACGCAGGAGCGCCCCAATGCTGCCCAGGCAGTGATCAATTTAATTACATTTTAACGAAAGCGGGTATTAACAAATTCAGATTGCACATGAGCAAAACTAGGCAAAGAGAGTGCCTACTTTAAAATTATGATTTTTTTTTGTTCCATCAGCATGGCTTCCCAAGTGACTTTGGGAATGTTCTGGGAACAGACTATTTTTGGAAAAGTTCCCCAAACACACCACCCATAGATAGCTATCCAAGATATATGAAATTTGCTATATCGCACATTCCTAATTTCTTCACCATTCTGTCCTGCCTCAAGGGTGATCAACCAGAACTCCCGGTTCTGATCACTATCCAGAAACCCTTCAGGGTAAACGTGTGTTAGGGCGGGGGGCGGGGGGGGGGGGGGGGGGAGTGTCAGCTGACTATGGACCAGCCTCTGCCGTGATGCAAATAGCCCCTGCCAGCATTCGCGGCTTAGGTCTGCGTGCGATTACCCACCACACGGTGCCAGGTGGTGGGAAGCGCCTGCGAGTTCGCGACCCAGGAAAGAGTCCACACCATCAGGAGACGCCAAGAAAATTCTGAGCAGGAAACAAACCACAACCTTACCAGCCCATTCCCCGTAGGATGTCAGGTCTGTTCTCCAAAATTTGGATAGGACGTAAGTCCTGATGCCAACCAGGAGCTCCCAAGTGTACTTAGCAAAGTAGTAGAGGCACGTCAGTGTGCCAATCAATGCCAGGGCGCCATTCAGCAAAGAATCTGCAAAAAGCAGCATTCTCGGACCAGGTACTGCAAGGTTCAAAGTCGAAAGTCTTTTCTGATACTTTTTCAATGCTTATTTGTACTGTGTTGAGCCAGCCCTTCCCCTTTCACTTGACCTAATTGGACACCTCTATGTGATTGACATGTCAGTCCTGTGCTCAGTTCTTCGCTCACTTGTTTGCTAAACCATGTTATGAGATTTCACAATTAGTGAGAACTGCTCGTGTCCTCACTGAAGTTTTTAAATGACTTAATTTGTGTGGATGTGTGTGTTTCACTACTAATCTGAAAAACAAAGCCTATCAAAGTTTGTAAATTCAGTTAACCCACCACAGCTCAATTGTAGCACTGAGCTCCAGAGCCGAGGAGTTGCTGATGCGAATGACAGTGGATTATGGCCGTGCAGTGTGCACCAGATTACTAACCAGTACAGTGTCAACTGTGCCTCAGTGGGCAGCACTCTCTCACGCCTCTTGAGTCATCATGGTTCAAGCCCCACTCCAGAGACTTGAGCACAAAATCCAGGCTGGCGCTCCCAGTGCTGTGAAAGGGGTTATAGAAATGCAAGTCTTTCTTTCTGCAGCCAGTGGTTATCACAGAATGTTGATCGCGGACAGTAATTTCCTAACCGCACGTTAAAATATGATTGGCATACACTTCCAGTGTGGAGATGCTGGGCGAAAAATTTGGCTCCGTGGCGCCCGATTTTCCGCCGTTATGGGTGCCGTTTCGTGAACAAAATGGTGGCCGCGCCATGCGTGCGCACTTCTGGTGCGTGCCGTGCCAGACGCCAACTTGGGGAGTGTTAAGTATGTGTATTGTATTGAACAATTAACACAAAGACTTAAACGTATAACTCAAACAGGTCTTTACTGGTTGGAGGTAGGGACTATACGTAGGTCTTTACTTCATGCCCACAGGCGGGAACTGAGGGGAGATCAGTACCCACAGTACTATTTATACCCCTATGGCCAGGAGTGGTGCTGCGTATCACTACGCCCAACAAGTAGTGCAGTCCTGTCCATAGGTTCAAAGTAGCACACATATTACATACACAACATTCCTCCCTTCCTAGCTTTACAGTCATCTCCCCATTTAACATAACAGAATAACATAGATACATAGATAACTTCATGTCAAAACAGATCACAGATTCAGTCTCTGCGGAAAACAGTTCACAGATTCAATCTCTGTGGTGGAGTCGGTTCACGTTGCTGGAGTGACTCATTCAATAGTCCTTCCATGGATTTAACAGTTTGAACTTCCGAACTGAATTGGCTCCGTTCGGAGGGACGTGTGTGATCTGGTAGAGGTAATAATGGTTCAGATGGGTCATCTTCTGTTTCGACTTTTCCTTTTCTGCTTCTTGGAGACTCTCTGGGCTCCACTGTCAGCTGCCAGCTGCATGCGCAGTTCCTCCTTCTCTCCCTCCTTTTTCCGTAGTAGAGCCACCTTCTCCCGATGTTCCGTAGACTTTCGGTGCTCCTCCATGATTTCTGTATGGTGGGAGTCGAAGTTACAAGTTGGGCAGGACAGGACATAGTAATATTCGGTGTCGTCCTGATCTAGGCCAGCGAGAGGGTCTTCTATTTCCTCCATACCCAGCTGGGCGTTAGCCAGCTTTTGTTCCAAGTCCAGACATCTTTCCTGAAGAGACTTCTTCATGCGTACCTCTTCATCCAGCTTTTTCTGGGCTTTCAGCAAGTCGTTTACTAATGACCTCATTTGAGATTTTACTACTTCAACTTCTTTTGGAGATTGATTGATCGGACTATTCAATCCCTCTACCGGAGCAGCTGTTTCAGCGGTCTGTTGTTCTACGTTGACGTGAGTCAGCGTACTTTTGGCATCCAAGGGCTGCTCTGTTGCAGTCATCTCAGTCTGTGTTGCCACCTCAGCTCTTCCAATAACCTTTGAGAGCTCCGAACCCCTTTCGTTTGAATATTGAAGTTCGTGTTCAAGTTTTTCCCATTTCAGAGTCCTGTCCTTCAGCATATGCAGGAGTTGGCTGACCGTTAACTCCTCTGACATCAGACGTTTTGTGTGCTCCTGCTCCATTTTCTCCATCAGCTGCTTCTGTTGTCTTTCCAGATTCTCCAACTCTATATCAAAGAACTCTTTCGTTGCATTCAACTCTTGCTCACAACGGCGAAGCATTTGTTCTAATTGCTGTTGTAGTTTGAAATGGAGTTGAGTTCGAGCCCGGTGTCCCTCAGAAATGGGCACATCAGTAGACTTGCCAGACTCAGAATCCACAGTTAAACTATGTTGTTGTTGCTCAGTGGAATTCTGTGCTGAAACTTTGTCTTTTGCACCTGAGTTGGGCTTACCATCATCCGTTCCAGAGTCTGGGCCGACTATCTTCACCGAGTTCTCACTCGTTATTGTTTGTAGGAAATGCCAGTCCATATTCATTTTCCTAATCCACTCCCGTCCTAGTAGTGGAGAACCTCCTTCAGATATCACATATAAGTCCATTATTTGACTGTCTTCGCCCTTGTGGACCACTGCAACCTCTATTTTCCCGATGGGGTACACTCTTTGCCCCGTGTATGTTTTCAATATAATCCCCGTATCCTGTAGGGGAATATGTTGGAATAACTTTCCGTAATCTTTCTTATTTATGACCGTCAATGCCGATCCAGTGTCCAATTCCAGTTTTACTTGGACTCCTTCTATCTGAAGAGTGACCCAAATTGTCTGGAGGTCTGCACCCTTACCAGCATTGAGTACTCTTAAGCTAGCCAGTTCATTACAGCTTGCATCTGAATCGGACTCCTGTTCGGTCACCTTGTGTACCTTTGCGTATTTTCCTTGCGGTGACTTCTTGTTGCTGGTCTTCTTCCCTGACCTGCATACTCTAGCTATGTGTCCAAGCCTACCACAAGTTCTACATTCTTGGTTTTTAAACCAACACTGGTTCTGATCATGCGTTGTCTTTCCACAACGATAACATTTGCCAGAACTCACACCCAATTTGTGTGCACTGAGCTCCGGTGACCGTAGCTGCATTACTGCCGTGCCTCTCGCTGCGGCTTCGTGTGCTGCTGCCATAGTGACCGCCTTCTCAAGCGTCAGCTCATTCTCCTCGAGCAGTCGCTTTTGTGTATCCTGTTTAAATAAACCACACACAAATTTGTCTCGTAGTGCATCTGTCAGTCCCGTTCCAAACTGGCAATATTTCGCTAATTTACGCAATTCCAGCAAATATTCAGCATTGCTTTCATGCTGTAGCTGCCTTCTGTCGTAAAATTTAAATCGTTCCGCTAGCATCAGCGGCGTGGGGTTTAGATGATCTTTCAGGACAGTAACAATCTCATCGAACGTCTTATCCGCCGGTTCATCTGGTGATAACAGGTGTTTCAATTGCCCGTATGTCTTCGCACCCATTAAATTTAATAATGTTAGAGCTTTATCTTGGTCATGAATTTTATTGGCCTTACAAATTTTTTTTATTCTTTCAACATATATGGCCCAATCTTCAAGGTCACTATCAAAGGTGCTAATATTCCCATGTTTAGGCATTGTAGATTTGCAATTACTCAGATTTTCTTTTCTTTACTTGTTATCAAAGATGGCGGCTTCCCGCTCTTGCCGTCGTCCTCCGCCCACAAAATGGCGGTTTTCCCGCGCTTGGCGGTCTTCACCCGTCCCCCGACGCCGTCTCCCTTCAGCCCCCGAGTGCGGCCCTTATCTTCGCCGCGATCGCCCGAGTGCGGCCCTTATCAGCGGATGCGATCGATGGCCCGGCTGCGCCTCGCACTTGAAAGCGGCCCGGCCCTTATCTGCCGATCACTATCGCCCTGTACCTGTCTTCCCCAGCCCTGTCTTCTACTCCGGTTCACAAGCTGATGGAGGCTTCAGGGTCCTAATGCCTGTCGCTTCCAGTGGGGTGGGGTGGTTTGAAACCTCTCTTCAACCGCCGTGGAATAACTGCCGCAGGGTAAGAACCTGACTCGTCGCCAGTGTTAAATCTGTGAATTATTTAGTTAATTAAGACACAGACTAATGAGTAACAATAAAAACAGGTCTTTACTGGTTGGAGGTAGGGACTATACTGAATACAAGATTACTGCACAGTGCTTATATACCGGTGTGTTCACCCCCGGTATTACGTCTACAGCAGCCTGAGAAAGTAGTACATCTCTTAAGGTGGAACAGGCTTAAGCTCTCTTAAGGTGGAACAGGTTACATACACAACAGTCCTGAGTTAGGCCAGCGAGAGAGCCTTCTTCTTCCTCCTCACCCGTCTGGACGTTAGCTGACGGTGGTTCCTTCCCTAGACATCTTTCTTGAAAAGACTTCTTCATGCATTCATATTCATCCCGCTCTTCCTGGGTTGTCTGCCATTCCTTCACTACTGACCTCATTTGTGAGTTCAATACCTTCCCTTCCACCGGGGATTGCGGTATCAGGCTATTTAATCCTTCTACTGAAGCAGCTGTTTCAACATTCTTCTGTTCACATTGACGTGATTCAACGAACTCTTCATAGAGTAAACTGTAACACAAAATCTGTGTTGCCACCTCAGTTATTTCTGTAACTTTTGGGAGCTCCGAATTCCTTCCCTTTGCAGATTGAAGCTCGTGTTCCCATTGTGGAGTCTTGTCTCTCAGCATGTGAAGGAGTTGGCTGACCGTTAACTCTTCCGCGGGGACTCTGTGGATCAGAGTCTTCACCATTTCATCCACCTTTCCCTCCAATGCTTTCACCTTCCTTTCCTCTTGTACTTTGGTTTCAAGCGCTCGAAGAAGTTGCGCCTTGATGCTCCCAAGCTCATGTTCAGAGCCCATTCTTACAGTCTCTGTGTTTCTTACAGTTTCCTTCCCTTCCACTGAAAGGATCCCCAGTTGACTCTGCTCTTCAAGTCGTTGAACCTCGGTCATTGCCGCCTCATATTTGTCTTGGGTTTCCTCCAATATTTTTATGAGTTCTTGGACATCTTGTCTTTCATGTTCTGCCATGTCTTTCACCGCTAAATTCTCATCTATGGATGGAACTTCTACCGATGAGTCTGTCTTGGCCTTGAGCTCATCAAGAATTTCCTGCAGCCTTTGGACTTCTTGCTCATGTTCAACCTTTAGTTGTTCATATGCTTCTACTGAAACTAGCTTTTCGGAGGTTGCCGAGTTAATCCCCTCCAGAATTGTAGCCTGGGCCTGTTCATACTGTTCTTTCCACTTCTCACACTCTGCTTGTAAGGAGTCGTAGAGAAGAACTGGAATAAAATCCCGGCTTCCTGAAGATTCCTCTTCATTTGCTTCTTTCGCAATTTCCTGTTGGAGTTCAGCCAAGGCTGCTATGCTATCTGCCTCTTGAAGTCTCACTGCCATCAAATCTTCTTTATTCTTGCAGTCTATCTCAGTCATTTTCCCTTTATTTTCATTTAACTGAGTGATAAGCTCCTCTTGCAACATGGCCACATTATTCACATCAGGTAAAGAAGCGTTTCTCTTTTCCATGTCCAAGATTTTTTTCTGCATCTCTTTAAGTGCACACTGCGATTCAGCTTCTCTTAACCTTGCCTGCACTAGCTCCGTCTCCAATTGCAGAACAAAATCCTCAGTGTAGCGTGGTTTGCCTTTATGCTGTATCTCTAGATCATGCAAATATTCTAACTCCTGAACATCATAAGGGAGGTGTGATCGGTAATTGGTCACGATGGCTCTATGGTCGCTCTCTGCTTGAGCCAGCAGGTTCTGTTGTCTTTCCAGACTCTCCCATTCGGTGTCATAGAACTTTTTCATTGTTTTCATCTCCTGTACGAGACGGTAACTTAATTGTTCGAATTGTTGTCGTACTTTGAAATAACGTTGAGTTCGAGCTCGGTGTTCCTCCGTAATGCATATGTCTGTGACTTGAACAGACTCAGAATTCTCTGTCTTTATGCACGCCATCGTTTTTCCAACCTTAGTCAGTGAGTTCATGTTAACCTTGTTTTTCATACGTGGGCTGGACTTATCGTCTTCCGGCTCAGAGTCTGAGCTGCTTGTCTGCACCGAGTCCTCACTCGTCATTGCTTGTTGGTAGTGCCATTCCATGTCTATTTTCTTGATCCACTCCCGTCCTAGAAGTGGTGGTCCTCCCTCATGTAGTACATACAAGTTCATTCTTGGGTGTTCTTTACCCCTATCTCTCACCTTGACTCTTATTTTTCCCATGGGGTATACTTTATGCCCCGTGTATGTCTGCAATACGAACTTGGTATCTCTTAAGGGTATGTGTGAGAATAGCCGGTGGTAATCCCCTCGATTTATGACTGATACAGCTGATCCAGTGTCCAACTCCATTTTCACTTGGACTCCAGCTATTTTTAGCATGACCCAGATAGTTTGTAGGTCAGCTTCCTTACTCACATGGTGGATACTCAGACTACCCAGCTCCTGGCCGTTTGGATCTGAGTCTGGATTCTGTTCGTCTGAACTCTTCTCAGCCCCCTTGTATACCTTGTTGTACTTTTCTTGTGATGGCTTCCTTTGGTTGTTGGTCTTCTTCCCTGACCGGCATACCTTAGCGATGTGACCCAGTTTGCCACATTTCCTACATTCTTGGTTCTTAAACCAGCATTGATTCTGGTCGTGTGTTGTCTTCCCACAACGATAGCATTTTGTTGTACTCGAGGTAATTTGGTCCACCCCGAGCGCCGCCGCCTTTAGTTGCATTTCCGCCGTTCCTTTCGCTGCGGCTTCGTGTGATGCGGCTATAAGGACAGCCCTGTCAAGTGTGAGGTCGTTCTCTTCTAGTAGGCGCTTTTGCGTCCCTTCCTTGGACAATCCGCCTACGAACTTGTCTCGCAGTGCCTCTGTCAGATTCCCTCCGAACTGGCAGTATTTCGCTAGCCTACGCAGTTCGACCAAGTATTCTGCATTGTTTTCATCTTTCCGTTGCGTTCTTGCATAGAATTTGAATCGTTCAGCCAACATCAACGGTGTGGGGTTCAAGTGGTCCTTCAGAACAACCACAATCTCTTCGAAAGACTGATCCGCCGGTTTAGCTGGTGCTAGTAAATCCTTCAAGAGCCCGTATGTCTTTGCGCCCATCGAGTTTAACAATGTTATCGCCTTGTCGTCTTCCTCTATTTTGTTGGCTTCACAATAGATCTCGATGCGTTCCACGTACGTGGCCCAGTCTTCTATCTCAGAATTAAAATCATTAATATTCCCTCGCTTAGGCATCTTTCTTCCCTTGGGAGCAGCACCAGTATTTCTTTCAGTATTCTTATTTACTTGTTTGTTTCTAAGATGGCGGTTTTCCCGCGAAATCGGCGGTTTCCCGCTCTTTCCTTCTCTCCCCGCCCACTTCAATGGCGGTATGTCAATCAAGATGGCGGTTTTCCCGCGAAAATGGCGGTTTCCCGCTCTTCCTTTCTCGCCCCGCCCACTTCAATGGCGGTTTCCCGCTTCTGGCGTCTTCTCCGCCTAATGGCGGCTTCCCGCGTTTCTTCCCGGTGGAAGGGGTAAGCTTCCCCCACAGCGGACAGGTTCAGCCGCTGGCTGGCTACCGCACAGATCCCCTTACTCGGCTATGTCTTTTCCTCCCGCCCGCACGGCTCTACCGGCGCTGGGTACACCCCGTTAACGGAGGACAGTTCAGCCGCTGGACTGGCTCTCGCGCAGTCTCTCTCTCCGTACCCGGCTCTGTCGCTCTCTCACCCGCACGTTCGGTGTTACCAGCCCTGGGTACCCCGTTGGTGGAGAACAGCTCAGCCGCTGGACTGGCTCTCGCGCAGTCTCTCACCCCGTTTTCGGCTGTGTCTCTCACCCACTCCCGCACGTTCGGTTTTGCCGGCTCTGAGTACCCCGTTGGTGGAGAACAGCTCAGCCGCTGGACTGGCTCCTCGCAGTCTCTCTCTCTGCACCCGGCTCTCACCCGCACGGTTCCCGTTCGCCTCCCCAGCCCTCTCGCAGACCGGTGTTTCCCTCCCCGGCTGCGGCTGGGTTTCTCTTCCCGCGCCTACTCGCAGGCTCAGCGCTTCGTGGCTGCGGTCGCTGCCCGGATTTTTTTTTTTTTTTTTTTTTTTTTTTTCCGCCGATCGCGGTCCGGCTGTCACCCGACGCCGTTGGACCCGACTTTTGGCCGGCACAGCTCCCCCTCGACCAAGGTCGAGTGCTCTGCCCTTATCCTCCGGATACTTCTACACCTTCCCCTACTCACAGTCTCTTCGGCCGCCTTGTTTCTTGCTGGTCGGCTCACTCCGCACCGTGGCAGAAGGGTAGTCAGTGCCTGTTGCTGATACAGCTTTTGTTGTTAGTCTTCCTGCTTTCTGTTGTTGCAGCCTCGTGTTTTCTTTTGGTAGCACGACGAGGGCGGTTGTCTCTCTTCGACGCTCTTCGTTGCTTTTGGTAATCTTGCCGCAGGGTACGATCGGACTCGTCGCCACTGTAAAGTCTGTGGGTTGTGCAGTTAATAAATACAGACTTCAGAAGTAACAAACAAACAGGTCTTTACTATTCGAAGGTCCGGGCGAATCTGCCCCAGAAATCCTGCTACAACACTTATATACTGGTGTGGTCACTATCGGTATTACAGTATACAGAAGCCAAACAAATAGTGCCACACCTAAAGTAGTTCCCTTAAAGGTGAACGGTTACATTCAATAGTTCCCTTAAAGGTAGACGGGTACATACACTACACTGTAGACCAAGTTTAATGAAACGAAGTGAAATTTTATTGCATAAAGAAAAATTGAATGTAAGCCAATAAGGTACATGGGAGGGAAAAACAAATCATAATACAGTACTAACCAATATATCTACAGGCATATTATACTTTACAAGGTTCACCATGAAATAGGGAAACACACAGAACATCGAGGGACAACAACTCATTATTATCCCCAAAAATGCCCACCCCCTAAACCTAGCTAGATTAGATTATGAGGGGCCAGAAACATGCTCACCATTCCCAGTTAGAAAATTCTTCAAAACGTCTCCGATCCCAATCGTCTACCGAATCGTCGTCTTCTTCCGAGTCTGAATGGCCTCTCTACCGAACCCGAACTCCTAACCGAACTGCACCTTCTTCGGACCCCCGAACGATCTCTCGAAAATGATCTCTACAATGCTCTTCTGCACTGCTCTCTCTCCAAACTCGAACATCCTAATGGCTACCCCAGGTCTCCAGTTATACTTCTCATCGAGGCCCTTATCTCCCGCCATATCAAGGTTAGTCTTTGTTTAGCTTTTGGCGGGCTTGTAGCACAGAGGGGTAGTCATTGTGTTTAAAGTACTTTCGGGATGGCTGGTAACTGCCATCTCTGGTCTGGAATGACCTTGTATTGTCTTTAATGGGTCTTGATGTCCCCCTTTGAACTTGAGGCTGTTTCCCTTGGTCTGGGTAAACATTTTGATGGCCTTTATCTACAGGCCGATCTGATTGGATCTGCATCCAATCCATATGTATGGGGTTCTGTCTGGTTTCGCATTCTCCGAAATTGCATTCCAGAACTTACTGTGGGCTGAATCCACAAAAGCTGTCTGTGGACTGCACGAACCATTTTAAAATGTCCCAAAAAGCTGGTCACGGGGTCTGGCGGCCATTTTGTGTGCCCCTTTTCCTGGGCTTCTTTTAAAAGTCTTTAAAATTAAGGCCTTTTCTGCCAATAGGCCCTTATAGGACAATGTTCAATTTTGCGAATCCTACAACCCCTGGTTCTAGACTCACCAGCCAGGGGAAACATCCCACCTGCATCTACCCTGTTCAAGCCCTATAAGAATTTTATACGTTTCAATGGCATCATCTCTCATTCTTCTAAATTCTAGGGAATATATGTCTAGTCTCCCCAATCTCTCCTCGTAGGACAATCTCCCCATCCCAGGAATCAGTCTAGTGAACCTTCATTGCACTCCCTCTATGCAAGAATATCCTTCCTTAGGTAAGGAGACTAAAACTGTACACAGTACTCCAGGTGTGGTCTCACCAAGCCCCTATAAGTGCAGTAAGACTTCAATTTGTAGCTTGATGAGAATGGATAATTTATTACGTTTTTGGAAAGCAGCTCGGGTAGTGTTACTGAAAAATTATTTTAATATTAGTCGGTGAGGTTGGAATGCAGTTGAATTTTAAGGTTTACAGATTTCAGACCGAGTGCGAGGGAAGCTATGGAGTGAGCAGACAGATTGAACGTGGAAGATTTAATGAATTTAGAACTGGTACAGAATTACAGCTTTCCTTCATTGTTGGTTGGGGCTGTCCCTGGATTAATCAGAATTAGCTGAATGTTTGTGACCTGTGATAATCAAATGTCAGATTTGGAAATGTCAGATTTGATGTAGAGTATCAGAGGAATTCTAGAGAAAAAGATGAATGAAGCAACAGAAGATTGTGTGAAATAACAGAAAATGCTGGAAAAACTCAGCAGGCCAGGACAGCATCCGTGGAGAGAGAAAGAGAGTTAGCGTTTCGTTGACCTTTCGTCAGAACTGGAAAAAAAGCAGGAAAAGGAATAGATGGTGAAGCAATTTAAGGGCTGGGAAAAGGGGGAAGGGATGAAAGAACAAAAGGGAAGGTCACTGATAGGATAGAAAGCCGGATTAAGAGACATTAAGAGATATTCAAGGCAAGAGGAGGTAGTAATGGGCCCTGTCCAGGCTCTGGAGTGGGACTTGAGCCCACAAACTCAGAGGCAAGAGTGCTACCGAAAGAGCCGTCCACAGCCGACATCCATCTCAAGTCCCATTATATTCTCCGTTACCAATTTTTAATTTTTATTCAATGCTATAATTTCTCCACTTGACTAATTTTTTAGCTTCCCTTGTACCGATGGTATTTTGTCCTCTTCCTCTACTGTGCAGTTACAGAGTTTTAATTTGTTCCCATTTGAGCGTCCATTATGCTACACTGAGGCTCGCTGCTCCTCTCTGCTGCTTCAAGATGGATGACGGGTGGGGGCTAGTTCTGGAGCACAAGTCTTCAGCATGACACCCGGGATGTTGTCGGGGCCCATAGCTTTTGCTGTATCCAGTGCGCTCAGCCGTTTCTTGATATCACGTGGAGTGAATCGAATTGGCTGAAGACTGGCTTCTGTGGTGGTGGGGACCTCAGGAGGAGGCCGATATGGATCATCCACTCGGCCCTTCTGGCTGAAGATGGTTGCAAATGCTTCAGCCTTTTCTTTCGCACTCACGTGCAGGGCTCCACCATCATTGAGGATAGGGATGTTTATTAGGGTTGCAAAATTTCGGGAATTTTTAAGAGGAAACTTTCCATGGGAATTTTCAGGAATTTTGAGGTTTTTTGCACACTGATGGTTTTTGTCTCTGACCCTTATATTGTCTTTGTCATCAAAATAGACATACTGTTCCATACAAATAAAAACAGGCTTTCAAAACTTTATTTAGGTTATAATTTTGAACTTTATTGAACCCCCCAAAAAAGACCCATCTAAAATAAAATAAAAAGAGCGTCAGCTTATTTAGCCTGTAATTTGTCCTTATTTCATCCCTTTGAGTCTTCTACTCCTCATTGCTCCTCCTGATTCTCTGACTCTGGCGTGTCCATTTCCTCCTGTGTCACTGTCTAGCTGTGTGGTGGACACTTCTGTATCTGGCTCAATAAGTTGTAGGGTCGCCTGGATAGCCACCAGTTTCTCCACTCTCTTGTTAGTCAGCCTGTTGTGCACCTTTGTATGCGTATTTCCAAAAGGTGACCAGTTTCGTTCAGAGGCCGCTGATGAAGGTGGGATTTGGAGTATCACCGATGCAGTGGGTGACAGGGCCTCAGATGCACAAAGTCCCTTCCACCAGGTTTGTGCACTGATATGCTTGCATGATTCCCATATCCCGTCCCCATTCCAAAGACCTTGCTTGGTAGAGAACTTTGCCAGGCTTCCCAGAACTTTGCCCACGTCCAGATTGAGGTGGCGTGAGGGTAGAAATCACACTAAGCCGTCGATCAGCACGATTGCAACAAGGTGAGTAAATTTTTCCTGATGCTCCATGTAATGGAAGCATGACCCGTGCACGCACGATGCTACATCACCAATAGAGAGAGCTAATCGCTCATCCACCCAATCAGGACACATTTGTTCACAGTCACACACAAAACTTGTAATTATTAAAACAAGCCAAGTAAGAAGATAAACATATATTGATTAAGAAATTCCTTAATAATTAAGATTCCAACCCGTGTTAGTAATTTTAAGAGAGGACCTGTGGAAAAAAAAGAAATACAAAAAAAACACTATGATGCTAGCATGTGCTTTTTTGGGTAAAATTCCCAAGCTAAACATCCCGTGGAAAATTTCCGGAAATTTCCCAGAAACTTTCCACCCCTTCGCAACCCTAATGTTTATGGAGCCTCCTCTTCCTGTCAGTTGTTTAATAGCGCGTTCCCTCAGTACTGCCCCTCCGACAGTGCGGCACTCCCTCAGTACTGCCCCACCGACAGTGCGGCACTCCCTCAGTACTGCCCCTCCCACAGTGCGGCGCTCCCTCGGTACTGCCCCTCCCACAGTGCGGCACTCCCTCGGTACTGCCCCTCCGACAGTGCGGCGCTCCCTCAGTACTGCCCCTCCGACAGTGTGGCGCTCCCTCAGTACTGCCCCTCCGACAGTGCGGCGCTCCCTCAGTACTGCCCCTCCGACAGTGCGGCGCTCCCTCAGTACTGCCCCTCCGACAGTGCGGCGCTCCCTCAGTACCGCCCCTCTGACAGTGCGGCGCTCCCTCAGTACTGCCCCTCCGACAGTGTGGCGCTCCCTCAGTACTGCCCCAGGACAGTGCGGCGCTCCTTCAGTACTGCCCCTCCGACAGTGCCGCGCTCCCTCATTACTGCCCCTCCGACAGTGCGGCGCTCCCTCAGTACTGCCCCTCCGACAGTGCGGCGCTCCCTCAGTACTGCCCCTCCGACAGTGCCGCGCTCCCTCATTACCACCCCTCCGACAGTGCCGCGCTCCCTCAGTACTGCCCCTCCGACAGTGCGGCACTCCCTCAGTACTGCCCCTCCGACAGTGCGGTGCTCCCTCAGTACTGCCCCTCCGACAGTGCCGCGCTCCCTCAGTACTGCCCCTCCGACAGTGCGGCGCTCCCTCAGGACTGCCCCTCCGACAGTGCGGCGCTCCCTCAGTACTGCCCCTCCGACAGTGCGGCGCTCCCTCAGTACTGCCCCTCCGACAGTGCCGCGTTCCCTCAGGACTGCCCCTCCCACAGTGCGGCGCTCCCTCAGTACTGCCCCTCCCACAGTGCGGCGCTCCCTCAGTACTGCCCCTCCCACAGTGCGGCGCTCCCTCAGTACTGCCCCTCCGACAGTGCGGCGCTCCAGCAGCAGCAGCTCAGTGAATGGTTTCGAAATCGAGATCCGCGTACCGGCAAAGTTTGTCCTGAAGCGCTGGCCGTGGGGCTGGTGGGCGGGGCTGGGTGTTGCGCATGCGCACTGGGCGCCGCCAGGGAACCGGCCTGCTCGCCGCCGCCGCGCCCGGCCGCCCCGCTCGATTTTAGATGTTTTTTCTTCTTCCTAAACTAAAACAACAAGCACCCGGCGCTTTACCCAAACACTCGCCATCGTCCGTCTGGTCGTGGTGTGGGAGCTGCGGGAGGAAATGAATAATAAATTCCAAGCGTGAGTCAGATTTTTTTTTCCTTTTCAGCGTTGTAGTTGGGCTGTTTTTTTTGAGAGCGCGCGCCGCTGAAAAGAGCGAGAGAGAAAAGTTTGTGCGGCGGCCGGAGCGCGAGCCCCGAGCCCAACGGAAGTCCCGCCTTCGCCGCGGTCCCTCCGCTCATTGGCTGAGGTGGGGGGGCGGCACAATGGAGGGCGGGTCCAGGGCCAGGTCCGAGCGAGCGCCGCCCGCTGATTGGCCGTTAGCACGTCCCTCAAACTGCCCCGCGCAAAGGGTGGTTGAGGCGCGACCGGCGGCGCGACAGTGGATCGCTGGCCTGGTGGGGGCTTCTTTTGTTCGCACTAATCAACTTTTTTAGATTAAACAAATTGACTGTAAATCAATAAAACTTTAAATAAAACTCAACAAATCAAATTAAAATGGTATTGGTCGGGGTGATGATGCACTCCAGTCGGGGTGGTGGGTGTAATGCGGGGGTTAGGGTTGTGGGATGTAAGGGGGGGTTGGGGGTGTAGGGATGTAAGTGGGGTTGGGGTGTAGGGGGGGTTGGGGTGTAACTCTTTCAGGTGGGGGTGATTGACCAAATTGTTTTCTTTTTTTTCAAGTTTTATTTAAAGTTTTATTAATTTACAGTTGATTAGTTTAATCAAAAGAGCACCCCTAATTGGTCGAATGTTTTCTTGAGTTAGTCAATTGCTTTAATCAAAAAGAGCAGCCAAATTTTAAATTAATTTGTTAAGGTTCCTTTAAAGTTTTATTTATAAACTAATTGGTTAATCACCCACACAAAAAAGATTACTGTTGATTTGCTTAACCACCCAATCAAAAGGGTCACTCCGATTGGTTGAATTAAAATAGGCCCTCCTGGCAATAAATCCATGAGTTCTGTGATCCTCTTTTGGTGAAACCATAAATTTAGGGGGGGGGGGGGTCGGTAGGTGGTGTTTGAAGGTGGGTGGAGGGGGTAGGTTGGGGTATGGGTTGTGGGGGTCATAGAGTCATAACAGCACAGAAGGAGGCCATTCGGCCCATCGAGTCCGTGCCAGCTCTCTGTAGAGCAATCCAGTCCTCCGTCCCGTTGCCCTGCAAGTTGATTTCCCTCACGTGCCTATCCAGTCTCCCCTTGAAAACATCGAGTGTCTCTGCTTCCACCACTTCCGTCGGCAGCGAGTTCCAGGTTCTCACCACTCGCTGCGTAAGAAAGTTTTTCCCTCATATCCCCCCCCTGTATCTCTTGCCCAAAATCTTAATCTGTGTCCCCTAGTCCTTGTACCCTCAACTAGTGGGAATAGCCTTTCCCCATCTAGCCTATCCATAATCTTGTACACCTCTGTCAAATCACCCCTCAACCTCCTTTGCTCTAATGAAAACAAATCCAGCTTCTCCAGCCTGTCCTTGTAGCCAAGATCCCCCATCCCTGGAACCATTCTGGTAAATCTGTTCTGCACCCTCTCAAGGGCCTTCACATCCTTCCTAAAGTGTGGTGACCAGAACTGGATGCAATATTCCAGTTATGGCCTAACCAGCGCTTTCTAAAGCTTCTTTTATTTTTATTCGTTTATGGGAAATGGGCGTCACTGGCAAGGCCAGCATTTATTGCCCATCCCTAGTTGCCCTTGAGAAGGTGGTGGTGAGCCCCCTTCTTGAACCGCTGCAGTCCGTGTGGTGAAGGTGCTCCCACAGTGCTGTTAGGGAGGGAGTTCCAGGATTTTGACCCAGCGACGATGAAGGATCGGCGGTATACTTCTAAGTCAGAATGGTGTGTGACTCGGAGGGGAACTTGGAGGTGGTGGTGTTCCCGTGCGCTTGCTGCCCTTGTCCTTCTAGGTGGAAGAGGTTGCGGGTTTGGGAGGTGCTGCCGAAGCTGCAGTGCATCTTGTAGATGGTACACACCAGCCACGGTACGCTGGTGGTAGAGGGAGTGAATGTTTAAGGTGGTAGCATAACTTCTCTACTTTTGTACTCAATACCTCTATTTATGAAGCTTTGCTAACCACTCTCTCAATATGCCCCGCCACCTTCAGGGACCTATGCACATTAACTCCCAGGTCCCTCTGTCCCTGCACACTCTTTAAAACTGTGCCATTAAGTGTATATTGCCTCTCTCTGTTCCTTCTGCCAAAATGCACCACCTCACACTTCTCTGTATTAAATTTCATCTGCCACTTGTCTGCCCATTCTGCTAGCCTTTCTATGTCCTGTTGCAGTTGATCGGTTTCATCATCAGTGTTTGCCACACCCCCAAGTTTGGTGTCATCGGCAAATTTAGAAATTCTACTCTGTATTCCAATATCCAAGTCATATATATATTTATATATTAAAAGCAGTGGCTCCAGCACTGACCCTTGGGGAACACCACTGTCTACCATCCTCCAGTCTGAAATACAGCCATTTACCACAACTTGCTGTTTTCTGTCCTTAAGCCAATTCCTTATCCAAGCTGCCACTGACCCACCTATTCCATGAGCCTCAATTTTATTAACCAGCCTTCTTGTCAAACGCCTTCTTGAAATCCATGCCGACAACATCCATTGCATTCCCTTCATCGATCCTCCTGAGTTAAGGAGGGGGAGAAGTAGCCCGGGTTCCTTATTTGAGGGATTGGAGGCAGTTCAGAGAAGGTTCACGAGGTTAATTCCTGAGTTGAAGGGGTTGTCTTATGAGGAAAGGTTGAGCAGGTTGGGCCTATACTCATTGGAGTTTAGAAGAATGAGAGGTGATCTTATCGAAACCTATAAGATTCTGAGGGGGCTCGACAGGGTGGATGCTGAGAGGATGTTTCCCCTCGTGGGGGAATCTAGAACTCGGGGGCACAGTTTCAGGATAAGGGGGTCACCCTTTTAGAACGGAGATGAGGAGGAATTTCTTCTCTGAGGGTGGTGAATCTGTGGAATTCTCTTCTCCAGAGAGCTGTGGAGGCTGGGTCAGTGAATATATTCACGGTAGAGATAGACAGATTTTTGAACTACAGGGGAATCAAGGGGTTATAGGGAGTGGGCAGGGAAGTGGATTTGAGGCCAAGATCAGATCAGCCATGATCTTATTGAATGGCGGAGCGGGCTCGAGGGGCCAACTGGCCGACTCCTGCTCCTATTCCTTATATCCTTATGTTCTCCCTGTTACTTCATCAAGAAATTCAATTAGATTAGTCAAACACGATCTACCTTTTACAAATCAGTGTTGGCTCTCCTTAATTAGCTTAAACCTCTCTAAGTGCCTGTTATTTTTTTCCTTGATTACTGTTTCGAAAACTTTACCCACCACTGATGTTAAACTGACTGGCCTGTAGTTACTAAGATTGTCCTTACACCCTTTCTTCAACAACGGTGTCAAATTTGTGGGTAGGTGGTGGTGGAGGAGGTAGGATGGGGTGTGGGATGTCATAATAATCATAATCAACTTTATTGTCATTGTTAGTGCACAAGTGCAGTACAACGAAATGTAGGCTTGCGGCTCCCGAGAGTGTACATTTAGATTAAGACATTTAAACATTCAACATACATTTGGCTTGTAATACATTAACATAAACATAACCATAATAAAGTGCATTGGCAGATGTGCAGGCTTTAGAGTTTATTTGTGGAGTGATATACCTATCAATTCGTCCAATAAAAAGCGACGAGTTAGGAACGTAACTAAAGGTTTTTATTGACTAAATAACAGAGCCCACCCTCGTGGGTGATCGGGTCCAACAAGGAGGAATACCAGCCAGTCGACTACCTTTATACCTGGGCAGGTAGGTGGAGCCATGGGCGGAGTCGGAGGTGGTCAGCCCAGGTATAACAGTGTGACAAGAGGCGACCTCGTATAGTGATACAACAGTGAGAACGGTGATAACAATACAACAGTGATAACTATAGTGTAACGATAGTGAACGATAAAAGTGGTTTACCACATTCACCCCTTGTTTAGATTTGAGTCCGGCGGGGTGAAGTGTACTACCAGTTCTGGTATGTCAGTCTGTCCGGAGGCCTCGTAAGCCTCTCCGATCGTCGCAGCGGCGGTGCTGCATTATCCGGTGTTAGTGCTGGTGTCTGCGTGGTCGGCGAAGGCTCGTGGGGTTCCGGCATGCCGTCTACCTGGGCTGGAATTGGGGGGGGTGGTGGGGGGGGGGGTAAAGGTGGTGTCTCCGGAGTGCCCGAGGGTGCGAGGTCTCGTAAGGAGACAGTGTCCTCCCGCCCGTCTGGGTAAGCCACGTAGGCGTACTGGGGGTTGGCGTGCAGGAGGTTCACCCTCTCGACCAGGGGGTCCGTTTTATGGGCCCTCACGTGCTTTCGCAGCAAGACGGGCCCCGGAGAGGTCAGCCAGGTTGGTAGAGTGGTTCCCGTAGTCGACTTCCTGGGGATGTAGGATGGCAGCCCTGGGAAAGAAGCTGTTCCTAAATCTGGTCGTACGGGTGCGAATGCATCTGTAGCATCTCCCAGATGGCAGGAGGGCGAACAGACTGTGGCTGGGGTGGGTAGGGTCTTTGATGATGGTCCGTGTTTGGGGGTGGAGGTATTTGGGGGTGGAGGGGGTAGCTGGGGGGGTAGGTTGGGTTGTGGGGTGGATAGGTTGTGGGCAGGCTGGGTTGTGGGGAGGTAGGAGGGGTGTGGGTGAAGGTGTAGGTTGGGTTGTAGGGGGATGGGGGGTTGTGAGGGTAAGGGGTTGAGAGTAGGGATGGGGGGTTGAGGGTAAGGGGGGGGTTGAGGGTAAGGGAGGGGGTTGAGGGGATTGGGGGTAGGGAGGGGGGTTGAGTGTAGGGGAGGGGGGATTGGGGTAGGGAGGGGGGATTGATGGTAGGGAGGTGGGGATGAGTGTAAGGGAGAGGGGGTTGAGTGTAGGGGAGAGGGGATTGGGGTAGGGAGGAGGGGGTTGCGGGTAGGGAGGGGTTGTTGAGGGTAGGGGGGTTGGGGTAGGGAGGGGAGGTTTGGGGTAGGGTGGTTGGAGGTATGGAGGGGGACGGGGTAGGGAGGGGGAGTCTGGGATAGGGAGGGGGAGTCTGGGATAGGGAGGGGGAGTCGGGGGTAGGGAGGGGGAGTCGAGGGTAGGGAGGGGGAGTCTGGGATAGGGAGGGGGAGTCGGGGGTAGGGAGGGGGAGTCGGGGGTAGGGAGGGGGAGTCGAGGGTAGGGAGGGGGAGTCGAGGGTAGGGAGGGGGAGTCGGGGGTAGGGAGGGGGAGTCGAGGGTAGGGAGGGGGAGTCGGGGGTAGGGAGGGGGAGTCGGGGGTAGGGAGGGGGAGTCGGGGGTAGGGAGGGGGAGTCGGGGGTAGGGAGGGGGAGTCGGGGGTAGGGAGGGGGAGTCGAGGGTAGGGAGGGGGAGTCGAGGGTAGGGAGGGGGTGGGGTGGGGGAGGAAGGTGTTGAGAGGGGTTTGAGGGGAGGGAGAGGGGGTTGAGAGGGGGAGGGAGGGGAGGGTTGAGGGTAGGGAGGGGGGTTGAGGGTAGTGAGGGGGGGTTGAGGGTAGGGAGGGGGGGTTGAGGATAGGGTGGGGGAGTTGAGCCAGGCTGACTCCTCTTAATGCCGGAAATGACAGATTTAGGGTTAAGCAAATGTTTAAAGGGGCACAACAAATAAAGACTGTAAATTAACAAAAAATTTAAAGGAACCTTAACAAATCCATTTAAAATGATATTCCCGGGGATAATAATGCACTCCAGTCCCTCTGGTGCCCACCCTTCGCGGAGGTCCTCAAGCATCAGGCCAGGCTGAATCCTCGTATATCAGGCAGTTGTCTATTGGAAGTTAAGCATGTAGGGGCACAACCAACAAAAACTGTAACTTAATAAATTAAAAGGAGACTTAACAAATGAAATTAAAATCCTATTCCTTCTGGTGATGATGCACTCCAGCCCCTGCGGTGCCCAACGGTCGCGGATGGCCTCCAGCATGCCGGTGGACACCGCGTGGTCCATCTCCAGGGACTGCTAATTTAAAGTTAAGCGTGTGCCCCCTTTTTAAAAGGGGCATAACCAATAAGGACTGTAACGTAACCAAAAATTAAAAGGAACCTTAACAGTCCCAGGAGGAGGTCTTTCGACTTGCCAGGCTGTTCACCCGTGGGGTGCAGCGCACAGATGAGCCTCAACATCAAGTTCAGCAATTTCAGGCCGAAACTTCTGCCCCTATTTTTTCACATGGCAGCTGTTGATAATTCTGCCATTCCCATTTACACCTCTTCTAGAAATAACAACAGAAAATGCTGGAAAAACTCAGCAGGCCAGGCAACATCCGTGGAGAGAAAATAGAGTCAACGTTTCAAGTCAAACTCTTTGTCAAGACTCTTTCGGATTTCCAGCATCCGCAGTATTTTGCTATCGTACACCTCTTCTAGACCCATCTTTTGTTTCTTAACTTGTCCCATTATCATCTTTTTTGCTTTGCACCATCATCCCTTTTGTCATTTGATCTCTCCTGCCCTTCACCCTATCACGGACCTTCCCTTTGTTCTTTCCTCCCATTCCCCACTTTCCCTGCCTCTGCACTTGCTTAAATCCTGTTACATCTCTAACTAAAGGTCATCGACCTGAAACATGAACTCTCTTTCTCTCTCCGCAGATGCTGCCTGACCTGCTGACTTTTTCCAGCATTTTCTGTTTTTATTACACAGATGAGCCTGTTCCCCCTCCTCTAGGGTATTACAGGTTACAGAAGCACGGCGGGTAGATGTAGTTAAGATATAGATCAGCCGTGATCTCATTGGGTGGCGGAACAGGCTCGAAGGGCTGAATGGCCTCCTCCAGTTCCTACGTTAAGTGTCAACTGTGACTCTGGGTCGCACTCTCGCCGCTGAGTCCGAAGGTTGTGGGTTCGAGTCCCACTCCAGAGACTCGAGCACAAAAATCTAGGCTGACAGTCCCAGTGCAGTGCTGAGGGAGCGCTGCACTGTCGGAGGTGCCGTCTTTACGATGAGAGGGATTAAACCGAGGCCCTGTCTGCTCTCTCAGGTGGATGTAAAAGATCCCGCGGCCACGATTTCTCCCCAGTGTCCTGGCCAATATTTATCTCGCAATCAAAAAGGAGAGAAAAACTTGCATTCCTGTAGCGCCTTTCATGACCGCAGAGCGTCCCAAAATCTTTTACAGCCAATCAGATACTTTTTGAAGTGTAGTCACTGTTGTAATGTAGAAAACATGGCAGCCAATTTGCGCGCAGCAAGATCCCACAAACAGCAATGTGATAATGACAAGATAATCTGTTTTAGTGATGTTGATTGAGGGATAAATATTGGACGGGACACCGGCGATAATGCCCCTGCTCTTCTTTGAAATAGTGCTGTTATGAATCTTATGATCCATGAAGAAAGACTCATGAAATAACAGTGGACGGCCAGCTGGTGGCGCTGTCCAAGGAGTATAAATACTCTGGCGTGAGCCCAGCTTGCCCAGGACATTTTGTAAACAGGAACTAGTGAAAGATAACTAGACCTCCATGTTCTGAAACAAGTTGATTAAAGCCTTGCTTTATACTCGAACCAAGTGCGTAGTGAGTTTTATTACGTCAAGTGCCATAGGATATTTTACGTCCTCCTGAGAGAGGGGCCGTGGTTTATTGTCTCATCCGAAGGACGGCACCTCTGACGGTACAGCACTCCCTCAGTACGGCACTGGGAGTGTCAGCCTAGATTTTTGTGCTTGAGTCTCTGGAGTGGGACTTGAACCCATGACCTTCTGACTCAGTGGTGAGGGTGTGACCCACTGAGCCACAACTGACTTTGGAAGAGGACAATCAGCTTGGGCTCCCCCACTCCTGACTATGTGTGACCAGAATTTTAAATTTGGGGGACTGGGAGACAATGTCGATCAGCAAGGGCAGGCGCAGTGGGTGAGCGGTACTCAGTGTGGCATAGGATATGGGCAGCAGAGATTTGGATAGGCTGGTTTATGGTGGGTAGATCATGGGAAGCTGCCCAGGAAAGCAGTGGAATAGTTGAGTTTGGAGGTGACAGAAGCAGGGATGAAGGTTTCAGGAACAGTTGGGCTGAAGCAGAGGAATGGAAATTAGTAAGAATCAAAAAAACTTTTAAAAGGAAACCTTAGATAAGCAGGTCAGATAAAATTCCAACAGAGTTCAGGCTATCAATCTTAAAACTGTGGGCTAGGTTGACACTCGAGCAGAGCTGAGTGGGTGATGCATTGATGTAGGTACATTCCTTTGCATGGAACATCTTCCCAAGACAATATTTAAACAAAAAAATTGCACAGGGCGACCCAAAATGCTTCAAAACCAATGGATTACTTTTGAAGTGCACACAGAACACAGACACAGAATCCCCACAGTGCAGATAGAGGCCATTTCGGCCCATCGAGCCTGCACCGACACATATCCCACCTTATCCCCGTAACCCCACGTATTTAATCCCCTAACACTAAGGGTCAATTTATCATAGCCAAATCAACCTAACCCGCACATCTTTGGACTGTGGGAGGAAACCGGAGCACCCGGAGGAAACCCACGCAAACACGGGGAGAATGTGCAAACTCCACACAGACAGTCGCCCAAGGCCAGATTTGAACCCGGGTCCCTGGCGCTGTGAGGCAACAGTGCTAACCACTATGCCACCGTGTCCCCCTGCAGTTACTGTTATGTAGGCAAAAGTGACATCCGCTCCCTCCACCACCGGCGCACCGTGGCTGCAGTGTGTACTACCTACAAGATGCACTGCAGCAACTCGCCACGCCTTCTTCGGAAGAATCACCCGAATCTGCAGCTCCACCACCCAGAAGGACAAGGGCAGCAGGTGCATGGGAACATCACCACCTCCAAGCTCCCCTCGCAAGTCACAGTATCCTGACTTGGACACATATTACCATTGCTTCATTGCCACTGGGTCAAAATCCTGGAGCTCCCTAACTAACACCAGCCCTTCTTGTGTCAGCCGTGGCTCAGTGGACAGCACTCGCATCCCTGAGTCAGAAGGTCGTGGGTTCGAGCCCAACTCCAGAGACTCGAACACAAAATCTAGGCTGACACTCCCAGTGCAGTACTGAGGGAGCGCTGCACTGTCGGAGGGGCAGTACTGAGGGAGCACCGCACTGTCGGAGGGGCAGTACTGAGGGAGCGCCGCACTGTCGGAGGGGCAGTACTGTCGGAGGGGCAGTACTGAGGGAGCGCCGCACTGTCGGAGGGGCAGTACTGAGGGAGCGCCGCACTGTCGGAGGGGCAGTACTGAGGGAGTGTCGGAGGGGCAGGACTGAGGGAGTGCTGCACTGTCGGAGGGGCAGTACTGAGGGAGCGCTGCACTGTCGGAGGGGCAGTACTGTGGGAGTGCCGCACTGTCGGAGGGGCAGTACTGAGGGAGCGCCGCACTGTCGGAGGGGCAGTACTGAGGGAGCGCCGCACTGTCGGAGGGGCAGTACTGAGGGAGCGCCACAATGTCGAAGGGGCAGTACTGAGGGAGAGCTGTACTTTCGGAGGGGCAGTACTGAGGGAGCGCCGCACTGTCGGAGGGGCAGTACTGAGGGAGCGCTGCACTGTCGGAGGGGCAGTACTGAGGGAGCGCCGCACTGTCGGAGGGTCAGTACTGAGGGAGCGCCGCACTGTCGAAGGGGCAGTACTGAGGGAGTGCCGCACTGTCGGAGGGGCAGTACTGAGGGAGTGCCGCACTGTCGGAGGGGCAGTACTGAGGGAGCGCCGCACTGTCGGAGGGACAGTACTGAGGGAGTGCCGCACTGTCGGAGGGGCAGTACTGAGGGAGCGCCGCACTGTCGGAGGGGCAGTACTGAGGGAGTGCCGCACTGTCGGAGGGGCAGTACTGAGGGAGCGCCGCACTGTCGGAGGGGCAGTACTGAGGGAGCGCCGCACTGTCGGAGGGGCAGTACTGAGGGAGCGCCGCACTGTCGGAGGGGCAGTACTGAGGGAGCGCCGCACTGTCGGAGGGGCAGTACTGAGGGAGCGCCGCACTGTCAGAGGGGCAGTACTGAGGGAGCGACGCACTGTCAGAGGGGCCGTCTTTTGGAACGGGTGTTAAACCGAGGCTCTGTCTACCCTCTCAAGTGGATGTAAAAGACCCCCCACGGCACTATTCTAAGAAGAGCAGGGGAGTTCTCCCCCGGTGTCTTAGCCAATAATTATCCCTTAACCAACATCACTTAAAAAAAAAAAAGATTATTTGGTCATTATCACATTGCTGTGTGTGGGATCTTGCTGTGTGCAAATTGTCTGCCGCGTTTCCTACATTACAACAGTGACTACACTTCAAAAGTACTTAATTAGCTGTAAAGTGCTTTGGGAGGTCCTGAGGTTGTGAAAGGCGTGATATGATTGCAAGTTCATGTCTGAAGGACAACTAAGGATGGGCAATGGGTGGGCGGGAAGCTTCTGTATTGTGATGCATAAATTGTCACAACGGTGTGGGACGGTCTAGATGGACCAGTAGGTCTTTACCTGGCCGGCATTTTCGTATGTTTGTAAAAGGTGAAAAAAACAGCATTTCTTATACTTTTTAATCAACATTGCATCCTCGCGGAGCTATGTGGAGTAAGTGTAGAAATTCCTGGTACCGCTCACCTTGATTATAATTGTACAGTTCAGCCCTGATCAGTTGCAACCCACAGTAAGTAATCTATAGCAGCAACAGAGTCGACATTGTTCCAGATAGTATTTGAAGTTTGCATTTATCTCTTGTTTTGACTAGACGTTTATCAAGTTTTCTCTTAAATGAGTTTCACACGACTATCTATTTTCTGAGAGGCTATTTTGTGGTAGAATTTATTTTAGTCGTCTTTAGTCACTTTTTGACCAAGCATTCAGTCGCCCCTTCTAACACTTCCTTCTTCGGCTTGGCGTACAATTTTCCTCACGCCTCTGTGAAGCGCCTTGGGACATCTTCCGACGGTAAAGGCACTACATAAATGTCTACTTTTGCTTGTCACTGCAACCGGCCTCTTGTCACACCCAACCTTACTGCAATTATATAGGGCCTTGGTGAGACCACACCTGGAGTATTGTGTACAGTTTTGGTCTCCTTACCTAAGGAAGGGTATACTTGCCTTGGAGGGAGTGCAACGAAGGTTCATGAGATTCCTGGGATGGGGGGATTGTCCTATGAGGAGAGATTGAGTAGACTAGGCCTATATTCTCTAGCATTTAGAAGAATGAGAGGTGATCTCATTGAAACATATAAAATTCTTAGAGGGCTTGACAGGGTAGATGCAGGGAGGATGTTTCCCTGGGCTGGGGAGTCTAGAACCAGGGGTCACAGTCTCAGGATAAGGGGTCGGCCATTTAGGACTGAGATGAGGAGAAATTTGAATCTTTGGAATTCTCTACCCCAGAGGGCTGTGGAGGCTCAGTCGTTGAGTATGTTCAAGACTGAGATCGATAGATATTTGGATGTTAAGGAAACCAAAGGATATAGAGATCGGGCGGGAAAGTGGAGTTGAGGTGGAAGATCAGCCACAATCTTATTGAATGGCGGAGCAGGCTCGAGGGGCCGAATGGCCGACTCCTGCTCTTATATTCTTATGTCCTTGTAGCCCTGCATCTTCCTCTGTATCAAATATTTATCCTATTTTCCCCTTAGAAGATGCAATGGTATCTGTCTCAGTCACTCCCTGTGGCAAAGCACTTCACACTGCAACAACTGCTGTAAGAAATTCCTCCCCTCACGGCCTTAGTGTCAGTTATCGAATTGATCATCCCTCGTTGCTGACTGCTGTAAGAAATTCCTCCCCTCACGGTCTTAGTGTCAGTTATCGAATTGATCATCCCTCGTTGCTGACTGCTGTAAGGAATTCCTGCCCTCACGGTCTTCGTGTCAGTTATCGAATTGATCATCCCTCGTTGCTGACTGCTGTAAGGAATTCCTCCCCTCACGGTCTTAGTGTCAGTTATCGAATTGATCATCCCTCGTTGCTGACTGCTGTAAGGAATTCCTGCCCTCACGGTCTTCGTGTCAGTTATCGAATTGATCATCCCTCGTTGCTGACTCCTCAACCAGAGCGAATAGTCTTTTCCGATTCACCCTATCAGAACTCCTCATCATTTTTCAAAACCCCTATTAAATCTCTCAGCCTACCCTGCTGTCGTGGACATAGTCCTCATATCTCAGGGCTCTCCACATCACTATAGTTTCCTATCACTGCTATTATCCTGGTGGACCTATCCTCTACGTTCTCTATAGCTTTAATTTTCCTGCTATCATGGGGCACCAAAACTGCATGCAGCACTCTAACTAATGTCTTGTACAGATTTATCATTACTTCTGTACTCTTGTACTCTACGTTCCTATTTATAAAGATTAAAATGTTTTTGAACATTTTTATGACTTCACGCAACTCCACTTGTACTTTGAAGAATAATGATTCTGTTCATCTACACCCTTTAGTGTCTTTCCCTTAAGTGCAAGCCAAGTATTTTGTCAGCTTCCTCGGCCCCTGAAGGTATTGACTTGCTGAGATTTGCTCTGCAACTGTTGGATATTTTGGCCCAACTAGCTATTCCTCGTGTCTGCCTAGACAGTGAGTGTCAGCAGGCAATTCGTGCATGGGGTATCATAGCTAAGCCTTCTACTATCTTACCGACATCCACCACGCGCAAAACTTTCTGGCAGTGGGTCATTGGATAATGATCAGGAGTGGGAACCCTGGCTGATTTATCTATCCCTAGCCCAGGGACGCTTGTAGCGCAACAGTAGGGGAGAAGGGCGGAGAGAATCGGCCAAGGTTCCCACTCCAGATCGCCATCCAGGGACCCTACTAGAATGCATAGGTGCACAGACATTGGGCAAGGACAGGCTCAGACTCGATTGTAAAACCCCACATACAGTAGTCAGATAGCCCACTTACAGGCTCGCATAACTGAGAGATCCCGGATGGCCGTGGGACCCCAGCGCACAAGCGGATAATTGCCTTTATGATAGAAAGAGAGCAAACTGATCAGATTAGACGAAACCTAGGATTATCAGTCTATCATTGCTACACCATCCGCCCCTGACCATCATCGTGACAGGGTAGCAAGCACCAGAACGTATTTGACTGGGGTTTTTATTTCTTTCTTTCTTCCCTGACTAGATATTTATTAGGCTTCCTCGTGTGAGTTCAGCATAACTTTGTTTGCTAGGAATGTTCCGTGCGCCTGCTGTGTTGTGATCGAAATTGTTTTTTAATCTCTAATTATGCTCGGCTCTGGCCAACCTCGGTTCCGGGTAGTTCACCGACTCTGTACTGGAGTCTTTATGTTCCAGCAGCTTCCCTTCATGTCGATCGTCTATTTTGGTTTTTTTATCCCCCTCTTTTCCAGTTTTCTGCCCCGTCTCTCCCGAAGGCGCAGGCGCTCGCTGGGGTGCGGCTGCTGACAGCGCTCTGTTACTTTGCCCAAGTGAGCATTCGTCGTTTATATTTCTAGACAGCTTCGCCACGCAAGGCATCACAGCCGAGCCTGCTCTGTTCCCAGCTGAATCCAGACTCGCAATTATTGCAGTGAATAATAGTGATCAGGATCAGGAGCCCTGGCTAATTCTGCCCCCGTGCCCTCCACACCCTTCCAGGGGCATCAAGGCTCAATTGCAGCACTGTTCATGCCAGCTAAATCAACACAGATCAGGACTCTGCAGACTTCTGGTATACACGGCTTAATATTAAACATGATGGCATCTTCGCCCACGAGACTATCGGGAGTTTTCAGTATAATTTATATGTGCTCTAGATGGTGTTTGATGGCAAATCATTGCAAAGGGAATTGATCTTAACCGATCTTAGCGCAGACGTGGCTCAGTTGGCAGAGCTCTCTCCTCTGAGTCAGAAGGTTTAGGTTCAATCCTCACTTTAGGATTTGAGCACATAATCTGAGTTGATACTCCGGCACTGTGGGAAGTGGCGACTTTCGGAGGAGACATCAAACCGAGGCCCCGTCTGCCTGTTCGGGGGGATATAAAAGAACCCGGTGTCCTTGCCGACATTCGTCTCTCAACCAACACCACCAAAGTCAGAGCATCTGGTCAGTAGTTCATTCGCTGTTTGTGGGATCTTGCTGTGTGCAAATTTGCTGCTGCATTTGTCTACAAGTCAGTGACCGCACTTCATTGGATGTGAAGCGTTTTGTTTTTTTAAATGTCCTGAGGCAGCGATAATGTGCCAATTAAATACAAGCGTGTTCTTTGCCCTCAACAACAACGCCTTTAATGTAGTAATACATCCCAAGACGCTTCACAGGAGAGTTATCAAACAAAATTTGACACCGAGCTGTTAAGTATGTGTATTGTATTGAACAATTAACACAAGGACTTAAACGTATAACTCAAACAGGTCTTTACTGGTTGGAGGTAGGGACTGCACGTAGGTCTTTACTTCAGGCCCACAGGCGGGAACTGAGGGGAGATCAGTACCCACAGTACTATTTATACCCCTATGGCCAGGAGTGGTACTGCGTATCACTACGCCCTATAAGTAGTGCAGTCCTGTCCATAGGTTCAAAGTAGCACACATATTACATACACAACATTCCTCCCTTCTTAGCTTTACAGTCATCTCCCCATTTAACATAACGTAATAACATATATACATATATAACTTCAGGGTTACATAACAGAATAACATAGATACATAGATAACTTCATGTCAAAACAGATCACAGATTCAGTCTCTGCGGAAAACAGTTCACAGATTCAATCTCTGTGGTGTAGTCGGTTCACGTTGCTGGAGTGACTCATTCAATAGTCCTTCCATGGATTTAACAGTTTGAACTTCCGAACTGAATTGGCTCCGTTCGGAGGGACCACGTGTGTGATCTGGTAGAGGTAATAATGGTTCAGATGGGTCATCTTCTGTTTCGACTTTTCCTTTTCTGCTTCTTAGAGACTGTCTGGGCTCCACTGTCAGCTGCCAGCTGCATGCGCAGTTCCTCCTTCTCTTCCTCCTTTTTCCGTAGTAGAGCCACCTTCTCCCGATGTTCCGTAGACTTTCGGTGCTCCTCCATGATTTCTGTATGGTGGGAGTCGAAGTTACAAGTTGGGCAGGACAGGACATAGTAATATTCGGTGTCGTCCTGATCTAGGCCAGCGAGAGGGTCTTCTATTTCCTCCATACCCAGCTGGGCGTTAGCCAGCTTTTGTTCCAAGTCCAGACATCTTTCCTGAAGAGACTTCTTCATGCGTACCTCTTCATCCAGCTTTTTCTGGGCTTTCAGCAAGTCGTTTACTAATGACCTCATTTGAGATTTTACTACTTCAACTTCTTTTGGAGATTGATTGATCGGACTATTCAATCCCTCTACCGGAGCAGCTGTTTCAGCGGTCTGTTGTTCTACGTTGACGTGAGTCAGCGTACTTTTGGCATCCAAGGGCTGCTCTGTTGCAGTCATCTCAGTCTGTGTTGCCACCTCAGCTCTTCCAATAACCTTTGAGAGCTCCGAACCCCTTTCGTTTGAATATTGAAGTTCGTGTTCAAGTTTTTCCCATTTCAGAGTCCTGTCCTTCAGCATATGCAGGAGTTGGCTGACCGTTAACTCCTCTGACATCAGACGTTTTGTGTGCTCCTGCTCCATTTTCTCCATCAGCTGCTTCTGTTGTCTTTCCAGATTCTCCAACTCTATATCAAAGAACTCTTTCGTTGCATTCAACTCTTGCTCAAAACGGCGAAGCATTTGTTCTAATTGCTGTTGTAGTTTGAAATGGAGTTGAGTTCGAGCCCGGTGTCCCTCAGAAATGGGCACATCAGTAGACTTGCCAGACTCAGAATCCACAGTTAAACTATGTTGTTGTTGCTCAGTGGAATTCTGTGCTGAAACTTTGTCTTTTGCACCTGAGTTGGGCTTACCATCATCCGTTCCAGAGTCTGGGCCGACTATCTTCACCGAGTTCTCACTCGTTATTGTTTGTAGGAAATGCCAGTCCATATTCATTTTCCTAATCCACTCCCGTCCTAGTAGTGGAGGACCTCCTTCAGATATCACATATAAGTCCATTATTTGACTGTCTTCGCCCTTGTGGACCACTGCAACCTCTATTTTCCCGATGGGGTACACTCTTTGCCCCGTGTATGTTTTCAATATAATCCCCGTATCCTGTAGGGGAATATGTTGGAATAACTTTCCGTAATCTTTCTTATTTATGACCGTCAATGCCGATCCAGTGTCCAATTCCAGTTTTACTTGGACTCCTTCTATCTGAAGAGTGACCCAAATTGTCTGGAGGTCTGCACCCTTACCAGCGTTGAGTACTCTTAAGCTAGCCAGTTCATTACAGCTTAAGCTAGCCAGTTCATTACTGCTAGCGTCTGAATCGGACTCCTGTTCGGTCACCTTGTGTACCTTTGCGTATTTTCCTTGCGGTGACTTCTTGTTGCTGGTCTTCTTCCCTGACCTGCATACTCTAGCTATATGTCCAAGCCTACCACAAGTTCTACATTCTTGGTTTTTAAACCAACACTGGTTCTGATCATGCGTTGTCTTTCCACAACGATAACATTTGCCAGAACTCACACCCAATTTGTGTGCACTGAGCTCCGGTGACCGTAGCTGCATTACTGCCGTGCCTCTCGCTGCGGCTTCGTGTGCTGCTGCCATAGTGACCGCCTTCTCAAGCGTCAGCTCATTCTCCTCGAGCAGTCGCTTTTGTGTATCCTGTTTAAATAAACCACACACAAATTTGTCTCGTAGTGCATCTGTCAGTCCCGTTCCAAACTGGCAATATTTCGCTAATTTACGCAATTCCAGCAAATATTCAGCATTGCTTTCATGCTGTAACTGCCTTCTGTCGTAAAATTTAAATCGTTCCGCTAGCATCAGCGGCGTGGGGTTTAGATGATCTTTCAGGACAGTAACAATCTCATCGAACGTCTTATCCGCCGGTTCATCTGGTGATAACAGGTGTTTCAATTGCCCGTATGTCTTCGCACCCATTAAATTTAATAATGTTAGTGCTTTATCAGCCTCACGAATTTTATTGGCCTTACAATAATTTTTAACTCGTTCAACATATATGGCCCAATCTTCGATGTCACTATCAAAGTTGCTAATATTCCCGTGTTTAGGCATTGTAGTACTTTATCAGATTTGCAATTTCTCAGATTTTTTTTTTTTACTGCTATCCAAGATGGCGGCTTCCCGCTCTTGCCGTCGTCCTCCGCCCACAAAATGGCGGTTTTCCCGCGCTTGGCGGTCTTCACCCGTCCCCCAACGCCGTCTCCCTTCAGCCCCCGAGTGCGGCCCTTATCTCCGCCGCGATCGATAGCCCGCGCTTTTCACCGCGGCTCTCGCGCCTTCAGTGTCTGCCAACGCTGCGCCTTTCAGTCCGAGTGCGGCCCTTATCTTTGGTCCCGATCGCTGGCCCGCGCTGCGCCTCGCACTTGAAGCGGCTCCCGGCCTCTGGCTCACCCGCTCGCGCGGCTCTTGCTCGCTCCCTCCCGGGCTCTGGCTTACCCGCTCGCGCGTTTCACCGCGGCTCTTATCAGGGATTGCGATCGCCCTTATCTCCTCCAACTTCCCCAGCCCTGTCTTTGCAGCCAACGCTGCACGGCTTACCCCACCACCTAGGTTGAACAAGGAAACTGCAGAAAGACTTCTGTCAGTCGCTGGAAGCTGTCAGGATGGCTGCTGCACTCCAGTGCTCAGTCGCTGATGGAGGCTTCAGAGTCCTAAAGCCTGTCGCTTCTAGTGGGGTGGTGATGTTTGAAACCTCTCTTCAACTGCCGCAGGGTAAGAACCTGACTCGTCGCCAGTGTTAAGTATGTGTATTGTATTGAACAATTAACACAAGGACTTAAACGTATAACTCAAACAGGTCTTTACTGGTTGGAGGTAGGGACTGCACGTAGGTCTTTACTTCAGGCCCACAGGCGGGAACTGAGGGGAGATCAGTACCCACAGTACTATTTATACCCCTATGGCCAGGAGTGGTACTGCGTATCACTACGCCCTACAAGTAGTGCAGTCCTGTCCATAGGTTCAAAGTAGCACACATATTACATACACAACACGAGCCACATAGGGAGATGTTAGAACAGGTGGTGGGTTTTAAGTAAAGCCTTAAAGGAGGAAAGAGAGGTAGAGAGGGAATATTCCAGATCTTAGGGCCTAGACAACTGAAGGCACGGCCGTCAGTGGTGCAGCGATGAGAATCGGGGATGGGCAAGAGGCCAGAATTGCAGGAGTGCAGATATCTCGGAGGGTTGTAGGGCTGGAGGAATCCTCAGTAACACAAGGAGGGAAAAAAGACAGAAGAAGGTGGATGTTAGTATCGGAGAGTATCTGTAACCTGAAAAAGTAGCGGCAATTCACTCCCTCGTAGTCAGGGCCAAGAATTTCTCCAACCCTGCCGGAGTTTTCTCTCCCTAGCACGGGAGGCTATTGTAGCAACAGTGAGAAAGAGTTAGCCACGGTTCCCACTCCAGATCACCATTATATGTGCGCGGACATTGGGGAAGGGCAGCATCGGGCTCGGTTGTGAAGCCGATCGCAAACATGTAGCCTGCTTGCCATTTAAGTTCACACAGTTGTGCAAAAATGCCAGATGGCAACTAGTGCCAGTAGACTGTACCCCCAACAGGAAATGGGCACCTTCCCACATTACAGCAGTGACCACTTCAAAAAGTACTTCATTGGCTGTAAAGCGCTTTGAGACGTCTGGTGGTCGTGAAAGGCGCTGGAGAAATGCAAGTCTTTCTTTTTTTTCAAGGATCATTCCAGAATGCAAAGATAACTCCCGGCTTCATTTCTCTACTACAAACCCTTCTCCCCTGTCTCCTCCTCCATCACCTCCAACAACAAGTTCGAGGAGCTCAAGGACTTCTTTGTCACTAAGATTGAGACCATCCAATCAGCTGCCTCTGAGACTTCCCTTCCTTCTCCTAGCCCACTGAGCAAAACTTCCTCTAAGGTTCCCCCCACCCTAGCCTTGAGCTCACATCTTTCTCCAGTTTCTGTCCGAGCTCCCCTCATACCCTCTCCGCGCTCATCTTGCCCATGAGACCCACTTCCTGCTCCCTGGACCCTATTCCCACTAAACTGCTGACCACCCAACTTCCTTTCCTGGCTCCCATATTAGCTGACATTGTTAACGGTTCTCTCTTCTCCGGTACTGTCCCCCTCTCCCTTAAGTCTGCCATCATCACCCCTCTTCTCAAAAAACCAACCTTTGACCCCTCCATCCTTGCAAACTACCACCCCATCTCCAACATCCCTTTCCTCTCCAAAGTCCTTGAATGTATTGTCACCTCCCAAATCCGTGCACATCTTTCCCGGAACTCCATGTTTGATTCTCTCCAAATTAAGTTTCCACCCCTGCCACAGTACTGAAACGGCGCTTATCAAAATTACAAATAACATCCTATGTGACTGTGACCAAAAACTCTCCCTCCTCGTCCTTCTCGACCTGTCTGCAGCCTTTGACACAGTTGAACCCACCATCCTCCTCCAACACCTCTCCACCGTCGTCCAGCTGGGGTGGGGCTGCACTCGCCTGGTTCCATTCTTATCTATAATCGTAGCCAGAGAACCACCTGCAACGGCTTCTCTTCCCGCTCCCGCACCATTACCTCTGGTGTCCCCCAAAGGATCTATCCTCGACCCCCACCTATTCCACATCTACACGCTGCCCCTTGGGGACATCATCCAAAAACACAGCGTCAGTTTCCACATGTACGCTGACGACACCCAGCGCTCCCTCACCACCGCCTCTCTCGATCCCTCCACTATCTCTAAATTGTCAGACTGCTTGTCCGACATCCAGCACTGGATGAGCAGAAATTTACTCCAATTAAATATTGGGAAGACCGAAGACATTGGGCAGGATTTTCATTGGGCCGTGGAGGCGTGTGGGGGGTTAAAATCCCGAAATTGGGGGTCCCAACACCATCCTGCCCCCAACCCGCCGCTCTGCCAGTTTCAAAGGAGGCGGGTACCCACCCCGCACTGGGACCCGCCTCCCCGAGGCGGGAAGGGGATTAGTGCCAATTAACTGCCTGTTAACAGGTAGTTAACAGGCAGTTTTTAGCCTAATCCCTATTTTTAAGGTTGAAGTGTGGGATTCCCGACGGCTCCAAACCACGCCAAGTTAGCGAGGCGGACCGTCGGGATGAAGGGCTTGGAGGGGTCGAGATGCCCGGTGTTCAGGTGAGTGATGGGTGCATGAGTGCAGAGGTAAGTGTGTTTGGTGTGTGTAAAGTGTTTAAAGAAGTTTTACTTACATGTACTTACCTTTACAGCCTTCCTTCCCTCAGGTCTCAGGAGTCCCTCATCTCACCGGCACAGAAAGCAGAATGGCTGCGAGCTGTCAAAAATTGCAGCATTCAGCTTTCTGTTCCGGGGAGATCTCTAAATCATCCTGAGAGGAAGGAATTAACTTGGAGTACAGATTGTCAGTGTTTGACAGCTTCAAACAGCTGTGAAACGCTGATATTTCATCTGTCAAAAGGTCTTGACAGATGAAATCTCAATCTTTGACGTCACCTGTTGCTGGGTGGCCCTTAATTGGCCTGCTGAGCCTACTGGGCGGGCTCAACAAGGTCAATCAAGTCAAAATCGCATGGGTTGGCTAGAACTCGATGGAGGCAGGACTACAACCCCGAAAGTTGTCGTCCCGACTCAATGAAAATCCAGCCCATTGTCTTTGGTCCCCACCACAAACTCCGTTCCCTAGCCACCGACTCCATTCTTCTCCCTGGCAATTGTCTGAGGCTGAACCAGACTGTTCACAACGTTGGCGTCATATTTGACCCCAAAATGAGTTTCCGAACACATATCCACAGCCTAACTAAGACCGTCCGTTTCTCCCTCTGGCACATCGCCCGACTCCGCCCCTGTCTCAGCTCCTCTGCTGCTGAAACCCTCATCCATGCCTTTGTTACCTACCTCTAGACTCAACAATTCCAACGCACTCCTGGCCGGTCTCCCACGTTCCACCCTACGTAAACTTGAGCTCATCCAAAAGTCGGCTGCCCGTGTCCTAACTCGCACCAAGCCCCGTTCACCCATCACCCCCTGTGCTCACTGCCCCGTGACCTAACTCACACCCAGTCCCGTTCACCCATCACCCCCTGTGCTCACTGCCCCGTGTCCTAACTCGCACCCAGTCCCGTTCACCCATCACCCCCCGTGCTCACTGCCCCGTGTCCTAACTCGCACCAAGTCCCGTTTACCCATCACCCCCTGTGCTCACTGCCCCGTGACCTAACTCACACCCAGTCCCGTTCACCCATCACCCCCTGTGCTCACTACCCCGTGTCCTAACTCGCACCAAGTCCCGTTCACCCATCACCCCCTGTGCTCACTGCCCCGTGACCTAACTCACACCCAGTCCCGTTCACCCATCACCCCCTGTGCTCACTGCCCCGTGTCCTAACTCACACCGAGTCCCGCTCACCCATCACCCCCTGTGCTCACTGCCCCGTGTCCTAACTCGCAGCAAGTCCCGTTCACCCATCACCCCCTGTGCTCACTGCCCCGTGTCCTAACTCACACCGAGTCCCGTTCACCCATCACCCCCTGTGCTCACTGCCCCGTGTCCTAACTCACACCCAGTCCCGTTCACCCATCACCCCGTGCTCACTGCCCCGTGTCCTAACTCGCCCCGAGTCCCGTTCACCCATCACCCCCTGTGCTCACTGCCCCGTGTCCTAACTCGCACCAAGTCCCGTTCACCCATCACCCCCTGTGCTCACTGCCCCGTGTCCTAACTCACACCGAGTCCCGTTCACCCATCACCCCCTGTGCTCACTGCCCCGTGTCCTAACTCACACCCAGTCCCGTTCACCCATCACCCCCTGTGCTCACTGCCCCGTGTCCTAACTCGCCCCGAGTCCCGTTCACCCATCACCCCCTGTGCTCACTGCCCCGTGTCCTAACTCACACCCAGTCCCGTTCACCCATCGCCCCCTGTGCTCACTGCCCCGTGTCCTAACTCGCACCGAGTCCCATTCATCCATCACCCCCTGTGCTCACTGCCCCGTGTCCTAACTCACACCCAGTCCCGTTCACCCATCACCCCCTGTGCTCACTGCCCCGTGTCCTAACTCGCACCGAGTCCCGTTCACCCATCACCCCCTGTGCTCACTGCCCCGTGTCCTAACTCACACCCAGTCCCGTTCACCCATCACCCCCTGTGCTCACTGCCCCGTGTCCTAACTCACACCCAGTCCCGTTCACCCATCACCCCCTGGGCTCACTGCCCCGTGTCCTAACTCACACCGAGTCCCGTTCACCCATCACCCCCTGTGCTCACTGCCCCGTGTCCTAACTCACACCGAGTCCCGTTCACCCATCACAACCTGTGCTCACTGCCCCGTGTCCTAACTCGCCCCGAGTCCCGTTCACCCATCACCCCCTGTGCTCACTGCCCCGTGTCCTAACTCACACCCAGTCCCGTTCACCCATCACCCCCTGTGCTCACTGCCCCGTGACCTAACTCACACCGAGTCCCGTTCACCCATCACCCCCTGTGCTCACTGCCCCGTGTCCTAACTCACACCCAGTCCCGTTCACCCATCACCCCCTGTGCTCACTGCCCCGTGTCCTAACTCACACCCAGTCCCGTTCACCCATCACCCCCTGTGCTCACTGCCCCGTGTCCTAACTCGCACCCAGTCCCGTTCACCCATCACCCCCTGTGCTCACTGCCCCGTGTCCAAACTCGCACCGAGTCCCGTTCACCCATCACCCCCCGAGCTCACTGCCCCGTGTCCTAACTCACACCGAGTCCCGTTCACCCATCACCCCCTGTGCTCACTGCCCCGTGTCCTAACTCACACCCAGTCCCGTTCACCCATCACCCCCTGTGCTCACTGCCCCGTGTCCTAACTCACACCCAGTCCCGTTCACCCATCACCCCCTGTGCTCACTGCCCCGTGTCCTAACTCGCACCCAGTCCCGTTCACCCATCACCCCCTGTGCTCACTGCCCCGTGTCCAAACTCACACCCAGTCCCATTCACCCATCACCCCCTGTGCTCACTGCCCCGTGTCCTAACTCACACCCAGTCCCGTTCACCCATCACCCCCTGTGCTCACTGCCCCGTGTCCTAACTCACACCCAGTCCCGTTCACCCATCACCCCCTGTGCTCACTGCCCCGTGTTCTAACTCGCACCCAGTCCCGTTCACCCATCACCCCCTGTGCTCACTGCCCCGTGTCCTAACTCACACCCAGTCCCGTTCACCCATCGCCCCCTGTGCTCACTGCCCCGTGTCCTAACTCACACCCAGTCCCGTTCACCCATCACCCCCTGTGCTTGCTGACCTGCATTGGCTCCGGGTTAAGCAACGTCTTGAATTAAAAATTCTCATCCTCATTTTCAAATCCCTCCATGGCCTCGCCCCCTCCCTATCTCTGTAACCTCCTCCAGCCCCACAACCCCCCGAGATCTCTGCGCTCCTCCAATTCTGCCCTCTGGAATTCTCTCTCGCTCCTCCTTTAAGACGCTCCTTAAAACCTACCTCTTTGATCAAGCTTTTGGTCACCTGCCCTAATATCTCCTTATGTGACTCAGTGTCAAATTGTGTTTGGTAACGCTCCTGTGAAGCACCTTTGGGACGTTTTACTACATTACATTTACTACATAATAGAAACATTGAAGTTAGGAGCAGGAGTCGGCCATTCGGCCCCTCGATGGAGGCGGGACTACAACCCCGAAAGTTGTCGTCCCACCTCCAACCCGCTCCGCCATTTAATGAGATCATGGCTGATCATCCAAACTCAGCACCCTGTCCCTGCCTTCTCCCCATATCCCTTGATACCTTTTACCTTAAGAAATATATCTAACTCCTTCTTGAATATATTTAATGAATTGGCCTCAACTGACTTCTGTGGTAGAGAATTCCACAGGTTCCCCACTCTCTGGGTGAAGAAATTCCTCCTCCTCTCTGTCCTAAATGGCCTACCCCTTATCTTTATAAATACTGTTGTTGTTCACGAAAGAATGGAAGCAAATTAGTGAGCAAAAGAAAAGTACAAATCCTGGCTGGACATCAGCCCTACATGACTACACAATCCAACCCTGAACAGTTGCATTCTATAGCAAGTGCTTTCACTGTGACAGCGTGGCGAACACCAGATCGTATCTGATTGAAGTCATTCCACTCCGTCACACTCGGTCAGTCGTTTCTCTAAACCAGCTGTCTTGAACAAATGTAAACGGGAAAGAAAAGGATTGTTGTTGATCACACTCTGTGACTCATTTTTTAAAAGGAATGATTATGGTGACACCCTGTCTGAAATGACATAAGAGTTACACACATTACAACACGGAAACAGGCCATTCTGTCCGACCAATCTGTGCCGGTGTTAATCCTCCACACGAGCAGTAGCACCAATCCCATGTGCCTGCCTATTCCGATATTCCGATATCCCTTTATCCCCCTTCCCTTCAGCCACCTGTCTAACCTATTCTTAATTGTTAACCTGGTCTCTGCTTCAAATACTAACTCCGCTAGTGCATTCCGCAGCCTCACAACCCACTGTGTAAAAATATGTTTCTCCTGCTCTCTGTCCTAAATCTCTTACGCTTACTTTGTCTGATAATCACTCCTGTGAAGTGCCTTGGAACGTTTTACTATGTTAAAGGTGCTATATCAATGCAAGTTTTTGTCATACCTATGCCTCCTGTTCTGGACCCCTGAATCAATGGAATCAGCTTGTTTCTATCTGCTCTGTGCCATCCTTTCATCATTTTAAACACTTCTATCAATTCACCGCTTACTCTTCTCTGTTGTAGCAAAAATAGCCCCAATTTTTCCAAGTCTTTTTTCTTATTTGTATTCTCTCATACCAGGCACCATCCTCGTGAATCTGTCTTTCCTCAACATCCTTCCTATAGTGTGGCATCCAAAACTGCACACACTACTCCAACTGTGCTCTTCCACCGTTACTTCCTGACTTTTATATTCTACATATTTTCTACCTCTTGCCAAAAAAACCAGTATCCATTAGCCTTTTTAAGGCCTTATCCACTTGAGGTCCTGCTTTTAACGTCTTGTGAATCTGAACAGCTGCTGATGGGCACAAACACCCCTCGACAGGATGAGCACAGGACTTGCACACAAGAAAGGAGTTTCTAATGCTGAAACTCGCTCTGGTTTAAGCACTCATTTTATTTTTAATTATCATGTGTATGCTCTATCTTTGTAGCCTGAAAGATGATGATAGTGGAGACCATGAACACAGTGAAGAGAGCGAGGCACTGAAAGAGAAGGAAACTGAGATATGCGACCAGGAAAAGACACAAAGCACGGCCAAACGAAAGGTAATCATTGACATTTCCTCAAAGCAGCCCTGTAACCAGCATCGTTGCTACGGTACTCGTAGGATGCAGTGGGACTATTTACAGAGTGGTGAAGTTATCCAGCAGGATTTTTGTGGTAGGGCTGGATCTTGAGTGTTGACTCTCGAACGTGCGGCACCAGAGTATAATGTAGCACGGGTTTGTACAGGAAACTTTGTGATATCCGGCACCGACGGGACCGAGCTGTTGCCGTCCCATCAAAACTGCCGGACAAACCAGCGCTAATGTTGAAACATACGGAGCTTTTGAGCTCCGCATCTGGCAACAAACCCTGTTGCAAACAGTCGGCCGTACCTTGCAAGCGTCTCTGTAGCTTAGCAAAAGCTTCAGCGAGACCTTGCAGAGCCTGACTGGTGAAAAAAAAGCAACGAAAAGAAAAAAAAACTAACGAAACGGCTCCTGATTTTTGCCGGTGGATCGAGCATTCCGGACAGTTAACCTCCGGATAAACCAAAGTTTCCTGTACTTGCAATTCTGCAGCTAGCAAGTTCCGAATCTAAAGCTAACCACCAGACAGGCCGGACTCTTCATCTGAAGAGGGAGGCAAAATCGTGGAGCTCAAAAGTTATCTGGGACGATCTCGGGTTATCTCTGCTGGCCCCCCCAACTCCCGATGTTGCAGGCACTCCTCCCGACTGAACAGCTTTAGGAGCCAGTTGGGAGATTTCCATGCAACATTCGGGCAGCCACAGATGACCTAGCATCATCCCAGTGACTTTGTAGTCAGCTTGGCTCTGTGCAGCCTTTGGCTCGGAAGGCTGCACAGAGAAGTTAAAGATCAAAGGAAGAGGCTTATAATATTGCCAAAAAAGAGCAGTAATCCTGAGGATTGGGAGAATTTTAGAATTCAGAAAAGGAGGACCAATAAATTGATAAAGAATGGGGAAAATAGAATATGAGAGTAAACTAGCAAGAGGCATAAAAACAGACTAAAAGTTTCCATAGGTATGTAAAAAGGCAAAGATTAGCGAAAGTAAATGTGGGTCCTTTACAAGCTGAGACAGGAGAAATTATAATGGGGAATGAGGAAATGGCAGAGAAATTAAACAGATACAAAGGGCTCGAATTTCCAAGCCCCGAGGAGGCGGGAGTGGTGGGAAAATTGCAGAATCGGGAGGCACGAACCCATCCCGTCCCCAACCCGCCTCTGTGCCAATGTCCCAGGAGGCGGGTACCCGACCTGTGCTGGGAGCCGTCTCCCCGAGGCGGGAAGGGGATTAGTGCCAATTAACTGCCTGTTAACAGGCAGTTTTTTGCATAATTCCCTATTTTTAGCCCTGAAGTGTGGGCTGTCCGACGGCTCCGAACCATGCCAAGTTAGCGAGGCGGACCGTCGGTCTGCAGGGGTTGGAGGGGTTGAGATGTCCATTGTGCAGGTGAGTGATGGGTGCATGTGTGCAGAGGTAAGTGTGAGGTAAGTGTAAAGTGTTTTAATAAGTTTTACTTACCTTTACTTTCTCCTGCAGGCTTCCTCCCTTCAGTTCTCGGGAGTCCCTCAGTTCATCGGCACAGAAAGCAGAATGGCCGCTGAACTGTCAAAAGCTGCAGCCTTTGTTTCCTGGTCTGGAGAGATCTCTAACTGAGTCTGAGTAGAAGGACTCAAGTTAGAAGACAGATTGTCCGTGTTTGACAGCTTCACAGAGCTGTCAAACGCTGATTTTTCATCTGTCAAAAGCTCTTGACAGATGAAATGTCAATCACTTACGTCACCAGTAACCAGGTGTCCCTTAATTGGCCTGCTGAGCCCGCTGGGCGGGCTTAACAAGGTCAATCAAGGGAAAATAGCACGGGTTGGCCACAAGTCGATGGAGGCGGGACTACAACCCAAAAAGTGAGAGTCCCGCCTCCATCACGTCCCCATTGATAAAAATCCAGCCCAAAATATTTGTTCAGAGTCTCTGCCATTTCCCCATTATTAATTCCCCAGTCTCATCCTCTAAGGGACCAAAGTTTACTTTAGCTACCCTCTTCCTTTTTATATACCTGTAGAAGCTCTTACTTTCTGTTTTAATGTTTCTTGCCAGTTTACTCTCATAATTCATCTCTTTACTGTATTATTTTTTTAGTCATCCTTTGCTGGTTTTTAAAAATTTCGCAATCCTCTGTTCTCCCACCAATCTTGGCAACGTTGTATGCCTTCATTTTCAATTTGATACCATCCTTTACTTCCTTTGTTAGCCAAGGATGGTGCTCCCTTCTCTTAAAATCTTTCTTTCTCATTTAAACTGTGTACATGCCCACGAGGCTCTGTGCTACACACCTATAAAGACAAAAAGCATGGGAGCCTCTGGGTGGTTGGGGGGGGGGGGAGCAGGGGGAAATCGAGTTGCAAAGTGCCGTTGATTCATTTTCCTGATTGTGGTTTACACAGGCAGTGACACCTGGAGTTGGCGAGCACCCACTACAGTATAACTACACCTTCTGGTACTCCAGGCGTACACCGAGCAGACCAGCCAACACCCAGAGCTATGAACAGAACATTAAACAGATCGGAACAGTCGCATCAGTAAGTCGGTTACACCAGTGAAAGATAAAAAAATGATTTTTGTTTTTGTGTAAATACAACATAGCACTGACTAATAACAGGGAGAGGGCACCAACGCTGTCATCTTTATTGAAGCATGTAACTGAAGCTGTGCCAAATCTGATTATATCGGGTTAAATTCCTGATAGGATTTTGATACTCAAAATGAGTAACAAGTTCTTGGACAGGGATAAGCACAGATCAAAGGGAGCAGAATTGTCCTCTGGGTCAAACATATTGAAATGTGGATCATTCTATCAGCAATAACACATGGCTTAAGGCAACTCCTAATCTGAAGTATTTGCATAGTGATGGTGGAATTGCCTGCTGAGCTTCACGGTCTGGACTCGTGCCTGAAAGGGTTTCAAAACCAGAGAGGATGGGAGAAACATTCTTGGCCTTTTTAAAAACAAAACGAAAGGGACCGTTGGAGACTTGGAACAGATAAGACGAGGGAACAACGTGTTCTGGCTAATCCCATTATTTTCATCTATGGAAAAGCTTCAGTTCTTTACCGCTGCCAGAAATTAATAGATTAATGACCCATGACAAAAATGATCTTTATAAATTTTTATCCTTGTTCTCCTGCCTGTTTGAGAGATGAGTTGTTTGTGTGATGGGGGTTCCAAAAGATGAAGGGTTGGGCATCCGAGAATCAAAGTTCTTGTATGTGAGGGGGTGCGAGAGATGTAGTGTTTGTGCACAAGAGAGCCTAATCACCGGAGCATTTTGATGTAAGTAAGGGGTGCCTGAGAGATGGGAGTGTTTTTATGCGAGTGAGCCTGAGAGAGACGGTGTTTTTGTGTGTGAGTCCGAGAGATGGCGTGCTTTTGTGAGAAAGTGGCTGAGGAAGAAGGTGGAGATGTGAAGGATGATAATACAGTCCATCACCCCTGTATACGCTGACCTGCATTGGCTCCCAGTCTTCCATCGCTCCATCATTGGCGGCTGTGTCTTCAGCTGTCTAGGCCCTAAGATCTGGAATTCCCTCCCTAAACCTCTCCACCTCTCCTCCTTTGAGACACTCCTTAAAACCTACCTCTGACCAAGCTTTTGGTCATCTGTCCTAATATCTCTATGTGGCTCGGTGTCAAATTTGGAAAGAAATAATTCATAATTCGCAATGAATATATATTCCCTTAAGGACTAAAAACACCACGGGGAAAATGGTTCACCCGTGGCTAACGAGAAATTAAAGATAGTATTAGATTAAAGGAAGAGGCCTATAATGTTGCCAAAAAAGTAGTAAGCCTGAGGATTGGGAGGATTTTAGAATTCAGCAAAAGAGGACCAAGAAATTGATAAAGAAACAGAAAATAGAATATGAGTAAACTAGCAAGAGACATAAAAAGAGACTGCAAAAGCTTCTATAGGTATGTAAACAGGCTGAGACAGGAGAAATTATAATGGAGAATAAAGAAATGGCAGAGAAATTAAACAAATACTTTGTGTCTGACTTGACGGAAGAAGACGCAAATAACATTCCGGAAATAGTGGAGAACCAAGATCTAGTGAGAATGAGGAACTGAAAGAGATTAGTATTAGTAAGGAAATAGTACTGGAGAAATGAATGGGACTGAAACCGATAAATCCCCTGGACCTGATGGCCCACATCCTAGGGTTTTGAAAGAGGTGGCCATAGAGATAGTGGATGCATTGGTTGTCATCTTCCAAAATTCCATAGATTCTAGAACGGTTCCCGCAGATTGGAAGGTAACAAATATAACCCCACTATTTAAGAAAGGAGGGAGAGAGAAAATGGGGCACTATAAACCAGTTAGCCTGGCATCAGTAGTAGGGAAATGCTAGAATCTATTATTAAGGAGGTGGTAACAGGGCACTTAGAAAATAATAATAGGATTGGGCAGTCAACACGGTTTTATGAAAGGGAAATCGTGTTTGACGAATCTGTTGAGTTTTTTGAGGTTGTAACTAGCAGGGTAGATAAGGGGGAGCCAGTGGATGTGGTGTTTTTGGATTTTCAGAAGGCATTTGATAAGGGGGGTGATTTTGCCAGCCCTGGGGAGGCGGGTAAGGAGTCGGGACTGCTGGGAAAATGGCAGAATCTGGGGGTGGGTCCCCAACCCGCCTCCGTACCATCTTCCCAGGAGGCGGGTTCCCAACCCGCGCCGGGTCCCATCTCCTGAAGGCGGGATGGGGATTAGTGCCAATTAACTGCCTGTTAATGGGTAGTTAACAGGCAGTTTTTTTGAGAATCCCTATTTTCAGCCCTGAAGTGTGGGCTTCCCGACGGCTCCGAACCTCGCCAGGGTCAGCGAGATTCATCCCTATATTTTCTACTTGGTACAGGGGATAGGATGCTTGGTCTTTGGTCATTACCGGTTAGTTATACAGTGTGTTTCTGTGGGATATACTCGGGTTAGACCTCGTAATTGACTAGGGTTGCAAAATTTCAGGAATTTTTAATAGAGGAAACTTTCCATGGGAATTTTCGGGAATTTATGGGAATTTTGAGTTTTTTTGCACACTGATGATTTTTGTCTCTGACCCTTATATTATCTTTGTCATCAAAATAGACATACTGTTCCATACAAATAAAAACAGGCTTTCAAAACTTTATTTAGGTTATAATTTTGAATTTTATTGAAACCCCACGAAAAAGACCCATCTAAAATGAAATAAAAAGAGCGTCAGCTTATTTAGCCTGTAATTTGTCCTTATTTTGTCCCTTTGAGTCTTCTACTCATGAGTCTTCTGAGTCTTCTACTCATCATTGCTCCTCCTGATTCTCTGACTCTGGCTCTGACGTGTCCATTTCCTCCTCTGTGTCAGTGTCTAGCTGTGTGGTGGACACTTCTGTATCTGGCTCAATAAGTTGCAGGTCCGCCCGTATAACCACCAGTTTCTCCACTCTCTTGTTAGTCAGCCTGTTGTGCACCTTTGTATGCGTATTCCCAAAAAGTGACCAGTTTCATTCAGAGGCCGCTGATGAAGGTGGGATTTGGAGTATCACCGATGCAACGGGTGACAGGGCCTCAGATGCACAAAGTCTCTTCCAGGTATGTGCACTGATATGCTTGCATGATTCCCATATCCCGTCCCCATTCCAAAGACCTTGCTTGGTAGAGAACTTTGCTAGACTTCCCAGAACTTTGCTCACGTCCAGATTGAGGTGGCGTGAGAGGGTAGAAATCAGACTGTAAGCACTGTTGATCTGTTCTCCAGAAAGTATTGGTCTCCCAACATGCTTTGGGTCCAGCATGTATGCTGCAGCATGAATCGGCTTGACACAAAATTCTTGACGCGTCTGTATGAATTGAACAATTGCCTTCTCCTCTGCTTTGAGCAGCAGGGATGTGGGTAGGGCAATGCTGATTTGTTCTTTTAAATCAGCAAAAAGCCTGAGAACATCTGACAAGACAGCGTCATCTCCTTCAATCTGAGCAATTGCAGATGCTACTGGTGAGAGTAGTTTAAGGCTGCTAACCACTCTCTCCCAAAACACATCATCCAGCAGTATTTTCTTGATGGTGGTTTCCATATCCCCAGACTGGGATATTGCCATTTCTTGCAGCGACTCCTTACCCTCCAGAAGGCTGTTGTACATTATGACAACACCACCCCATCTAGTGTTGCTGGGCAGCTTCAGTGTGGTGTTCTTGTTCTTTGTCGTTTGCTTGGAGTTGTAGGTTGCTGCAACTACCAGTTTTCCCCTGACATACTTAACAACTTGCTTGGCTCTCGTGTACAGTGTTTCCATGGTTCTCAAACCCATGATGTCCTTGAGGAGCAGGTTGAGCCCATGAGCTGCACACCCAATAGACGTAATATGAGGGTAGGCCTCCTCCACTTGAGCCCAAGCAGCCTTCATATTGTCAGTAACTACTGCAAAGACCTTTTGTGATCCAAGATCGTTGATGACCGCTTTCAGCTCATCAGCAATGTATGTGCCTGTGTGTCTGTTGTCCTTCGTGTCTGTGCTCTTGAAGAACACTGGGAGAGGAGTGGAGACGATGTAGTTTATGATGCCCTCCCCTCGTACATTTGACCACCCATCTGAGATAACTGCAACACAGTCTGCCATCTCTATCATTTCTTTGAGCTTTCCTTGGACTCTGTTATACTCAGCCTCCAGCAAATAAGTAAACAAAGCATGTCTGGTGGGAAGACAGTATGCAGGGCAAATAACATTGAAAAATCTCTTCCAGTACACATTGGCTGTGAGCATGAGGGGTGAGCCTGTCGCACATACAGCTCGAGCAAGGCACTCATATGCATTCTTCTGGCTATGGTTATCCATTGTATCAAAGAACCTTCCAAGTCGGCCAGGAGTTGCTGATGATAAGGAGCCTGATGCTGAATGTGAACCATCATCTTCTTGAATGGAAGCAGAGAAACTCTGGGCTGACTGCTGTGAGCTTTGAGTGAAGTTGTTGCATTTGGATAAATGCTGCTGCATCTTTGTGGCATTCTTTACATATGGCTTTGTACAGTGTTTGCACATGTACACAGTCTTTCCATCTTTAATGCCTGGGGTAAAATGCTTCCACACATCCGACGGTAAACGTGGCATTGTTCTATGCAGAGAAATAAAGGGCATTCGACTCTGTCGAACTGCGGTCGATCAGCACGATTGCAACAGGGTGAGTACATTTTTCCTGATGCTCCATGTGATGGAAGCATGACCTGTGCACGCACGACGCTACATCACCAATAGAGGGAGCGAATCGCTCATCCACTCATCCAACCAATCAGGACACATTTGTTCACAGTCACACACAAAACTTGTAATTATTAAAACAAGCCAAGTAAGAAGATAAACATATATTGATTAAGAAATTCCTTAATAATTAAGATTCCATCTCTGTTAGTAATTTTAAGAGAGGACCTGTGGGGGGAAAAAAATGAAAGAAATACAAAAAAAATATTATGCTAGCATGTGTTTTTTAGGGCAAAATTCCCATGCTAAACTTCCCGTGGAAAATTTCCGGAAATTTACCAGAAACTTACCACCCCTTCGCAACCCTATAATTGACATGCCGTCCTGCTGCCTGGGCTACTGGCCAAGTCTTTCAGCTTTTTGTTACTTATCCAACTGGGAACCTCCCCCTGATGTAACTGGTTCATGTTGGCACGAACTTGGCCTGTTTGTGACACAACATTTTCGCCTTAGTTTGTCCTTCATTATACTCAGTGACATTTATGAGGCGGTTGGTTGTCTTTGCATGTACTTCTAGGATATGGGTAATTCCCAATAGGGTTTCCACCGTGTGTATCCCCAGCAGCATTCCGTGTTGTGCCTCAGTGTTTGTCTGCTTCAATACCCGTTTCAGTTTTTCATTCAGGTTTCCTAGCTCCCTGTCTACTGCTTTGATGTCTACGGCATTAACGAGTGACGTACCTGTGTTAAATACTGTTTCAACATCTCCTAGCATACTTCTCTTCCTTCTAACCCTCCTTCTCCGTATTCCCGATGCCTGGGTAGCTTGGTCTATAACATTTTATTACAAGGGTTTTTATACAACTGCTGGGCTTGTGGGCTACACCACGCTGGGAGATATATTGTTGACAAATTCAATAACACAGGTACAAGCTCATGGCGTACATTATCATTGTCCACTAATACAAGTCCTCCCTTGGGTCCTGGGAATGTTTTTGGACATTCCGAGGGTTTCGGTGTTGTGGTGGTTGTTGGCGGTTGTAGAGTTGGTGTTGGTAGTGCATAGCCTTATTCCGTCAGTCCATGATTTCCATCTGGTGAGGGTAGGGGTTCCTTCTGTACAGCCTATGCACACCGTCCCTTCCCACTTTTGTCGATATCTCGCTGCCCTGGCATGTTGTGTTATGGTGGGTACCATAAATTATCTGATGTAAACCCCGACCTGCTGTGCAAGCACTAGTCTTGCGAGGATCCAGTATAGCAGCATCATGGTGGCGGTCTACCTGCCGGGATATAATATGGTCTTGGTCATCACCAAGGGTTAGCGGCCATCTACTAAAGTGGTTTCTTATATGCACTATATTTTTTAAGCTAGGACCAATTTTTCCACTGCCCTTTACCATTCATATCCACACGTATCACTGGTCATTATTACTTCATAAGGTCCGGTCCACCGCGGGGCGAACCTGGGTCGCCCTGGCAGTGCCTGGACCATTACGGAGTCCCCTACCTTTGGTAGAGGTTCCGTTGGCTCGGCCAATTTGTTCTCCTGGTCTCTAATGGCTTGTTGTTCCCTTACCTCCTTCTGCAAGGCCTTGAGCTGTTCGTCTAGAATTTTAGCATAGTTTTTAATTCGATCCCTGACTGGCCCTAACTCTGCGCTTCCTGTAGAGAGTCCTTCGGGCAGGCGCATGGCGTGTCCGGTCATTAGTTCGTATGGGATCAAGCCAGTTGTCCGGTTTTCAGAATGGCTTGGTGAGCGGGGCTTAACCCTTAAACATTTTTAGAAAGGCTATATTGTCTCGGGTAAGGCCTGCCACTATTCCCGAATGTGCTTGGAAGCTCTGGAATTTCCTTTCCCCATATTCACTAGCCGATTCTCCTTTGTTCCATGTTAGCCCCATTATTATTCCCCAATTTATGGGGACTACGCCCAACACAAGGGACACAGCATCTTTAAAGGCTATGTACTCTGCATCTCGCTGTGCCGGGGTGGGTGACACGTCCAGGCACCATGTGCCATCTTTGTAATTCTGTGGTAACGGTTCCCATTTATCTTCTGCCATTTTTGCTCATACTAGTCCTTCGACGTCCTTATTATGCAAGAGATGGCATATGTGCATCTCTCTTGTTTTCTGCCAAAATTCAACATTGCTCTGTCTTACTCTTAATTCGGGGAGTCGGTCTAATAATTTCAGTTTTTCACTTGGGGGAGAAAGGTACGTACGTAGTCCTTACCCTATCTGGTACCGCTAGTACTGGTGGATTAGCATTAGGTTGCGTGGGCAATCCGGGTATGTATTCTATCTTTACGGGGGCCACTGATTTAGGGCCCTTCGGGAGGGTGGGTCCTGATATCCCTACGTTATCTCTCCCCCCCCCCCCCCCCCCCCGTACGGGGGTGGATTATCCCACCCGCCTTCTTGTTCCCTCTCGTATTCCGCTGCTCTGCGTCCTAGGTCACCCCAGTCTATAGATCGGTCATCTCATTAGTTGCCATTACTGGCGGTGTCGCTTCACTTGCGCATTTTTCCTTTTTCTGGGCTGCTATGGATTTATTAAGTCTCCTACTTAGTTCACAAAATGATCGGGTTATTATTATCACTGCCTTTTCTTCTTTATTTTTCTTTTACGCTTTCCCACCATTCTTTTTGTTTGACGGGGACGGCATTGGGATCCCATTTATCTGCTAGCATGTTGGTTATCATTTTCTTAATTCCTTTTGGCCACATATTCAGTCAGGGACCCTTCTGGTCCCCAATCCATCTCTCTATCCCCCATGGTTATTTGTTGTCAGAGGTGTCTCTCTTTTCCCCAGACTCCTCCTGAGTGAGACGGATACTTGCAACCTTTCCCATGAATTTGTTGTCAGAGGTATCTCTCTTTTCCCCGACTCCTTCTGAGTGAGACGGATACTTGCAACCTCTACCATTAATTTGTTGTCAGAGGTATCTCTCTTTTCCCCAGACTCCTTCTGAGTGAGACGGATACTTGCAACCTTTCCCATGAATTTGTTGTCAGAGGTATCTCTCTTTTCCCCGACTCCTTCTGAGTGAGACGGATACTTGCAACCTATACCATTAATTTGTTGTCAGAGGTATCTCTCTTTTCCCCGACTCCTCCTGAGTGAGACGGATACTTGCAACCTCTACCATTAATTTGTTGTCAGATGTATCTCTTTTTTCCCAGACTCCTTCTGAGTGCAACGGATACTTGCAACCTATACCGACTTTCGAAACGTTACCGATTCGATCTAGATAACACAGTATTAGTAAGAGTCGAGTCGTTTCACCTGGGGTTGTTATCCGTAGACTGCGTGGAGTTTCGTTCAGACCTGCAGATTCGGATCTCTCGGGCAGGCGACACGTAGCAGACTTCTACTTTGTCCTAACTATGCCTGGTAATTTCAAACGTACTCACGCGGTTGACATGTTTCTGTCTGCTGGTGTCTGCCGTCCGCTTGAGATCCTGCCGACTACGCCAATTGTTGTGGAGTAATTTTAAATACTCAACACAAATCTGATATCCAGAGTTCAAGCAGTCTTCATTCGCCCGCGTGGGGAGACAGCCTGCTTCTGTCTAAGCCAAGCTTCTCCAAATTGTTAAAGCAGTGGTCAGACATTTATACATCCAATTGGCGCGTTATACATTGTTCCCTCCTCTTTCCTAGGACATTCTATGTTACAATATCGTTTGTCCCAGTTCCTGTTAATACCAGGTGGCTGTCAGCGCACCCTTGCCCTAATTTTGAGAATTGTTAACTCCATGGCCTAGAAATTGGGTTGGGGCGCCAAAGTGGCGCAAAAGTCGCCTGAGCGCAGGATTTAGCGCAGCGATCGGAGTGATACCGATCGCCAGAAATTCCGTTTCAGTGCCCCTCGAGGGACACGGGGCGAGGCTCAAGGCGCTCCGCGTCCCTCTTAGGGCGCTGAAACTGATTATCGCAGCACAACATGCCGCAGCGCCACACACTGCGGCACGGCACGCTGCGGTACTGCAGGCCTTCCTCCCACTGTTAAGGGGGAGGTGCCTGCAACAGTGCGATTCCCGCTCGCGAGTGCCGGCAAATGAGCCCGGCACCAAGGAGAAGTGCCGGGCTCTCGGGAAACAGCCGGCAATGCCGCGGGGGGGGTGGTTAGGAGGCCGGGGACGGAGGTGCTGGCAGGCGGCCGCCGAAAAAGCGGCCACCCCGCACCTCCACCTTAACTTGCGCCGCTGCCGGCACAGTAAGGCCCCGTGAACCGGGCGCGGGTAGCGAGCGGCGCAACTGCGGCGTTCGCTACCAAATATCGCGAATGGGGCACTGCGCACACCGATGACTTCATCGGTGGCGGCGCAGCGCAAATGCCTAATGCCACCATTAGCGCCCCTACTGAATATCGCCGGAGACGCAGCCAGTGGCGCTACAGCCACTGACTGCCTCTTTAGGCGCTAACAGGTGGCGCTACTCACCCAATTTCTCCCCCCATGCCTATTGTGGCCTGTTGTGTATGTAACCTGTTCCACCTTAAGAGAGCTTAAGCCTGTTCCACCTTAAGAGATGTACTACTTTCTCAGGCTGCTGTAGACGTAATACCGGGGGTGAACACACCGGTATATAAGCACTGTGCAGTAATCTTGTATTCAGTATAGTCCCTACCTCCAACCAGTAAAGACCTGTTTTTATTGTTACTCATTAGTCTGTTTTAATTAACTAAATAATTCACAGACTTAACACTGGCGACGAGTCAGGTTCTTACCCTGCGGCAGTTATTCCACGGCGGTTGAAGAGAGGTTTCAAACCTCACCACCCCACTGGAAGTGACAGGCATTAGGACCCTGAAGCCTCCATCAGCTTGTGAACCGGAGTAGAAAACAGGTCTTTACTGGTTGGAGGTAGGGACTATACTGAATACAAGATTACTGCACAGTGCTTATATACCGGTGTGTTCACCCCCGGTATTACGTCTACAGCAGCCTGAGAAAGTAGTACATCTCTTAAGGTGGAACAGGCTTAAGCTCTCTTAAGGTGGAACAGGTTACATACACAACATGGCCCAACTCATCGTCAGCTGCCTACGTCATGTGGCTCCTATTGCGGTTACCTGTCTGCACAGATACGCCATCTTGCAACATCAGCTCTTTCGCCATGTCTGTTGACCAGAACATTTTTAGTTTTTGCAGCGTTTGCCTGTGGTTAGTCCCGTGATAATGTCTGGTAATGTTGCTACCTGCTCTCCTTGACCATTGTCTGTATAGAACCAAGCCCCCGTCATGCAACACTACCCTACACTAACTTTACTTTTCCCCTTTCAATCAGGATCAGCTGTTACTATGTTGCTAACACTGCAGTGATGTGATTCACGTGACTGTATAAATGCAGGTTGCTGTTGATTGCTAATTGCCAACTTCCTCCAGGTGGAACAGTTCTGGCGGTTCTACAGCCACTTGGTGCGGCCGGGTGACTTGACCGGGCATAGTGACTTCCACCTCTTCAAAGAGGGTATCAAGCCTATGTGGGAGGTGAGTGAGGAGGGCGCCGTACTCGTTTTAACCTTTGGCTTTGATTCACTGAGCACCCGGGACTCAAGTCGCTCAGCTGGCACTAATCCGGTTTATTTCACTGCAGGACGAGGCCAACAAGAATGGCGGCAAATGGATAATACGCTTGCGCAAAGGCCTGGCGTCCCGGTTCTGGGAGAATATCATCCTGGCCATGTTGGGGGAGCAGTTTATGGTCGGAGAGGAGATCTGTGGAGTTGTGGTGTCGATCCGGTTTCAAGTAAGTCGTTGGTGGCAACCAGGAGTAAGGTGCTCGGGAGGCTGTGCCACCGTTGGAGAGTATTTGCAGGCAGAGGCAGCTTTTTGCAGCAGCCTGCACTAGAACTCCAGAATTGCTAACTGTAAACGGCTTAGTGGCACCGCAGGCAGTCGACAACACGTGTGGGGGAGACTTTGGCAGAAGGAGCTTGCCCGCCATCAAAAACGTATTTGTCATGAAATTATTTTAAAAACCAAATAGGTAAAGACAAGAATCAGTTACAGGAACAGGAACAAGAACTTGTCTTTATATCCTAGGATAAAATCGCTCTCTCTCTCTCTCTTAGGCGGTCCCTCGGAACCGAGGATGACTTGCTTCCACATTAAAAATGAGTTCTCAGGTGACTGATGAGTCCAATGCGGGACCTACAGTCTCTGTCACAGGTGAGGCAGACAGTGGTTGAAGGGGCGGGTGGGTGGGGTGCTTGGGTTGACGTGCGCTCCTTGCGCTGTTTGCGCTTGGCTTCCGCTTGCTCCCGGCGAAGAGACTCGAGGTTTTCGGCGCCTTCCCGGATGCTTCTCCTCCACTTTGTGCGGTCTTGGGCCAGGGATTCCCAGGTGTCGGTGGGGGATGTTACACTTTTTCAAGGAGGCTTTGAGGGTGTCCTTGAAGCATTTCTTCTGCCCACCTGGGACTCTCTTGCCGTGTCGGAACTCCGAGTAGAGCGCTTGTTTTGGGAGACTCGTATCGGGCATGCAGACAATGTGACCCGTCCATCGGAGCTGATCGAGCGTGCTCAAAGCTTCGATGCTGGTGATAATACTGCACAGCGGGAGGCCATTCGGCCCATCGTGCCGGCTCTTTGAAAGCGCTGTACAACTCTATGCCTCTGTTTATAAAGCTGAGGATCCCGAATGCCTTTTTAACAGCCTTCTCAACTTGTCCTGCCACCTTCAAAGACTTGTGCACCGTTCACCCCCAGGTCTCTCTGTCCCTGCAGCAGCTTTAACATTGTACCATGTAACACCTTTCATGTAGAAAAAAAAACCCAAGGTGCTTCAGAGAGAGCAAGGGAACGGATGCCAAGGCCGTGGCGGGAGAGATTAGGAGGGGTGACTGAAAGCTGGTCAGAAAAGAAAGGTTTTCTGTAAGATGTTGAAGGTGGGGAGAGAAGTGGAGGGTTTAAAAGAGGGAACTTCAGACATTAGGGACAGTGGCGGGATGAGGAGGATGGAATGCACAAATGGCCACAACCGAAGCACCATAGAGGGCGGGCAAAGATATAAAGCTGGAGGAGATTGCAAAGGTAGGGTAGGGGTGAGGCTGCGGAAATTTGAAGACGTGAATATAAGAATGGAATATGTTGGGGGACGGGGAGCCATTGTAGATCAGCGAGGGATGGGTGAGTGGGATACGGGCAACAGAGTTTCTGGACAGGCTGCTACTTGTGGTACGGAAAAATAATTCCATCCTAACTGCTTGGCGGGGGCTTCAACTGATTTAACAAGTCAGGATATATTAATGCAAAGAGCACTTAGCGCAACACAGGGCTTCTGGTAACCTTGCACTGTTAATTTGGCTGAGAGCTGGCTTGCTGAGACAACAAACAGTTGCTATGGAACAGCATTGCTGGCCTCACGCAGCAGAAAGGGAGCAATGTGAGGTTAAGTTTGCACCTCGTACAGAACGATCGGGTAAATTCACATTTCATGCAGGGTGCTTTTACACTGGGGAGAATCCAGTCAACAGCAGAAACCTCGTTCTACTCCAAAGTATAAATAACCAGACCTGCAGGGACAGCATCGTGTCAGCTTGGTTCAGTGGTAGCACTTGTCTAAGAGTCAGAAGATAGTGAGTTCAAGCCCCACAGCAAGATTTGAACACATAATGTCGACTGACACTTTAGTGCGGGACAGAGGGAGTGCTGCATTGTACGAGGTGCCATTTTTCAGATGTGAAGTCAAACCATGGCCTTGTCTATCTGTTCAGGTGGATGTAAAAGACCCCATGACAGTACTCGAAGAAGGGCAGGGGAGTTCACTCAGTGTCCTGGCCAGCATTTATTCCCCCAACCAACACCATCAAAACAGATTAACTGGTCATTATCATATTGCTGTTTGTGAGAGCTTGCTGTGTGCAAATTGTCTGCCGCATTTCCTACATTACAACACTGACTACACTTCAAAGAGTACTTCATTGGCTGTAAAGTGCTTTGGGACGTCCTGAGGTCGTGAAAGGCGCTTTTTGTTGTTTACGGGACCTTCTGTGTTGAAAATTGGCTGCTGCGTGAAAAATTCCTCTTTAACTCTCACTTGCAGGAAGATATAATTTCGGTGTGGAACAAAACTGCCAGCGATCAGGCAACTACTGCTCGGATACGTGACACATTGCGCCGCGTGTTGAACCTACCGCCTAGCACCATTATGGAGTACAAGACGCACACAGACAGTATCAAGTAAGATTGGCTCACCGTGAGTTCTTACTGAGAATTGAATGATCGATAAACGCATCAAAAGCTCCCCACAGCCCGTGAGTAAAGTCATTGCCCGAAGGGACACTGAGCCCCTGCTGACTAGGAAGGTCCCGGGTATCATTCCAGTCTGTGCCGAGTTAAGCTGATCTCGTCCAGAGTGCTACAACTTGGCTTCAGTGCTCTTGAGGTAGTGAAGAGGGGGAAATCGGCCAGGGTTCCTGCTCCCAAACATCATTTAGTGACTCCGAGAAGGTGTATGTGAAGACAGGTTTCAGGTTTGCTGTGGATGCCCTGATCTCCCCATGGTCGAATAAGCTGCCAGTGCTGTCACATTAAGAATGGCCACTTGGATGAGTGCAATGATTCGACCTCTTGTGGTAAATGTCATAGGAAGAGGAGGAGGCCATTCAGCCCCTCAAGCTTGTTCTGCCATTCTATCAAATCATAGCTGGTCTGTACCTCAACTCCATTTACCTACCTTTGATCCATATCCCTTAATACCCTTACCCAACAAAAATATCAATCTCAGTCGACCCCCCGCAACAGCTTTTTTTGGTGGGGGGTGTTCCAGATTTCCACGACCCTGTCATTACCCTTGAACGGCCTGGCTCTAATGTTAAGATTATGTCCCCTTGTTCTTGATCCCCCCCCCCACCAGAGCAAATAGTTTCTCTCTACCCTATTGAATCCCTTTATAATTAAAAAAAAACCTCATTAAATTACCCCTCAACCTTCTAAACTCAAGAATAAAAACCAAGGTTATGCAACCTGTCCTCATAATTTAACCCTTTAAGCCTTGGTATCGTTCTGGCAAACTGCGCTGCAATCTCTCCACGGCCATTTTATATCCTTCCTGAAGTGAAGTGAAGTGCACGTGTCTTCAAGGATCAGTATCCATGCTGGAGCTCAGAGGTTTAGAACATAAGAAGTAGGAGCAGGAGTAGGCCATACGGCCCCTCGGGCCTGCTCCGCCATTCAATAGGATCATGGCTGATCCGAATCTAGACTCACGTCCACTTCCCTGCCCTCTCCAGTAACCCCTAATTCCCTCATCTGCTAGGAAACTGTCTATCTCCATTTTAAATTTATTTAATGTTGCAGCTTCCGCAGCTCTCTGGGGTAGCAAATTCCATAGATTTACTACCCTCTGAGTGAAGAAGTTTCTCCTCATCTCAGTTTTTCTTAGATTATTCTTAGATTATGCCCCCTAGTTCTAGTCTCACCCATCAGTGCAGTGCAGTGCACGTGTCTTCAAGGATCAGTATCCATGCTGGAGCTCAGAGGTTTGAAGTGAAGTGCACGTGTCTTCAAGGATCAGTATCCATGCTGGAGCTCAGGCTTGAAGTGAAGTGCATGTGTCTTCAAGGATCAGTATCCATGCTGGAGCTCAGGCTTGAAGTGAAGTGCATGTGTCTTCAAGGATCAGTATCCATGCTGGAGCTCAGAGGTTGAAGTGAAGTGCATGTGTCTTCAAGGATCAGTATCTATGCTGGAGCTCAGAGGTTTGAAGTGAAGTGCACGTGTCTTCAAGGATCAGTATCCATGCTGGAGCTCAGGCTTGAAGTGAAGTGCATGTGTCTTCAAGGATCAGTATCCATGCTGGAGCTCAGAGGTTTTTTTTAAAATAAATTATAAAGGGTTTGATTGAATGAATAGGGAAACTCCAGTTGTGGAGTCAGTGAATAGGGGTCATCAGTTTAAAATTGTCACTGAGAGAGTGCGGAGAAATGTCTTTATGCAGAGCGTTAGAGCATGGAATGCTTTGCCACATGGAATGGTTGAGGCAGAGCCATTTCATCCTTTAAGGGAAAATTGATAAATATTTGATGCTACAGGTCTATGGGGAGAGAGCCCGGGCAGTGGGATTCGCTTTGAATTGCTCTCACAGAAGAGCTAGCCGTGACACAGTGGGCCAAATGGCCTCTTTCTGTGCTATAAACTTCTATCGTTCTCCCAGCACCAATTAATGCCCACTTTCAGCAAAAAAAAATACGTAGTTCAGTATACATTTAAAGATGTTGGAAGACATCTTAAGACTGCTATTTCGTGCGCTACTGTGGTAACAACACCGTCTGTTTAATCCTTTAATGATAGCTCTGCGATGTGATCACTCCAGTACTAGCTGATCTGGAATACAGCTCTGATGTTTAGTTGCTGAGATGGAGCTGTGCTTAATCTACCTTATCCCTTTAAAGCCACAGCTCAGGTTTTGAATGTGGGGGGTGGGGGGGGGGGCGGGGGAAGTGGTCTAAGTAGGTTCATTCTGAGGTCAGTTAGCCACTGAGAGAGGTTCTGTAGATTGGCGGCTGCTCGTAAAATCCCTGTTCCTGACATTAGGAGAGGCCAGATAATCAGTGTCAGAAAACACAGCAGGAAATTAGTTTGCCGCCTTTTTTAATACTTCTGACACCTCGACATTTGACGTCTGAAGCGTGATGAGTGTGTACGAGACAGAACATACAAAATTGCCAGGCAGGGAAAGACAGCAGGTCCATTAAGCCTGCCCCACACCATGACGGCCAGACCATCATGACTAAACACTTCCCCCCCCCGCCCCCCCGGCAACTGTGTAATCTCCTGGGAGAGGCAAATAACCAGTGAAAAAACCCAGGGCCGATGAAGGGAAAAAATCCCCTCAGACGATCGACACCAGTCCAGGAGATCTCTCGGACCGAGTGTTACCATGAGGCGACTTTTTTGATATATAAATCTTTTGAACATTGTCACCTAATTAACAAGGGGGTATAATAAATTTATTTTGCACTTGTAAAGCGGAAACCAAATGGATTAAAGGTCTGGTCTATTTTTAAATTATTGTTAACCTGGCTCAGAGCCCGTGTTATTTAGGTTGCTGCTTGTCACCAGCATCTCAGCTATCTGCCATTCACTAACGTTCCCCAGCTGTCCTTTAATCCGCGCCTGGCTGTGTGATCGGTGTTCCAAGCTCACTTGCCGCTCGGTGAGTGTTCTGTCCTGGTGCTTGGTGAGTAATTGTTTCCCGTGCTCTGTGGCCAATCGCTTCTTGCCGACCCATGCTGTGTGAGCTATCGCTACCGGTCTGTGTTGCCGGGCTCTGGGCGATCGCTCCAGCTCACCTGGTGCCACCTGAGCGATCACTCCAGTCACCGCACTGCAAAAATAGTTGATCGCATGATAAGTCACTGCACGAATCCTTTATTGTCTCTGTTAACCCGGCTTTGAGTCACTGGTTCCGTCTGTCGTTTCAGGGACAATTCAAGCTTCCGGAACACAAAGATAGCGGTGTAACGCGGAATTCCACGGAGCGCATCGCCTCAGTGTGGCAAGATGGCTGAACCGCAGCTGGTGGAGCGTCAAAACGCGGAGAAGCGACGGATTGGTGTTAGACGCCCTGTCACTTGACTTTATTTATTGCCACTCGGGCAATTACATGTCCAAATGAAAGCCATTTTATTTCTGTGCAGTTTTTCTACCCCCCCCTTTTGTTGAACGCAGCGATTTATCGTGGAACTTTTAGCGGGTTTCCTCTCAGCCATATTAGAGCCATATTCAATTGCTGGCCAGAACATTTTTCGTGCTACCTGCTTGAATTTCCAGTTTTCGTGATCGAGCGAGGGCTAAAATGCACACAGTCTTTTAGAAACAAATTTTCTAAAGTGCTTGAAATTGCACTATGTAGATATTATTGTGAAAAGGCTTAACGTATTAGTATTAAACTCCTTTGTCTTAGAGAGGTGCTAACCCATTTAAAATAAATAAGTTAAACTGCTTCACTTAAAATAGTGCACAAAGGAGTTGAGTATTACCAAGTTAAGCCTTTGTTTCTACAACGCCAGTGTTCCCCAAAAATATTAACATAATTATTGTATTGTCACAATAAAAGAAAATCACATTTTTGTCTATCTCCGATGGTGTTTGTCGATGGCACCATTCTTTAGTGACTCTTGTCCCAGGCCCAATCCCAGTCTTGATCACGGCCACTCTCTGGAGCATTCCTATGCCGTGGAGCAATGGGACCCGGGCCTGAGCTCTAGATTTCAAATTTGCCATCTTGGTACAGTTGTCAAGCAGAGACACAGCAGGTCCTTAAGGGAAGAAAGGAACCCCAGTAGGTCCTGGTCTTTTAAATAGGGCCCTTTCATTTACTCTGTGGATGCTAGTTCCGTATAGCATCCCCCTTGCTATCTTTAGCCAGAAGATGAGGGCAAGCAAAGGACTGTTGTCAGGAGCCAGCAAGAAAAGGGAGAAGGAACAACGCTGAATCTCGGCCCTGGTGACATGTGAATGGAGTCCCAAAGGCACAAGAGCAGCATGCCTGCTGAGAGCCATGTGAAAGGTATGTGGGCCACAAGTGATGTCTGGGCCACACTGTGACTACCAATGTTCTCCAGTATCAAGGATGCCCGTGTACCCAAGTGTTTATGGTTGAGTAAACCATTGGATTTGACACACAGTCACCTCCATCCTTGGCCCTCTCCAATTCATTATTTGCTCCTTGGCAGCAATTTTTCTATTTGCTCTGAGGATGTGGCAAGGCTGGCATTTATAGCCCATCCATAGTGGCCCTGAGAAAGTGGCAGAGGACCTTTTCATTGAACTGCTGTCGTCCATGTGCTAATGGTGCTCCAAGTCAAGATGGTTTGTGACTTGGAAGAGAACTTGGAGGTGACGGTCACAGAAATCACAGAAACCCCACAGTGCAGATAGAGGCCATTTCGGCCCATCGAGCCTGCACCGACACATATCCCACCCGATCCCCGTAACCCCTACACCAACACATATCCCACCCTATCCCCGTAACCCCATGTATTTAATCCCCCTAACACTAAGGGTCAATTTATCATAGCCAATCAACCTAACCCGCACATCTTTGGACTGTGGGAGGAAACCGGAGCACCCGGAGAAAACCCACGCAAACACGGGGAGAATGTGCAAACTCCACACAGACAGTCACCCGAGGCCGGATTCGAACCCGGGTCCCTGGTGCTGTGAGGCAACAGTGCTAACCACTATGCCACCGTGCTGCCCACCGTGACGGTGTTCTCACAACCTTGCTAGCCTTATCCTTCTGCGCGATAGGAAGGGGAGGAAGGTGCTGTCGATGCAACCTTGGTGAGTTGCTGCAGTGCATCCTGTAGATTGTACATACAGCAGCCACAGTGCACCAATGATGGAAGAGTGTATTGAGTATCGTGACCGGGGTGTCGATTTGGCAAACTGCTCTGTCCCACATGATATCGAGCCTCTTGTGTTGTTGCAGCCATGCCCATCCAGGCAAGTGGTGAGTATTCCATTACACACCTGATACAAGGGTCAGGAGATGAACCTATCATCTAGAGTAGCTAGTCCCTGCGCTGCTTTCAGACTACTGATATGGCTGGACCAGTTAAGCTTGTGGTTAATGGTGACCCCTGAGATGTTGATGGTGGGGGTATTGACGATTAAGCAGAGATGGCGGGACCTTCTCTTGTTTGAGATAGCCATTACCTGGCACCTATGTGTAGCGGGTGTTATCTGCCACTTATCAGCCCAAGCCTGGGTATCAGCTAGGTCTTGCTGGCGTGGGCTCCTTCATTATGGGAGGATTTGTGAATGGAGCTGAACATTGGAATTGTCAGTAAACATGCCCCACTCCTGACCGTACGACAGGGGAAGGTCATTGATGAAGCAGCTGAAGATGGTTGGGCCAAAGATGCTTCCCCGGGGACTTCCTGCAGTGATGATCTGGGGCTGCGATGATTGGCCACCAACGCCCACACCATCTTCTTTTGTGTTGGGTGTGGCTCCAGCCACAGGAAGGTTTTCCCTTTGACCCACTGTGTGCATCGGACACCAATTCCATCCACCCGCCCCTTTCCAATAGTTTTGTCTGCCTGTTCGAGATATAGTTTTGTTGAAGTATATAGACAAAGGCTGCAGTCCTGTGCCTGTATTAATACTGAGTTTGAAACACGGAGTCAAAAACACTTTGAGGTTTATTAAGGGTTAAATGAACCAACGTACTCCTAGATTAGTGTCAGCCGTGGCTCATTTGGTATTTTTTTATTCGTTCCTGGGATGTGGGCATCGCTGGCAAGGCCAGCATTTATTGCCCATCCCTAATTGCCCTCGAGAAGGTGGTGGTGAGCTGCCTTCTTGAACCGCTGCAGTCCGTGTGGTGAAGGTGCTCCCACAGTGCTGTTAGGGAGGGAGTTCCAGGATTTTGATCCAGCGACGACGAAGGAACGGTCGATATATTTCCAAGTCAGGATGGTGTGTGACTTGGAGGGGAACTTGGAGGTGGTGGTGTTCCCATGCGCCTGCTGCCCTTGTCCTAGCACCCTCGCCTCTAAGTCAGAAGGTTGTGGTTTCAAGCCCCACTCCAGAGACTTGAGCACAAAAATCTAGGCTGACACTCCAGTGAGGGAGTGCTGCACTGTCGGAGGTGCCATCTTTCGGATGAGACGTTAAACCGAGGCCCCGTCTGCTCTCTCAGGTGGACGGAAAAGATCCCATGGCAATATTGCGTAGAAGAGCGGGGGAGTTTTCCCCGGTGTCCTGGCCAATATTTATCCCTCAATCAACATCATTAAAACAGATGATTTGGTCATTATCACATTGCTGTTTGTGGGAGCTTGCTGTGCACAAAATTTGGCTGCAGCACTTCCTACACTACAACAGTGACTACACTTCGAAAAGTACTTAATTGGCTGTAAAGCGCTTTGGGACATCTGGTGGTCATGAAAGGCGCTGTAGAAATGCAAGTCTTTTATTACGTAAGATGTTACCATAGAAGAACATCTCGTTACAGCCAGTTAAGCTCAACTTACACCTTTCCGATTTCTTCCAACCTATGGTTATGATCTCGCCTCGTTTATACTGTTTCTAGGCTGCAATAATCCATAGGCCTCCATATCCATAACCCTTCACCCATAGTTTTAGTACTAAATCTATTATCAAGATGTTTCAGGCCTGCTAAATATTTGTCTCTATTCTGGCATGTTATGATCTCAAAGTTGCACAGAAATGCATCAATGTTTAGGGTTAGCACGGCATAAAAGGAGTCATACTACCACAACATCTGTTGTGGGAAAGTTATTGGAATCTACAATTAAGGACAGTGTCCGAGCACTTAGAGAAATTTTAGCTGATTAGAGAGCGCTAACATAGATTTGTAAAGGATAGGTCATGTCTAACGACCCTAATTGAATTTTTTGGAGAAGTAACGAAAGTAGTAGGCAGGGGAATGTCTATGGATGTACTTTATATGGACTTTCAGAAGGTATTCGATGAAGGTTCCACATAACAGCTGAAATTAAAGCTCATGGAAGTGAAGGCAAATTATTGACCTGTCCAGGAGATTGGTTAGGCAGTAGAGTAGAAGACAGAGAGTAGGAATAATGGGTACATACTCGAATTGGAAGGAAGTGACTCGTCGGGGGGAATTTTAACCCCCAAGAAAGGGTGGGTTTGGGTCGGGTGGGAGGTTAAAGTGTTAAAATTCTGAATCCTGACCCCAACCCGCCCACTTCCGGGTTTAACAGGGGAGGAGGTTTAACTGTGGCCATCTAGGGTTTCCGGGCCTGGGGAATCCTGGCAGCTGCAGCGAGGGGAGGACCGCCTCGGGGAGCACTTATTGTGGCCTGGGAGGAGCAGGAGTGCTTCCTCCCAGCCCCCCATGCTCCCCCCGCTATCGGACCTCCCCCTTCCCCATACAAACGCCCCGGTTCGGACCTCCCCCAGGATCAGGGATTGGACCCCACCCCGGGGATCGGACCCCCATCAGGTTGACTTCCGGGCGGGGATCCGGTCAGTGACGTCACATGCACGCTGTGGAGTGCGGGGAGACCTGGACTTCTGGGTTTCCCGTGCACTACCGCTCCCGGCGTGTCCAAAAGTTAAAATTCCCCCCCATCGTGTCCCACAAGGATCTGAGCTGGGGCCTCAACTATTCACTATATTTATTAATGACTTGGATAACACAATAGCGAGCCATACATCCAAGTTTGCCGATGACACAAAGATTGGCGGCATAGTAAGTAGTGTAGATGTATACATAAAATTACAGAGGAACATTGCTAGATTCAGTGAGTGGGCAAAACTATGGCAGATGGGTTTCAATGCATTTAAGCATGGGGGCATCCATTTTGGAACAAAAAAGGATGGATCAGAGTATTATTTAAATGGTGAAAAGCTAGGAACAGTGGTGGGATAAAGAGATTTAGGGGTCCATATTCTGCCCTTGCAGCGCATTCCTATGCAGAGCTAGACAGGTAGCTAACAACTTGATATCTTCCCATAAAAATCACAAGCTTGACTTTTCTTGTAAACTTCACTGAAAGATTCTTGTGAAACTGAAATACAATACAGAAGTGGAAGCATACATTAGTACACAATCACATAACTGATATGCATACACAAACTTAGGTAAGCATGAGCAACACTACATTTGGCATGTAACTTACCAAAACACGTGAAAACACAGCTTACTGTGAATATACATTTAGCAAACTGAAAGGCATTCTCTTACATTCACTTTAAATTAGCCCTGTACATAGTGCATCAAAATACAGCTACAAGTTAACCAGCTAGACACAGAGAGCGAGCAATTCACGGCTAGCTGTGTAGGTTTGCTTACAGAGAAAGGTTACAAACTAAACATTTCCTGCAAAATATAGTGTACACACTATTCTGCCCTCGCAACGCGATCCTATGCAGAGCTAGACAGATAGCGAACAACTTGATATCTTCCAATAAAACCACAAGGCTTGACTTTTCTTGTAATGCTTTACTGAAAGATTCTTATTATGTGCTGTCTCTCCCTCTAACTTAACCTTACTGTATGTACATAACCTACTTATATATGTATAACTTACCTGTTAGGGCCGTTGCCCCTTTAACTTACCTTTTAGGGCCAATGCCCCTTTAAGACGTGCCTTAGCGTGCTGACGTCACGTACGACGTGACGTGCGTGAGGCGGCTGCCGGCCCGACTCGGCCCTCCAGAAAGGCCGCCAGCACAGCCCGGCCTAGCGTCTTCGGCCGCATCGATCAGCCGCCGGGAGCGCCGCTATCTTCCGCTCCCGCGGCAAGCACCGGCTCAGCCTGGCCTCCAGCTCCCGCTCCCGACTTCGGCCCCAACGGCCAGCGACGCAACGACCGGCAAACGTGATGACGTCACAACCCCGAGCGCGATGAGGTCATCACGCTCCCCACGGGACTGCGAGCTCATTCCTCGTGGAGCCTCCGCCGGAACAGGACCTGCGCCACGGTGCTCCTCAGTTGTATTGTCCCCACGCTTGAGTCTTGGAAATTGTTTGTAAGTATTTTAGAATGCTATAGATGATTAGCGTACACTGTTGTAGAAAATGTTTAGTTGTAACTTTTCTCTGTCTAGCTGGTTAACTAGTAGCTGCATTTTGATACACTATGTACAGGGCTAATTTAAAGAGAATGCCTTCCAGTTTGCTAAATGTATATTCGTTGCCAAATGTACTGTGTTGCCCAGGCGTACCTAAATTTGTGTATACATATCAGTTATGCGTTTGTATACTAATGTGTGCTTCCATTTCTGTGTTGTATTTCAGTTTTACAATAATAAGAATCTTTCAGTAAAGCGTTACAAGAAAAGTCAAGCCTTGTGATTTTATTGGAAGATATCAAGTTGTTCGCTATCTGTCTAGCTCTGCATAGGATCGCGTTGCGAGGGCAGAATACACGTGAAAACACAGCTTACTGTGAATATACATTTAGCAAACTGAAAGGCATTCTCTTACATTCACTTTAAATTAGCCCTGTACATAGTGCATCAAAATACAGCTACAAGTTAACCAGCTAGACACAGAGAGCGAGCAATTCACGGCTAGCTGTGTAGGTTTGCTTACAGAGAAAGGTTACAAACTAAACATTTTCTGCAAAATGTAGTGTACACTAATCATCTATAACATTCTCAAGTACTTACAGACAAATAGTGTCCAAGGCCGAAGCGTAACAAGAAAATAACTTCCAAGACCATGTGTCGAGCTGCAGGTCTTGTGATATACAGCAATTTACTTTACAGCACTTACTTTACTGCGCTTTACTGCACTTGCTAGGTACCAAATATCCACTAGGTGGCAGCACACAATGGGAATCGACCCAAATTAATTAAACCCCTGAATTAACTTGAAAACCAACATAAGTTCCTAAAGGAAGGCAGCACAGTCCATGTACACAGATCACTAAAATGTAGGTTTTTTTTTATTCATTCAGAATGTGGACGTTGCTAACAAGGCCAGCATTTATTGCTCATCCCTATTTGCCCTTAACTGAGTGGCTTACTAGGGCATTTCAGAGGGTAGTTAAGAGCCAACCACATGGCTGTGGGTCTGGAGTCACATATAGGCCAGACCGGGTAAGGATGGCAGGATTTCCTTCCCTAAAGGGCATTAGTGAACCAGATGGGTTTTTAAGAACATTCCAATAACTAGAGGGCTAGAATATAAAGGGGAGGACGTTTTCTTACAGCAATACAAAACCCTGGTTAGACCATTCCTGGAGTGCTGGGCACCGCACCTTACAAAGGATATATTGGCCTTGGAGGGAGTGCAGATTCACCAGAATGTTATCAGGGCTCCAAGGGTTAGATTGTGAGAAGAAATTACATAGAAGGTTAAGGGGTGATTTGATTGAAGTTTATAGGATTTTGAAAGGAATTGATAGGGTAGATAGAGGGAAACTTTTTCATGGGTGATCTTCTACCTCAACTCCATCTGAAGGATGGCACCTCTGACAGTGCCGCACTCCTTCAGTACTGCATTGGAGTGTCAGCCTAGCTTATGTGCTAAAGTCCTGGAGTGAGGCTTGAACCCACAACCTTCTGACTTAGTAGGGAGAGTGATACTAAAAGAGCCAAGCTGACTGTTGTGCACACAGTAATTTCCAAGTCCTTCATGCTTGAGAAACAGAAAGTCTTGCAGTTCCTCTTCCCTTCCTCCCAAACACACACTGAGAAGGGAAGCCTCCTCTTCCCACTCTGCCTTTGACATGACCCATTTTTCGCGCCTTTTCTGTAACGTGCCTTTGTCCACTTGCCATCACATCTACTTTATTTTGCGACCCTTTTCGTTCCTCTTCCTTGCTTGGAGAATGATTTCCTGAGTCCTGGCTGCTCTCTGGTACCTTCCTCAACTGGCCAGTCATCAAGTGTGAGTCGAGACAGTGAGCGTTGGCACCACAGCTAAGCTTGATGCTGTCCTCGCACACGCGCGTGCATTTTGCCGCAGGGATCACAGGTTGGCAATCAGGAGCAGGATTCCTGGTTGATTTTCTCCCCCACTCCTTACCTCAAGAGTGCCACTGCTGAGGCCAATTGTCACACTTCCTCTGCTTAAGCCAGATAAGATCAGCCAACTCAACATAGAGCAAGGATGAAGCTTGGAACCTTCCTAGTCTATGTTAATCAGTGCGGTTTCTTTACCTACCTTGGAGAGTTTTGCTTTCTACGCTTGAAATTTTGGTGGACATTGGTGTTACGTATTCAAGTATTCAATGTAGTAGAAGCAGACATTAAAGCAAGGCCCTGTCTGCCCTCTCAGGTGGATGTAAAAAATCTCAGGGCACTATTTCGAAGAAGAGGAGGGGAGTTCTCCCCTGGTATTCTGTGGCTGATATTTCTCCCTCAACCAACATCACTAAAAAAACATTATCTGGTCATTATCGCATTGCTGTTTGTGGGAGCTTGCTGTGCGCCAATTGGCTGCCGCGTTTCCTAAATTACAACAGTGACTACCCTTCAAAAGTACTTAATTGACTGTGAAGCGCTTTGAGAAATCGTGAAGGCATGAAAGGCGCTGTAGAATTGTTTTTTTTTTAATTCTGAAGGCTCGGAGGTTTGGTTAGGAGGGTTCTTAGAACCGTTGCCCCATTGGTAGATAAATCCTAAATCAGAGCACCAAAAGCTGCGGATTTAGATCATTGACAATGAATGGGAGCGTGGATTTAAACTGTGTACAGGACCCCGGCCCCGAGGCTCCGTTCGAAGCACCTAAAACCCCCGACAAGGGCAAAAACCATGGCCGCTCCTGGGAGGAAACGGGCGCTGTCGATTCATTCACTGATTGTGGTTTGCACAGGCAGAGACACCCCGGAGCTCGCGAGCACCTTCTACAGTATAACTACACCTTCTGGTACTCCAGGCGCTCAGCGAGCAGACCAGCCAACACCCAGAGCTATGAACAGAACATTAAACAGATCGGAATGGTAAGTCATCTGCGACCGTGACGGAAAAGCTGATTTATGGTTTTATTTTGCAAATCCGATATAGCATTGACTAGTAACAGGGAGAGGACATCAACGCTCTCATCTTTAATGAATTGTGCAATAAAAGCTGTGCCAACTCTGATTATATCGGGTTAATTACCTTGTCTGCTTTTCATACTCAAATGGGAGTACCAAGACCTTACACAGAGATAAGCAGCTGTTCCTGATCAGAGAAAGCATGATCCTGACCTCAATCAAAAACTACTGAAATGTGGTCGAAACAGGTCCAGTTCTCACTTAAAGGAATTCAGCCGAATCAGCATCGACCGCACGAGACAGCAGCCTGTTCCAGAGGTCCACTGTTCTCTGGGGAAAGGACCACCTCCTGACATCTAACTTAGATCTGGCCTTACACAATTTAAATTTGTGACCCCTGGTCCCGCCTAACCTATTTCTTTAGAACAAACTGTCAACTGGAACACAATCTGTTCCCTTAGCTATCTTATAAACCTCAATCAGCTCAACTCTTAAGTCCACGCTTCCCTAAAATGTAAAATAAATGTATTCTCGGTAGCGTCAACTTACTGAAGCCCTTGGGACAGTATTTGTAATGTGGACTGTGTAACTTTTAATTGCGTGGCTGTGTCTATGTAAGCTTCAACTTAACATCTGAAAAACTGAAGGATATTTGCTGATGGAGGGGAAAAAGACACTTAGGGGGAGAAATTCAGTATCGCCCCGTTTGGGGCGTAAGTATCGACCGGGCGTGAAATATTGCGCCCAGCGCAAATTATCGCCACCTACTGGTAAATTGACCTGCTTCGCCCCAGGAGGTGCTTGGAGCGCTAAAACAGGCACTGCACGACTGTCTTAAGGCGCTAAGCCGGAGAAGCGAGGCGCTACCACCGAGGGCGGGCGCAGTGCAGGTGCGGCCAGTTAGCGATTGCACGCAGACACGCTGGCGCCGGTCAGCTCTTAAAGGGGAGGTTCGATCTTGGATTGCAGCCACACCCTACGTATCGGAGCCCTGATTCTCGGCCTGGACAGACCTGCTGCCACATTCTTACGCCTAGGACCATGGCGAGGGCCAGGGAGCGAGTGCAGCAGTTCAGCGAGGGGGCCTTGCAGGTTCTGGTTGGCGCGGTGGAGCGCAGGCGATCTATCCTGTTCCCGGACGGTGGCAGGAGGCCGCTGCCCAATGAGTATCGCAAAGCTTGGACGGAGGTGGCTCACCGAGTGACCTCCAGCAGCATGGTGCCTAGGACCCCTGTGCAATGCAGGAAGAAGTTCAACGACCTCACTCAGGTCATCAGGGTGAGTACCCTTTTCAGAATCCTCTTCATCCGTGCAAGTCGACCTCACTTTATGGCCAAAGGGTCCTGAAAGCCCCAATGCCCAACTCTCATCCAACACCTATGGGCCTTTCATGAAACTCACACGCACGTTCAGCACTTTACACACTGTAAGGGCTCTTCCACCATGGGAGGCAGTGCAGCCAAGATCAGGGCTTCACACTGTACTCAGAGCCCGTCCTTTCTCTTGCAGGGCAAGCTGGCCCATAACAGGAGGCAGCAGCAACGGACCAGGGGAGGCTGGCCTCACCTTCAAGCCCTCACCAATCTGGAGCAGCGAGTCCAGCGGATTATGGCAGGCCGGATGATTGGCTCCGTCGCCACATAAAAACATAAGAAATAGGAGCAGGAGTAGGCCAATCGGCCCCTCGAGCCTGCTCCGCCATTCAATGAGATCATGGCTGATCTGATCCTAACCGCCAATCTACTATCACAGAACTATCTCCTGAATCTAACAGAACTAGACACACGAACTAGGAGCAGGATCAGGCTACACGGCCCCTGGGCCCGCTCCGCTACCCACAGGGCCATGACCGATCCGAACCTAGACTCATGTCCAAATTCCTGCCCGCTCCCCGTAACCCTTAATTCCCTTTACTTCTAGGAAACTGTCTATTTCTGTTTTAAATTTATGTAATGATGTAGCTTCTACAGCTTTTTGGGGCAGCATATTCCATGGACCTACCACCCTCTGAGTGAAGTAGTTCCTCCTCATCTCAGTTTTGAAAGAGCAGCCCCTTATTCTAAGACTATGCCCCCTAGTTCTAGTTTCACCCATCATCGGGAACATCCTCCCCGCATCCACCCGATCCAACCCCTTCACAATCTTATATGTTTCAATAAGATCGCCTCTCATTCTTCTGAACTCCAACGAGTAGAGTCCCAATCTACTCAACCTCTCCTCATATGTCCATCCCCTCATCCCCGGGATTAACCGAGTGAACCTTCTTTGTACTGACTCGAGAGCAAGTATGTCTTTTCTTAAGTATGGACACCAAAACTGTATGCAGTATTCCAGGTGCGGTCTCACTAATACCTTGTACAACTGAAGCAATACCTCCCTATTTTTATATTCTATCCCCCTAGCAATGAAAGCCAACATTCCATTGGCCTTCTTAATCACTTGCTGCACCTGCATACTAACCTTTTGAGTTTCGTGCACCAGGACCCCCAGATCCCTTTGTACTTCAGTACTTTCCAGTTTCTTGCCATTAAGATAATAACTTGCTCTACGATTTTTCCTGCCAAAGTGCATAACCTCACACTTTCCAGTATTGTATTCCATCTGCCAAATCTCTGCCCATTTACTTAGCCTGTCTATGTCCCCTTGCAGGTTTTTTATGTCCTCCTCACTCACTACTTTCCCTCCCATCTTAGTATCATCTGCAAACGTTGATATGTTACACTCGGTCCCCTCCTCCAAATCGTTAATATAGATTGTAAAGAGTTGGGGACCCAGCACTGACCCCTGCTGAACACCACTAGTTACTGATTGCCAGTCTGAGAATGAACCATTTATCCCAACTCTCTGCCTTCTGTTAGATAGCCAATCCTCTATCCATGCCAGAATACTACCCCCAATCCCGTGATTTTTTATCTTAAGCAATAATCTTTTGTGTGGCACCTTGTCAAATGCCTTTTGGAAGTCTAAATACACTACGTCCATTGGTTCCCCTTTATCCACCCTATATGTTACTTCCTCAAAGAACTCCAGCAAATTTGTCAAACATGACTTCCCCTTCATAAAACCATGCTGACTTTGTCCTAATTAAATTATGATTATCCAAATGTCCTGTTACTGTCTCCTTAATAATGGACTCCAACATTTTACCTACCACAGATGTTAGGCTAACCGGTCTATAGTTTCCAGCCTTCTGTCTACTGCCCTTTTTAAATAAGGGTGTTACATTAGCAGTTTTCCAGTCTGCCGGGAACTTTGCTGAGTCCAGGGAGTTTTGGAAAATTATTACCAATGCATCCACAATCCCTACCGCCACTTCCCTCAAGACCCTAGGATGTAAGCCATCAGGTCCAGGTGATTTATCCACCTTGAGTCCCATTATTTTACCGAGTACCACTTCCTTAGTGATTTTGATCGTGTTTAGCTCCTCCCCCCCTATAGCCCCCTGTTTGTCCAGTGTTGGGATATTCTTAGTGTCCTCTACTGTAAAGACTGATACAAAATACTCATTCAGTGTTTTTGCCATCTCCATATTTCCCACCATTAATTTCCCGGTCTCATCCTCTAAGGGACCAACATTTACTTTAGCCACCCTTTTTCTTTTTATATAAGTATAAAAACTCTTACTATCTGTTTTTATATTTTTTGCTAATTTACTTTCATAATCTATCTTCCCTTTCTTAATCAATCTTTTTGTTATTTTTTGCTGTCTTTTAAAGTTTTCCCAATCCTCTATCCTCCCACTAGATTTGGCTACCTTATATGCCCTTGTTTTTAGTTGAATACTATCCTTAATTTCTTTACTTAGCCACGGATGGCTGTCTTTTCTTTTACACCCTTTTCTTTTCAGTGGAATATATTTTTTTGGAAGTTGTAAAATAACTCCTTAAATGTACACCACTGACCATGTATCGTCTTACCCTTTAATCTATTTTCCCAATCCACTCTACTCAATTCCGCTCTCATACCTTCATAGTCTCCTTTATTCAAGCTTAGCACGCTTGTTTGAGACCCAACCTTCTCACCCTCTAATTGAATATGGAATTCAACCATGTTATGGTCACTCATTCCAAGGGGATCCCTTACTAGGACATTTTTAATTAATCCTGTCTCGTTACACAGGACCAGATCTAAGGTTGCTTGCCCCCTGGTCGGTTCAGTTACATACTGCTCAAGAAACCCATCCCTAATACACTCAATGAACTCATCCTCAAGGCAGCCCTGCCCAATTTGATTTGTCCAATTAATATGATAGTTAAAATCCCCCATAATTATAGATGTTCCCTTATTACAAGCCTCAACTATTTCCTGATTGATACTCCGTCCAACCGAGTTGCAACTGTTCGGAGGCCTATAGACTACGCCCACTAATGTTTTTTTCCCCTTATTATTCCTTATCTCCACCCAAACTGTTTCATTATCCTGATCTTTTGACCCAATATCATTTCTCTGTATTACAGTGATTCCTTCCTTTATTAACATAGCCACCCCACCTCCCCTTCCTTCCTGCCTGTCCTTCCTGATCGTTAAATAACCTGGTATGTTTAATTCCCAGGCATTGTCACCTTGCAGCCATGTTTCTGTAATGGCCACAAGATCATACCCATATGTAGTTATTTGTGCCATTAACTCGTCTATTTTGTTACGAATGCTACGTTCCTGCTTTTGCCCTTTTTATTACTTTACCTTTTATTCCATACCTTCTGCCCCTTCCTGACACACTCTGGTTTTTAATTTCCCCACTGCTACCTAAGTCTATGACCTTCTCTGTTGTCATTTTTTTAATTTGCTCTCTAGGAACCTCCCCCCCACTAGTTAGTTTACTGGAGATGCCGACCCCATTCTGGACAGCAATGGTAAGGTCATCACCTTTTTGACCTCTCTCCTTCCATTTGTGCCTCACACCAGCATCCTTTGCCACTATCGAACCAATACAGTACATTGCAGCACTCATGCCTCCCTCGCTGCCACCCTGTCCTCACACTAAAGCCATTCTTGTACCTCCCTGCTTTCAGATGCTGATTCACCAGGTGAGGAGGCGGGCCCTCAAGCTGCCACTGTGAGTGACTCTGAAGGCGACGAGGAGGAGGAAGCCGGACCATCAGTGCCACCCTCAGCCGAGGCAGCCCATGGCCATAATGGGGACACATCTTCCCTGGAGGGGAGCAGGGGGGAATGGTTGAGGAGGGTAAAGCTCCGGGGCCCAGCGGGCTGCAACAACGTGGGGGGGGGGGTGGTAGGAAAGCTCGGCGGCCTTCTCCCCGGAGGGAGAGTCTGGCCTCGAGTCCAGCTACAGTGAGCGCAGAAGAGGTGCGGCTCCTCGCTGAAATGAGCGCCCAGGCGGAGCACAGGCACACTGAGCTCATGGCTGCAGTGGCAAGAATGCCCGAATCCATTGAGTCACTGGCAAGGAGTGTCCAGGACTTCGGCGCAGCATAGGCAAGGAGTGTCCAGGACGTCAGCGCAGCACAGGCTGCCACGCAAGTGCTTAGTGTTGCAATGCGGTCAGTGGCTGGTCTCACGCAGACGCAGATTGAGGCCACACGAGCACTGACTGCTGCCACCCTCGCTGGATCGGGCACGAATCGCCGGGGCCCTTGCCGTGCTGCAGCAGGCCAGCAGTCTGTGCTTCAGCAGATTGCTCCGCATGCTGCAGTGCTGTCCCATGGGAGTGCCAGTGTGTCGTCCGACCAGGGAGTTGCTGTCCTCTGTCAGGATGACAGCATTCCTGCTGCCAACACTGTCACTTCTCCATTGCAGCTGCCACCACCTGTAGGACAGACTGCTACCGCCCATGCAGAGTTGGAGCAGTCAGCAGCCGGGCCCTCCAGGCCCAGAGCTGGTCCAGGCCGTCCCTCCAGGGCATCTGCAGTCTCAGTTTCTGACACTCAGCAGCCTTCCCCCAGCCTTGCTGCAGCCACTGGGGTCCCATTGCGGAGGAGCTGCAGGGTGGGAAGGGGCGAATCTCATGGGGAAGGAAATGTACTGACATCTTTTAAAGAGGGCATTCGTGACTTGACGGATGCAGCAATGCACCGCGAACTGGGAGATATTGGCAATGTCCCCAGTAGCAGATTGAAAGGAGCCGGTGGCATAGAAGTTGAGAGCCACTGTGACCATCACTGCCACCGACAGAGACGTCCTGCTCCTCAGTTGAGGCTGCAGATCTGGCTGAAGCAGGTGGCAGAGCTCAGTGACCACCACCCTGCTGAATCACAGCCTCCAAAAACACTGCTCCTTCAGACATGTTGAGGTATGAGAACTGTTGGCAGAAAACCCTGGGAGGGTAAGGTCTCGTGTGCCGACGCCTGTTGGCCCTCCTCCGTCTGGCCATGATTGGCACTCTCTTGGCGTCTCTGAGCCCTCTCAATGTAATGGAGAAGCCCAACGTTCCCACCCATTGCAGCCCCCATAGTATGTGGCCACTCAAGGTTATGCCAGTGAAAAAGCAAACCAACTACAAAGTTCTGGTCAGAAGCCGAAAGTACCTGTGCGAGCGCTGAGTCAATGCAGAAAGCTCTCTCCCTTTGTCTCTCTGCAAATCTCTCTCTCTCTCACAGAAGGAGTGGTCCAAAAATGGCTACCACAAAGAAGCCAGGAAGAGCCCCCTTTAAATAGCACCCCCCCCCCAGCCCCACAGCGACTGGGAACCGTTCCAGTCAACCAGTCGCTGGGAGCGACAGGCGGAAAGGAGGGGGGCGCCACTGAATTTCCAGTTCGGGGCGCCCCAAGGGCGTTGCACCATGAAATGACATCAGGATCTGCGCCGCAGCTGAGCGGGCGTTGCGGTTTAGCGCCGCCGCTAAATGTCCGCTCAATTTCGTGAGAGGCGCAGGTTTTGCCGCGCCCGGGCGCTAGCCGGCTCGCGCCCCACTTATCGCCCTCTTAAGGCGCTAATGGGTGGCGTAACCAACTGAATTTCTCCCCCTTAAAGTTTGTGACTCAATTTTAGATTGTTTTGAGGGGAAACTAGAGAAGTGAAAGTATAGAGATTGTGGTTAGATGCAGAATAAAGCTCCCTCTACACTGTCCCATCAGACACTCCCAGGGCAGGTACAGCACGGGTTAGATACAGGGTAAAGCTCCCTCTACACTGTCCCATCAAACACTCCCAGGGCAGGTACAGCACGGGTTAGATACAGAGTAAAGCTCCCTCTACACTGTCCCATCAAACACTCCCAGGGCAGGTACAGCACGGGTCAGATACAGAGTAAAGATCCCTCTACACTGTCCCATCAAACACTCCCAGGGCAGGTACAGCACGAGTTAGATACAGAGTAAAGCTCCCTCTACACTGTCCCATCAAACACTCCCAGGGCAGGTACAGCACGGGTTAGATACAGAGTAAAGCTCCCTTTACACTGTCCCATCAGACACTCCCAGGGCAGGTATAGCACGGGTTAGATACAGAGTAAAGCTCCCTCTACACTGTCCCATCAAACACTCCCAGGGCAGGTACAGCACGGATTAGATACAGAGTAAAGCTCCCTCTACACTGTCCCATCAAACACTCCCAGGGCAGGTACAGCACGGGTTAGATACAGAGTAAAGCTCCCTTTACACTGTCCCATCAGACACTCCCAGGGCAGGTATAGCACGGGTTAGATACAGAGTAAAGCTCCCTCTACACTGTCCCATCAAACACTCCCAGGGCAGGTACAGCACGGATTAGATACAGAGTAAAGCTCCCTCTACACTGTCCCATCAAACACTCCCAGGGCAGGTACAGCACGGATTAGATACAGAGTAAAGCTCCTTCTACACTGTCCCAGCAAACACTCCCAGGGCAGGTACAGCACGGATTAGATACAGAGTAAAGCTCCTTCTACACTGTCCCAGCAAACACTCCCAGGGCAGGTACAGCACAGGTTAGATACAGAGTAAAGCTCCCTCTACACTGTCCCATCAAACACTCCCAGGGCAGGTACAGAACGGGTTAGATACAGAGTAAAGCTCCCTCTACACTGTCCCATCAAACACTCCCAGGGCAGGTACAGCATTGGTTAGATACAGAGTCCATCTATTCAATCAGTCTGCATTGGATTTGAGCCCAGGTCCCAGATTTGGAAGCCCAGTGTCTAACCCACTGTACCACCTGTTTCCCCAGATAATAGAGAAGCATAGTAATTATTAAGCACTGGACCACAAGGTTGCGAGTTCAAATCCAACCCTAGCAATTCAGAAGTCTGCATATCTGTGAGCTGGCACCGGAAAGTACTCGTGAAAGCTTCTGGATTGTGGTAGGAACGCAGTTGATTCACTAATTTTGTCAGGGTAAGGACCCTGCCATCCTTACCCAGTCTGGCCTACACACGACTCCAGTCCCACACTATGCGGTTGATTTGCAATGACCTCGGGACAACTGGGGATGGGCAATAAATAAGCCTTGCTTATATCGCCCACATACTAAGAATTTTTTTTTAACTTTCTCTTATTCGACTCATACAGCACAGAAGGAGGCCATTCAGCCCATCATGTCTGTGCCGGCTCTTCGTAGAGCTACTCAATTAGTCCCACACCTTCCTGCTCTTTCCCCACAGCCCTGCAAATTTTTCCTTTAAAATTATTTCTCCAATTCCCCTTTTGAAAGTTACTATTGAATCTGCTTCCACCGCCCTTTCAGGCAGCGCGTTCCAGGTCACAACAACTTGCTGCGTTAAAAAAATTCTCCTCATCTCCCCCTCTGGTTCTTTTGCCGATTATCTTAAAACTGTTTCCTCTGGTTACCAACCCTCCTGCCACTGGAAACAGTTTCTCCCTATCTACTTTATCGAAACCCCTCATAATTTTTGAACATGTTATAATCAGGTTAATGAATAAGACCATAAGAAATAGGAGCAGGAATAGGCCACTCGGCCCCTCGAGCCTGCTCCGCCATTCAATAAGATCATGGCTGATCTTGGGCTCAAAGCCACTTCCCCGCCCGCTCCCCATAACCCTTCACTCCCTTATCTTGCAAAAATCCATCTATCTCCACCTTAAATGTATTTAATGACCCAGCCTCCACGGCTCTCTGGCCTGGGAACGGGTCGATACTTGTGGTCCCCACACGTAGAAACGTTTGAGTGAGCGAGAGGGTCCTGTTGTCAGGGGCCACTGCTACACCCCCTCAAATACGCAGAGGGTAGGGGCACATAGAAACATAGAAGATAGGAGCAGGAGTCGGCCATTTGGCCCCTCGAGCCTGCTCCACCATTTAACGAGATCATGGCTGATCATCCAAATTCAGTACCCGGTCCCTGCCTTCTCCCCATATCCCTTGATCCCTTTAGCCTTAAGAAATATATCTAACTCCTTTTCCTTTTTTCCTGTCCTTCCTGAATATTGAATAGCCCTGGATGTTGAATTCCCAGTGATGGTCACGCTGGAGCCATGTCTCCGTAATCCCATTTACTTCTCCCCTGCCTTAAGTGTGCTGGGGTTCGATTTTACGCTCACAACGTCAGTGCTGAGGAACAGGACACTTCTGCTGGGGGCAGTGATCTGCAAACTGGGTGGTGCACTGGCGGGTTGAAACGGAGTGGGCCAGGCTCCGCTCGGATCGAACAGCACTGGCTCAAGCTGCGGAGGGATTGCACCTCAAGACAGAAGGAGGAAGAAAATCTTCTGCCACTAACGCACGCTGGCTGAAAGAAGAGGACAGCGGACACGAGCTTTAACTTGGAGATGAGCCGGACGAAACGCCGAACCAGATTTGCGTGGAGGAATCGGGTGAGTTAAAACAGGTGAGTTAAAACCTTTATTACAAATACAAGATGACTTAGTCATAAACAAAATTCATGCAACTCGACTTCCGAATAAAATTCTATGCAGCACAGTGCGGTAACGGGGACTTTAGTAATACAGGGTGTATGAAATCTTCCACTCGAACTGTCGACACTATGGTGCTTGTGTGGGGTTCCCCTGACATCGGTTGAGGTTTTTTTTATGGGATGTGGGCGTCGCTGGCAAGGCCAGCATTTATTGCCCATCCCTAATTATCCTCAAGAAGGTGGTGGTGAGCCGAGTTCTTGAACCACTGCAGTCCGTGTGGTGAAGGTACTCCCACAGTGTTGTTAGGGAGGGAGTTCCAGGATTTTGACCCAGCGACGATGAAGCATCGGCCGATATATTTCCAAGTCAGGATGGTGTGTGACTTGGAGGTGTGACTTGGAGGTGGTGGTGTTCCCATGAGCCTGCTGCCCTTGTCCTTCGAGGTGGAAGAGGTCGCGGGTTTGGGAGGTGCTGCCGAAGAAGCCTTGGCGAGTTGCTGCAGTGCATCTTGTAGATGGTACACACTGCAGCCACGGTGCGCCGGTGGTGGAGGGAGTGAATGTTTAAGGTGGTGGATGGGGTGCCAATCAAGCAGGGCTGCTTTGTCCTGGATGGTGTCGAGCTTCTTGAGTGTTGTTGGAGCTGCACTCATCCAGGCAAGTGGAGAGTATTCCATCACACTCCTGACTTGTGCCTTGTAGATGATGGAAAGGCTTTGGGGAGTTAGAAACATAAGTGTCTGACTGACCTTTTCTCGCAGGAACGGAGACTCACATCTCTGGGGGTCTCCTAAGCCTCAGTTTCTAGCTCTGTTGTTGCCTGGCACCAGCTCTGAACGTTCTAGGAGAGAGTCACTCTCCAGATACCATCGCGGCAACATTAAACTTGCTTGTCAACAAAAACAGCCAGCAAGGTGGTGCCTCTGAGCGGAGCATTTTGTGTGCTGTACGGGGCAAAATCGTAGAAAGATATGGCACAGAAGGAGGCCATTCGGCCCATCGTGCCTTTGCCGGCTCTTTGAAAGAGCTCTCCGATTAGTCCCGCTCCCACCTGCCCTTTCCCCATAGCCCTGCAAATTGTTCCTTTTCAAATATATATCCAATCTCAACTATATAATTGCACAATACAGCGGATGCTGGAAATCTGAAATAACAACAGAAAATGCTGGAAATACTCAGCAGGCCAGGCAGCATCCGTGGAGAGAGAAACAGAGTTAACGTTTCAGGTCTGGGACCCTTCATCAGAACTGGAAAAAGCTGCAGATGTAACAGATATTGAGCAGGTGCAGAGACAGGGGGGGCGGGGGGGGAGGGGAGGGGAGGAAGGAGTAGAAAGAACATCCTGTACTTTTGTAAGAGGCAGGAAAGATAAAATGTTGCAAATGGGAATGGCAAAAATCATACTGCATGAAAAATGGGGGCAGGGATAATTACCTGAAATTGTTGAGCCCTAGAGGAGTATAAAAAGTGCAGGGGCATACTTAAAAAAGAAATTAGGAGGGCGAGGAGGGGCCATGAAATAACACTGGCGAGCAAAATAAAGGAAAATCCTAAGATGTTTTATAAGTATATTAAGGGCAAGAGGATAACCAGGGAAAGGGTAGGGCCCATTAGGGACCAAAGTGGCAATCTGTGTGTAGAGCCAGAGGATGTAGGCGGGGTTTTAAATGAATTTTTTGCATCCGTGTTCACTATGGAGAAAGACGATGCAGACATAGAAATCGGGCAAGGGGACTGTGACATACTTGAACATATTAGCATCGAGAGGGAGGAGGTGCTAGCGGTTTTAGCAGGCCAAAAAGTGGATAAATCCCCAGGCCCGGACGAGATGTATCCCAGGCTGCTGTGGGAGGCAAAGGAGGAGATTGCAGGGGCTCTGACACAAATTTTCAGAACCTCTCTGGCCACAGGGGATGTACCAGAGGACTGGAGAACAGCTAACGTAGTACCATTATTCAAGAAGGGTAGCAGGGATAAACCAGGGAATTACAGGCCAGTGAGTCTAACATCTGTGGTGGGGAAATTATTGGAAAAAATTCTGAGGGACAAAATTAATCTCCACTTGGAGAGGCAAGGATTAATCGGGGATAGTCAGCATGGCTTTGTCAAGGGTAAATCATGTCTGACAAATCTGATTGAATTTTTCGAGGGGGTGACTACGGGGGTGGATGAGGGAAATGCTGTGGATGTGGTTTACATGGACTTCAGTAAAGCTTTTGACAAAGTCCCGCATAGGAGACTGGTCAAGAAGGTAAGAGCCCATGGGATCCAGGGTGCCTTGGCGCGTTGGATCCTAAACTGGCTGAGTGGCAGGAGGCAGAGGGTGATGGTCGAAGGTTGCTTTTGTGACTGGAAGCCTGTGTCCAGTGGGGTACCTCAGGGATCGGTGCTGGGTCCCTTGTTGTTTGTGATCTACATAAATGATTTGGATGAGAATGTAAAAGGTATGATCAGTAAGTTCGTAGATGACACGAAAATTGGTGGGGTGGTAAATTGCGAGGAGGAAAGCCTCAGGCTACAGGACGATATAAACGGGTTGGTCAGATGGGCGGAAAAGTGGCAAATGGAATTTAACCCTGAAAAGTGCGAGGTGATGCATTTTGGACGGACAAATAAGGCAAGGGAATACACAATGAGTGGTAGGACCCTAGGAAGTACAGAGGGTCAGAGGGACCTTGGTGTACATGTACATAGATCTCTGAAGGCAGCGGAACAGGTAGATAAGGTGGTTAAAAAGGCATATGGGATACTTGCCTTCATTAGCCGAGGCATAGAATATAAGAGCAGGGAGGTTATGATGGAGCTGTACAAAACGCTGGTGAGGCCACAGCTGGAGTACTGTGTGCAGTTCTGGTCGCCTCACTATAGGAAGGATGTGATTGCTTTGGAGAGGGTGCAGAGAAGATTCACCAGGATGTTACCTGGGATGGAGTGCCTCAGCTATGAAGAGAGGCTGGACAGGCTGGGGTTGTTTTCCTTGGAGCAGAGAAGGCTGAGGGGGGACCTGATTGAGGTGTACAAAATGATGAGGGGCATAGATAGGGTAGATAAAGAGGAACTTTTCCCCTTAGTGGGGGGGTCAATAACAAGGGGGCATAGATTCAGGGTAAGGGGCAGGAGATTTAGAGGGGATTTGAGGAGGAACTTTTTCACCCAGAGGGTGGTTGGAATGTGGAACTCAATGCCTGAAAGGGTGGTAGAGGCAGGAACTCTCACAACATTCAAGAAGCATTTGGATGAGCACTTGAAATGCCATTGCATACAAGGCTATGGACCAAATGCTGGAAAATGGGATTAGACTGGACAGGGATGGATGGGCGGCGCAGACACGATGGGCCGAAGGGCCTCTTTCTGTGCTGTAAAACTCTATGACTCTATGACTCAATGTTGAGTCCGGCAGGCTGCAAAGTGCCCAATCGAAAGATGAGGTGCTGTTCCTCGAGCTTACGTTGAGCTTCAGTGGAACAATGCAATAGCCCGAGGACAGAGAGATCAGAGTGCGAGTGAAGTGGTGAATTAAAGTGACAGGCGACCGGAAGCTCAGGGTCACCCGTACGGACTGAACGGAGGTGTTCCGCAAAGCGGTCGCCCAATCTGCGTTTGGTCTCCCCAATGTAGAGGAGACTGCATCGTGAGCAGCGAATACAGTATACTAGATTGCAAGAAGTACCTTTCCTGCCTCTTACAAAAGTACAGGATGTTCTTTCTACTCCTTCCTCCCCCCCCCCCCCCGTCTCTGCACCTGCTTAATATCTGTTACATCTCCAGCCTTTTCCAGTTCTGATGAAGGGTCCCAGACCTGAAACGTTAACTCTGTTTCTCTCTCCACGGATGCTGCCTGGCCTGCTGAGTATTTCCAGCATTTTCTGTCGTTATTTCCAGTCTCAACTGTTGAAAGTTACAATTGAATCGGCGACCACCGCCCTTTCGGGCAATGCGTTCCAGATCACAACAACTTGTAGCCTAAAAGAAATTCTCATCTCACCTCTGGTTCTTTTGCCAATTACCTAAAATCTGTATCCTCTGGTTACCGAGCCTCCCGCCAGTCGAAACAGTTTACATTATTCAAATCTATTTCTTATGTTTCTTCGATGGGAAATAACGTTTGCAAATCGCACAACATTGAAACACATTGTCTGAAAGTAAGATATTGATCTTATTGGTACCGGTACACTTTAACTAACTGTGCCTAGTGACAGCACTTGCAGTGTGGGCCGGCTGCAAGGGTCCTGAGTTAATGGATGAACAAATAAACTTGATTTGGCAACAGGATGGCAAGTGCCTGGTGTCTGCTTACTGACCCGCGGCTAATGCAGAATTAAAGTGCTCACCACCAGCAGGCGAATGAAAAATAATTAATCGTTGATTTTTTTTTTAAAGGTGGGCTGAGGGTGAAAAATGTTCTCCTTTTTAAAGGGTGGTGCAAAATGTTTCAGGTGCTCAAGGAGCGCTGTGCAGATTCCCCCCAAAGCCACTGAGTTACACAGTTCAGACACATTGCTGCCCCTACCCTGAGGGAGAGAACAAGATCGGCAAAAGTATTACGTGGAGGAAGGGCGGGTGGGGGGGAAATCTCTCTGATACCCATTCCAGGAGATGCCTTGGGGCTTACTGCTGGTGAACAGATGTAGGAGTAATAATAGTTATTTTAAAGGATCCAAAATTAAACAGAAAGAGATCAAAAATGTTTCAGGCTCCCAATTAGAATTAGGAAGGAAATGAGTTCAAAGCGCGCTGCGTGTTATTATGGTGCATATTTCCCGGGGTCTCCTGCGAAGGGGAATTCTGGCGCTTGGTTGAAGTGCCCTGTGAGGAAGATTGCCAGAGTGCCAATAGTGAAGAGGAGAAGTGCGATCCAGAAACAGGCCTTGTCGATAACTTTTCCGACCAGAATCCAGTTTTCGTTTTCCTGAAAGAATAGAACAAAAATGGTGTGATCGTCAATTCAGCAGGGCTGGGGGTTTCACTTCAGCTGGACTCAGCTGTTTATGCGCACCCACTAAACACTAATATATCGATCTAGTTATATGAAAAGTATACATATGCACACATTTCTTGTCGGTTACACTTAAGATGTCCCTCACACTTCAGACATCAAGTAGTGTCTGTTGCAAATTGCTGTCATGCTTTAAGCAGGGGGAGGTGGAAGGGTATAAACAAATATACTCATTCAGAATCTATAGATAAACTCTCCAGTAACTGAAAATACTGATGGTTGTCTTAAACAAACTTCTGTTTGTTCACTTGAGTATTAACGAGTTCAGTCTTCTGGTTATTAATCATTTTATTCTTTAACTTCAGCATAGAAAGCAATTAACAAGCGGCGTATAGTCACAGATAGATCACGCGAACCTAGGCATGGGTCCTTTCGTGCTGCTTGAACAGAGGAAAAAGCTTACATTTACACACTGTTTTCTTATCAAACTGGAGCTGGCATTGTCTACTACGGTAGTCTCTGGCTACTGCATAGTCCAGAGACACAAGTCTAAATTTTCTTCAACATACATCAACAACGTTAGAAGCACGTAAAAACATCGTAGCCTTGCTGTGGTAAGCATAAACCTTCTAGTCTCTAGACTTTCTTATCCTAACATAATATTTTGCATCTAAACATTCTATTCTGAAAATATCCACCTTTCAGAAGCTGAATTAACCGAGTTCCATATGCCAACACTGATTCCACAGAGTCTGCAGCACCTGCTTGTGAATTCACCCAGTGCTTACTTAACATCACTTAGGCTTTGTAGCCTTAGACACTTTAGCAGCAGCATGCTACATTACATAGTATAATGTTCCTGTCCATCTACATCACAACAGTGACTAGACTTCAAAAGCATGTCATTGGTTGTGAAGCACTTTGGGACATCCTGAGGTTGAGAAAGGCGCTATATAAATGCAGGGTTTTTTTTGTCCCTATGAGACAGCCTATTCTCACTTACTGTCAGCAATGTAGATCTGCGAGTGTGTATAGATTTCGAGATCAAACTACACTTGAGACATCAAACTGTTATGTGGAACATAAGAAATAGCAGGAGTCGGCCATTTGGCCCCTCGAGCCTGCTCCGCCATTCAATAAGATCGTGGCTGATCTTCAACCTCATCTCCACTTTCCTGCACTATCCCCGTATCCCTTGATTCCCTTAATATCCAAAAATCTATCGATCTCTGTCTTGAATATACTCAACGACTGAGCCTCCACAGCCCTCTGGGGCAGAGAATTCCAAAGATTCACCACCCTCTGAGTGAAGAAATTTCTCCTCATCTCAGTCCTAAATGGCCAACCCCTTATTCTGGGACTGTGACCCCTGGTTCTAGACTCCCCAGCCAGGGGAAACATCCTCCCTGCATCTACCCTGTCAAGCCCTGTAAGAATTTTGTATGTTTCAATGAGATCACCTCTCATTCTTTGAAACTCTAGAGAATATCGGCCTAGTCTACTCAATCTCTCCTCATAGGACAATCCCCCCATCCCAGGAACCAGTCTGGTGAACCTTCGCTGCACTCCCTCTATGGCAAGTATATCCTTCCTTAGGTAAGGAGACCAAAACTGTACACAATACTCCAGGTGTGGTCTCACCAGGGCCCTATATAATTGCAGTAAGTCATCTTTACTCTTATACTCAAATCTTCTTGAAATGAAGGTCAACATACCATTTACTTTCCTAATTGCTTGCTGTACCTGCAGGTTAACTTTCAGTGATTCGTGTACAAGGACACCCAGGTCCCTCTGAACACCAACATTTCCCAATCTCTCACCATTTAAAAAATACTCTGCTTTTCTATTTTTCTTACCAAAGTGGATAACTTCACATTTCCCCACATTATATTCCATTTGCCATGTTCTTGCCCAACTTAGCCTGTCTATATCCCCCTTGAAGCCTCCTTGCATCCTCCTCACAACTTACATTCCCACCTAGCTTTGTATTATCAGCATTACATTTCTTAAATTCTTACAGGGCTTGACAGGGTAGATGCAGGGAGTCTAGAACCAGGGGTAACAGTCTCAGAGTTAGGGGTCAGCTATTTAGGACTAAGATGAGAAATTTCATACATATTACATTTGGTCCCCTCATCCAAATCATTGATACAGATTGTGAATAGCTGAGGCCCAAGCACTGATCCTCGCGGTACCCCACTAGTTACAGCCCGCCAACCCGAAAATGACCCGTTTATTCCTACTCTCTGTTTTCTGTCCGTTAACCAATCCTCAATCCATGCTAGTATATTCACAGAATCACAGAAACCCCACAGTGCAGATAGAGGCCATTTCGGCCCATCGAGCCTGCACCGACACATATCCCACCCTATCCCCGTAACCCCACGTATTTAATCCCCCTAACACTAAGGGTCAATTTATCATAGCCAATCAACCTAACCCGCACATCTTTGGACTGTGGGAGGAAACCGGAGCACCCGGAGGAAACCCACGCAAACACGGGGAGAATGTGCAAACTCCACACAGACAGTCACCCGAGGCCGGATTCGAACCCGGGTCCCTGGCGCTGTGAGGCAACAGTGCTAACCACTATGCCACCGTATTACCCCCAATCCCCTGAGCCTGAATTTTGTTTAATAATCTCTTGTGTGGCACCTTATCAAATGCCTTCTGAAAATCCAAATACACCACATCCACTGGCTTCCCCTTATCTATTCTGCTAGTTACAACATCAAAAAATTCTAACAGATTTGTCAAACATGATTTCCCTTTCATAAATCCGTGCTGACTCTGCCCAATCCTATTATTATTTTCTAAGTGCCCTGTTACCACATCCTTAATAATAGATTCTAGCATTTTCCCTACGACTGATGTCAGGCTAACTGGTCTGTAGTTCCCCGTTTTCTCTCTCCCTCCTTTCTTAAATAGTGGGGTTACATTTGCTACCTTCCAATCTGCGGGAATCATTCTAGACTCTGGAATTTTGGAAGATGACAACCAATGCATCCAATATCTCTATAGCCACTATTTTCAAAACCCTAAGATGTAGGCCTGGGGATTTATCAGCTTTCAGTCCCATAATTTCTCCAGTACTATATTTTCACCAATACTAATTTCTTTCAGTTCCTCATTCTCGCTAGACCCTCGGTTCCCCACTATTTCCGGGAAGCTTTTGGCGTCTTCTTCCGTGAAGACAGACACAAAGGGCCCGATTTTGTGGATCGTGCGGGAAATGGGCGGGTTCCCCGAATGTGGGGTTCCGACCCAAAAAAAAAGGGTCAGCCAGCTGCACGCAATTTTCCTTCAAGTGGCCAATTAAGTTCCAGCGTGTGGGCAGCCTTGCTAATTGTCCATTTCCAGTCAGAAAGCCCCACAGTATGATGTCATCATTCGTGGTGCTTTCAAGGTCCACAGCAAGCACTGCATCCTCTGAAGGCTTCCAAATGAACCATACAGGATGGCAGAGGAGCCTGCAGCAGCTGTGGCCAGTGCCAGACCCCGAGCTGTCTCCAAATTCGACGAAGCTTCACTGCAGGCATTATTGGATGGGGTTAGGGCCCACAGGGAGGTCCTCTTCCCTAGGTCAGGGAGGAAGAGGCCTCCCACTGAGACCAATGTTGCATGGATGCAGGTGTCAGCAGATGCCAACTCGCTGGGAGTCACCAGAAGAACCTTGGAATTACATCTCTAACTCCTATCTTTACTCCCCCACAGTACCATCCAGAGCCCCTGTCCTCACTGTGGAGGAGGAAGAGGCTGTGCAGCCAGACTCCTCAGAGGAAGCTCCAACCTCTGAGGGTGCAGCGTCAGCAGAAGTAAGCGCACCCAGCACCAGCGCAGACACTCACACCTCGGGGGGACCTTTGGGACATAGAGTAGTGCTGTCACCTGGTGTTTCACAGCTCACAAGTGAGCCTCAGCAGATTCTGGAGACAGGGACAGCAGTGGAGAGTCCTCGTCTGAGGGCGCAGGACTCTGCCAGCTCAGCTCAGCTGCGCTGCATGTTGACCCTCTGCCTCTGGGTCCATCCGCAAGAGAAGAGGTGATGGATCTCCATGCACAGATGCAGGAGTCTCTGGCAGGTTTTGTCTCCAGGGTCGCTGCAAGTGTGGAGCGAATGGAGGAGTCCAAAGCGACCATGAGCAGAGCCTTTGTGGAGTCATTGGCGCATGAATGCATCACCATGGAAAGGTAGGCTACCTCCATGGAGGAGATAAGTCGCCAGGGTATGGAAAACATGGTGAGTGCTCATAAGAGAATGACATCTCTTGAGGAGCGATGGCCATCTATTGCACAGAGAAACCAGACCTTCATGGAAGTCCTGAGTAGGACTGCCAGTGCAGAACCAGGTCCCCATGGCCCCCTAATGCGCAGCAAGGTGCTCTCAAGCCACTTCCAAGCATTGGCCCCTTCTGGCCTGTGCAGCTTCAGGTGAGTGAGCAGCAGCCTGGTGCTCCTGTTGCTGATCCTGCTGTTCCTGGTTCTGCTGCTGCTGCCTCTGCTGCTGGAGATCCTCTAACGACAAGAAGAGAAGGAGAAAAAGGCGTCCCATGCTTCTGGTAGATGCCTCCGCTGAGGAAGCGCTGAGTGAGGGTGGTGAGAGGGGCTTCCCAGGAGCTCACATTGGAGAAGTGTGTGAGGCTCCAACCTTCCACAGCTGTGTCTAAGCCATGAACAAGTAGCCCCAAGCCTGCAACAACAAGGTCCTTCAACATACAAATGCTCTCCATTTAAATCTCAGCTTTCTCGAATGACCTGCAGCTGAGAGCAAGCAAGCCGGGATGCTTCACGCCAGGTTTCATCAGCGGGGTTCCCCGCAGGCGTGTTTAGCGTGGGGAACCCTTGAAAATAGCAAGGGCCCCTTAAAATGGCATTAAACATGCCAATAATTGCTGATTAGGGTCCCGACGGCCAATCCCGCCAGCGGCGGGCGGAACTGATTCGGGTCGCAGAGAAACGGCGGTCCGAAAGTCAGGCGGGGAATCAGGCGATTTTTGGCCCCCGCCCGCCTGAAAACCCGCCCGACGGCTGGCAGAAAATCGAGGCCAAAGTATTTGTTTAATTTCTGTGCCATTTCCTTATTCCCCATTATAATTTCTCCTGTCTCAGCCTGTAAGGGACCCACATTTACTTTCGCTAATCTTTTCCTTTTTACATACCTATAGAAGCTTTGACAGTCTGTTTTTATGTCTCTCGCTAGTTTACTCTCATATATTCTATTTTCCCTTTCTTTATCAATTTCTTGGTCCTCCTTTGCTGAATTCTAAAATCCTCCCAATCCTCAGGCTTACTGCTCTTTTTGGCAACATTATAAGCCTCTTCCTTTGATCTAATACTATCTTTAACTTCTCGTTAGCCACGGTTGGACCACTTTTCCTGTGGGGTTTTTGTGCCTTAAAGGAATTTATATTTGTCGTAAATTATGTATTAATTCTTTAAATGCTAGTCATTGCTTGCCAACATCATACTTTTTAATGTATTTTCTCAATCTACCGTAGCCAATTCGCCCCTCGTACCTACGTCAAAATTCACATCAAAAGAAAAAGAAAGACTTGCATTCATATAGCGCCTTTCACGGCCCAAAGCAGTTCACAGCCAATGAAATACTTTTTTTGAAGTGTGGTCACTGTTATAATATAGGAAACACGGCAGCCAATTTGCGCACAGCATGCTCCCACAAATAGCAATGTGATAATGACCAGATAATCTGCTTTAGTGATGTTGATTGAGGGATAAATATTGGCCCCAGGACACCGGGAATAACTCCCCCTGCTCTTCTTCGAAATAGTGGCCGTGGGACCTTTTACATCCACCATGAGAGGGCAGACGGGGCCTCGGTTTAACGTCTCATCCGAAAGACAGCACCTCTGACAGTGCAGCGCTCCCTCAGTACTGCCCCTCCGACCGCGCGGCGCTCCCTCAGTACTGCCCCTCCGACAGTGCGGCGCTCCCTCAGTACTGCCCCTCCGACAGTGCGGCGCTCCCTCAGTACTGCCCCTCCGACAGTGCGGCGATCCCTCAGTACTGCCCCTCCGACAGTGCGGCGTTCCCTCAGTACTGACCCTCCGACAGTGCGGCGTGCCCTCAGTACTGCCCCTCCGACAGTGCGGCGCTCCCTCAGTACTGCCCCTCCGACAGTGCAGCGCTCCCTCAGTACTGCCCCTCCGACAGTGCGGCGCTCCCTCAGTACTGCCCCTCCGACAGTGCGGCGCTCCCTCAGTACTGCCCCTCCGACAGTGCAGCGCTCCCTCAGTACTGCCCCTCCGACAGTGCGGCGCTCCCTCAGTACTGCCCCTCCGACAGTGCGGCGCTCCCTCAGTACTGACCCTCTGACAGTGCGGCGCTCCCTCAGTACTGCCCCTCCGACAGTGCAGCGCTCCCTCAGTACTGCCCCTCCGACAGTGCGGCGCTCCCTCAGTACTGCCCCTCCGACAGTGCAGCGCTCCCTCAGTACTGCCCCTCCGACAGTGAGGCACTCCCTCAGTACTGCCCCTCCGACAGTGCGGCGCTCCCTCAGTACTGCCCCTCCGACAGTGCGGCGTGCCCTCAGTACTGCCCCTCCGACAGTGCGGCACTCCCTCAGTACTGCCCCTCCGACAGTGCGGCGCTCCCTCAGTACTGCCCCTCCGACAGTGCGGCGCTCCCTCAGTACTGCCCCTCCGACAGTGCGGCGCTCCCTCAGTACTGCCCTTCCGACAGTGCGGCGCTCCCTCAGTACTGACCCTCCGACAGTGCGGCGCTCCCTCAGTACTGCCCCTCCGACAGTGCGGCGCTCCCTCAGTACTGCCCCTCCGACAGTGCGGCGCTCCCTCAGTACTGCCCCTCCGACAGTGAGGCGCTCCCTCAGTACTGCCCCTCCGACAGTGAGGCACTCCCTCAGTACTGCCCCTCCGACAGTGCGGCGTGCCCTCAGTACTGCCCCTCCGACAGTGCGGCACTCCCTCAGTACTGCCCCTCCGACAGTGCGGCGCTCTCTCAGTACAGCCCCTCCGACAGTGCGGCGCTCCCTCAGTACTGCCCCTCCGACAGTGCGGCGCTCCCTCAGTACTGCCCCTCCGACAGTGCGGCGCTCCCTCAGCACTGCACTAGAGTGTCAGCCTGAATTTTTGTGCTCGAGTCTCTGGAGTGGGACTTGAACCCACGACCTTCTGACTCGGAGGCGAGAGTGCTGCCCACTGAGCCACAGCTGACACACAGTATTGAATTACAAGAGCATCAACAATTTTGCATTTATATAGCACCTTTAATGTAGTAAAACATCCCAAGGCGCTTCACAGGAGCGATTATCAGAGACAATTTGACACCGAGCCATGTAAGGAGATATTAGGACAGGTGACCAAAAGCTGGGTCAAAGAGGTCGGTTTTAAGGAGCGTCTTAAAGGAGGAGACAGAGGCGGAGAGGTTTAGGGAGGGAATTCCAGGGAGCAGGCGGGGCCTTGGTTTTAACGTCTCATCTGAAAGACGGCACTGAGGGAGCGTCAGTCTAGATTTTTGTGCTCAGGTCTCTGGAGTGGGCCTTGTACCCACGATTCCAGTCTTGTAACCCATTTCCATACTCACTGAGCCAATGTCATTCTGTTCTTTAGTGCTTTTGGTGATGAAGTTGCAGGCATCAACGCAGGCTTTTATCTCTGGGGCGAAGTGAGCCAGGCTTTTGTAGAGATCCACCGTAGTTCCAATATCAATGTCTGTGCCCGAGTAATTCAGAAATACAAGCTTCATTATTTATTCCAAAATGACAGAGTCAAAATCACATTCCCCCCCCTGCTTATTCTTCCCTCCTCCCCCCGCTGGTGCTGCACGGGTGACAATGGTCCAGAGTACTGCGGGGAATTATCAATTCACACTTCCAGCAATTTGTGCTGCAAAATATTTTCGAGCTGAAGGGTGAGGGAAAAAGTCTAACTAACGGGGCAGGCCGCTGGATGGCCCGCTGCAGCACATTCTGGGCCAATGACCTGGCCTAGTGGCCACTCTACAACCGAGAATCTAGACTGCGAGGCTCAGCAGGCTGTTCCTCCATGGCTGGAGTAGCTGCACAGTGACTTGAGCTGTTCAACATTGTGGGAGGAGGAAAGGACATAATATTCGAGCCAGATATCATCCGCACCTGATGAGTAAACATTCGCGCTCTCTCACAGACACACGCATATTCGCACTCTCGCTCTCTCACTGACACACACACTCGCTCTCACAGACACACACATTCGCACTCTCGCTCACTCACTGACACACACGCTCTCTCACAGACACACGCATATTCGCACTCTCGCTCTCTCACAGACACACACACTCGCACTCTCGCTCACTCACTGACACACGCATATTCGCACTCTCGCTCTCTCACAGACACACGCATATTCGCACTCTCGCTCTCTCACTGACACACACACTCGCTCTCTCACAGACACACACATTCGCACTCTCGCTCACTCACTGACACACACACTCGCTCTCTCACAGATACACACATTTGCACTCTCGCTCTCACAGACACACACACTCGCACTCTCGCTCACTCACTGACACACGCATATTCGCACTCTCGCTCTCACAGACACACGCATATTCGCACTCTCGCTCTCTCACTGACACACACACTCGCTCTCTCACAGACACACACATTCGCACTCTCGCTCTCTCACTGACACACACACTCGCTCTCTCTCACACACACACACTCGCACTCTCGCTCACTCACTGACACACACACTCGCTCTCTCACAGATACACACATTTGCACTCTCGCTCTCACAGACACACACACTCGCACTCTCGCTCACTCACTGACACACGCATATTCGCACTCTCGCTCTCTCACAGACACACGCATATTCGCACTCTCGCTCTCTCACTGACACACACACTCGCTCTCTCACAGACACACATTCGCACTCTCGCTCTCTCACTGACACACACACTCGCTCTCTCTCACACACACACACTCGCACTCTCGCTCACTCACTGACACACACACTCGGACTCTCGCTCACTCACTGACACACACACTCGCTCTCTCACTGACACACACACTCGCTCTCTCACAGACACACACATTCGCACTCTCGCTCACTCACTGACACACACACTCGGACTCTCGCTCACTCACTGACACACTCGCTCTCTCACAGACACACACATTCGCACTCTCACTCACTCACTGACACACACGCTTTCTCACAGACACACACATTCGCACTCTCGCTCACTCACTGACACACACACTCGCTCTCTCACAGATACACACATTTGCACTCTCGCTCTCTCACAGACACACACACTCGCACTCTCGCTCACTCACTGACACACGCATATTCGCACTCTCGCTCTCTCACAGACACACGCATATTCGCACTCTCGCTCTCTCACTGACACACACTCGCTCTCTCACAGACACACACATTCGCACTCTCGCTCACTCACTGACACACACACTCGCTCTCTCACACACACACACACATTCGCACACTCGCTCACTCACTGACACACACACTCGCTCTCTCACACACACACACTCGCACTCTCGCTCACTCACTGACACACACACTCGCTCTCTCACACACACTCGCACTCTCGCTCACTCACTGACACACACACTCGCTCTCTCACACACACACACTCGCACTCTCGCTCACTCACTGACACACACACTCGGACTCTCGCTCACTCACTGACACACACTCTCGCTCTCTCACAGACACACACTCTCGCTCACTCACTGACACACACACTCGCTCTCTCACAGATACACACATTTGCACTCTCGCTCTCTCACAGACACACACACTCGCACTCTCGCTCACTCACTGACACACGCATATTCGCACTCTCGCTCTCTCACAGACACACGCATATTCGCACTCGCTCTCTCACTGACACACACACTCGCTCTCTCACAGACACACACATTCGCACTCTCGCTCACTCACTGACACACACACTCGCTCTCTCACACACACTGACATTCGCACACTCGCTCACTCACTGACACACACACTCGCTCTCTCACACACACACACTCGCACTCTCGCTCACTCACTGACACACACACTCGCTCTCTCACACACACACACTCGCACTCTCGCTCACTCACTGACACACACACTCGCTCTCACACACACACACTCGCACTCTCGCTCACTCACTGACACACACACTCGGACTCTCGCTCACTCACTGACACACACACTCGCTCACTCACTGACACACACACTCGCTCACTCACTGACACACACTCTCGCTCTCTCACAGACACACACTCTCGCTCTCTCACAGACACACACACTCGCTCTCTCACAGACACACACACTCGCACTCTCGCTCTCTCACAGACACACACACTCGCACTCTCGCTCACTCACTGACACACACACTCGCTCTCACAGACACACACACTCGCACTCTCGCTCACTCGCTGACACACACACTCGCTCTCTCACAGACACACACACTCGCACTCTCGCTCACTCACTGACACACACACTCGCTCTCACAGACACACACACTCGCACTCTCGCTCACTCACTGACACACACACTTGCTCACTCACTGACACACACACTCGCTCACTCACTGACACACACACTCGCTCTCTCACAGACGCACACACTCGCACTCTCGCTCACTCACTGACACACACACTCGCTCACTCACTGACACACACACTCGCACTCTCGCTCACTCACTGACACACACACTCGCTCCCTCACAGACACACACACTCGGACTCTCGCTCACTCACTGACACACACACTCGCTCTCTCACTGACACACACTCGCTCTCTCACTGACACACACACTCGCTCTCTCACAGACACACACACTCGCACTCTCGCTCACTCACTGACACACACACTCGCACTCTCGCTCACTCACAGACACACACACTCTCACTCTCGCTCACTCACTGACACACACACTCGCACTCTCGCTCACTCACTGACACACACACTCGCTCTCTCACAGACACACACATTCGCACTCGCTCACTCACTGACACACACACTCGCTCTCTCACAGACACACACACTCTCTCTCTCACAGACACACACATTCGCACTCTCGCTCACTCACTGACACACACACTCGCTCTCTCACAGACACACACACTCTCTCTCTCACAGACACACACATTCGCACTCTCGCTCACTCACTGACACACACACTCGCTCTCTCACAGACACATACACACTCGCTCTCTCACGCACTCTCGCTCACTCACAGACACACACACACTCGCACTCTCGCTCACTCACTGACACACACACTCGCTCTCACACACACACACACTCGTACTCTCGCTCACTCACAGACACACACACTCGCACTCTCTCAGACACACTCGCACTCTCGCTCACTCACAGACACACACACTCGCGCTCTCGCTCTCTCACAGACACACACACACACTCACTCTCTCACAGACACACACACACTCGCGATCTCGCTCTCTCACAGACACACACACACACTCGCTCTCACAGACACACACACAATCGCACTCTCGCTCTCACAGACACATACATTCGCTCTCACAGACAAACACGCTCTCGCACTCTCACAAACGCACTCGCACTCTCGCTCACACTCTCGCTCTTGCTCTCTCACAGACACATACACACTCTAGCTCTCACTCGCACTCATGCTCTCACTCTCTCACACACTCGTCACTCACACTTACACACACACACTCACCCACACACAAAATACAGGGCCAGAAGCGATGGCTGAAATTTTCACTCGCTTTCGCCAGTTATAAACCACTCCTCCGACATCGCCCCAGCGCTCCCTCAGTACTGCCCCTCCGACAGTGCAGCACTCCCTCAGTACTGCCCCTCGGACAGTGCGACGCTCCCTCAGTACTGCCCCTCCGACAGTCCGGCGCTCCCTCAGTACTGCCTCTCCGACAGTGCGGCACTCCCTCAGTACTGCCCCTCCGACAGTGCGGCACTCCCTCAGTACTGCCCCTCCGACAGTGCGGCGCTCCCTCAGTACTGCCCCTCCAACAGTGCGGCACTCCCTCAGCACTGCCCCTCCAACAGTGCGGCGCTCCCTCAGTACTACCCCTCCGACAGTGCGGCACTCCCTCAGTACTGCCCCTCCGACAGTGCGGCGCTCCCTCAGTACTGCCCCTCTGACAGTGCGGCGCTCCCTCAGTACTGCCCCTCTGACAGTGCGGCGCTCCCTCAGTACTGCCCCTCCGACAGTGCTGCGCTCCCTCAGTACTGCCCCTCCGACAGTGCGGCGCTCCCTCAGTACTGCCCCTCCGACAGTGCTGTGCTCCCTCAGTACTGCCCCTCCGACAGTGCGGCGCTCCCTCAGTACTGCCTCTCTGACAGTGCTGCGCTCACTCAGCACTGCCCCTCCGACAGTGCGGCGCTCCCTCAGTACTGCCCCTCTGACAGTGCGGCGCTCCCTCACTACTGCCCCTCTGACAGTGCGTCGCTCCCTCAGTACTGCCCCTCCGACAGTGCGGCGCTCCCTCAGTACTGCCCCTCCCTCAGTACTGCCCCTCCCACAGTGCGGCGCTCCCTCAGTACTGCCCCTCCGACAGTGCGGCGCTCCCTCAGTACTGCCCCTCCGACAGTGCGGCGCTCCCTCAGTACTGCCCCTCCGACAGTGCGGGGCGCTCCCTCAGTACTGCCCCTCCGACAGTGCGGCGCTCCCTCAGTACTGCCCCTCCGACAGTGCGGCCCTCCCTCAGTACTGCCCCTCCGACAGTGCGGCGCTCCTTCAGTACTGCCCCTCCAACAGTGCGGCGCTCCCTCAGTTCTGCCCCTCCCACAGTGCGGCGCTCCCTCAGTACTGCCCCTCCGACAGTGCGGCGCTCCCTCAGTACTGCCCCTCCCACAGTGCGGCGCTCCCTCAGTACTGCCCCTCCCACAGTGCGGCGCTCCCTCAGTACTGACCCTCCCACAGTGCGGCGCTCCCTCAATACTGACCCTCCCACAGTGCAGCACTCCCTCAGTACCGCCCCTCCCACAGTGCGGCGCTCCCTCAGTACCGCCCCTCCGACAGTGCAGCACTCCCTCAGTACCGCCCCTCCCACAGTGCGGCGCTCCCTCAATACTGACCCTCCCACAGTGCGGCGCTCCCTCAATACTGACCCTCCCACAGTGCGGCGCTCCCTCAGTACCGCCCCTCCCACAGTGCGGCGCTCCCTCAGTACCGCCCCTCCGACAGTGCAGCGCTCCCTCAGTACTGCCCCGGGTGTGTCGGCCTGGATTTTGTATTCAAAGGGGGAAAAATTCGTTAGCGACCATTTTGGGTCGTTAACATCGCCAGGGCCCGGCGAAAAATAACGCCGGTGATCGCTGACTTCAGTTTTTGCGCCCTAAGAGGGAGGAGGAGCTAATTCAAGCACTCCACTTCCTTCTTAGAGCGCTAACCCCGAATATCGGGGCGGTGCGTTCTGCAGCGCTGCGCACGGGACCGCATAGCGCTGCCACATGGAAGGGCTCCTCCCCTCATTAATGGGGCAGGCCCAAGCCCACAACTCTGTGGGGCCCTACCTGGACCACCGGGGAGCGGGGGGCCGTGCCAGCAGATCGCGGCACTCAAGAGGAGTGTCGGGCTGCCAGATCACGGCATGGGCCCCGCATTCAAAGACGCAACGGGCTGCGACAATTAAGTCGGACCCCCTCCCCTTTACTTATCGCCCCGCGAGCCTCCTGCCGCTCTGTTCCCACCCCCGAATCGGCCGCTGTCATCGCCCACCGCAGATTCAGGGGGCGCGGGCCAATTTTGCAGGCGGGGCGCTGCGCACGGTGATTATGTTGTCATCGCCAGCAGAGTAGGGCGCTAGCGGTTACCGCCGCCACTTAGCCCCCCCCTGCTGAATTTAGCGGGAGTCGTTCGCGGCGCCACGCCCAGGGGGCGCTAGTGAGCAGCGTAAATGCACCAAATTTCTAGCCTCTGAAGTGGGACTTGAACCAACAACCTTTATGACTGAGAGGCAAGAGTGCTATCCACTGAGCCACAGCCGATACCGAATTCCAGCAACGCCCAGACCAGCAGTTGAACCTTTGTAGTTTGCCTAACTCAGTACCGCACCACTGAGCTATCGAGGGAGCTCCTAACATTGAATCGCCCAGTATTTACTGACCGGCACGTGCAACAATTGACATAAAGCTGCTAACAGATTGAGATCTTGATTATGTTTGAGAACAAGGAGAAATTTCCTAAAGTTCTCTCGTTTTTGGAAGGTTCCCCCTGTGATCCTTCACCTCTCGCAGGACATTATATTGCCAACAGTACTGTAAATACATGGTGTGTTTTAAAGAAGGGACCATTTGAGCTGAATTGGCTTGGCTTATATTTTAGAAGGTTTCAAACTGGGATACCCAGAGACCCAGGTCTGCGACGGGAATCCCACCGAGCACCCAAGGCCATCAGATTTCTCTCCACCCCTCGTCAGCTTACTGCACTGTTGTTAGTTCTCTTTCTGCAATGTTTTCTGCAATAATATCACTTCCTTCCTTCAGTTAGCTGACACTTTCTTTCAGAAAAAAAGGACAGAATCTCCAGGAGTGTGTGGATATTTACAGGGGGTCCCCGGGAGTGTGTGGATATTTACAGGGGGTCCCCGGGAGTGTGTGGATATTTACAGGGGGTTTCCCCGGGAGTGTGTGGATATTTACAGGGGGTCCCCGGGAGTGTGTGGATATTTACAGGGGGTTTCCCCGGGAGTGTGTGGATATTTACAGGGGGTTTCCTCGGGAGTGTGAGGATATTTACAGGGGGTTTCCCCGGGAGTGTGTGGATATTTACAGGGGGTTTCCCCGGGAGTGTGTGGATATTTGTAGGGGGTTTCCCCGGGAGTGTGTGGATATTTGCAGGGGGTTTCCCTGGGAGTGTGTGGATATTTACAGGGGGTTTCCCCGGGAGTGTGTGGATATTTGCAGGGGGTTTCCCCGGGAGTGTGTGGATATTTGCAGGGGGTCCCCGGGAGTGTGCTGATATTTTCAGGGGGTCCCTGGGAGTGTGTGGATATTTGCAGGGGGTCCCCGGGAGTGTGTGGATATTTGTAGGGGGTCCCCAAGAGTGTGTCGATATTTGTAGGGGGTTTCCCCGGGAGTGTGTGGATATTTGCAGGGGGTTTCCCCGGGAGTGTGTGGATATTTACAGGGGGTTTCCCCGGGAGTGTGTGGATATTTGCAGGGGGTCCCCGGGAGTGTGCTGATATTTTCAGGGGGTCCCTGGGAGTGTGTGGATATTTGCAGGGGGTCCCCGGGAGTGTGTGGATATTTGTAGGGGGTCCCCAAGAGTGTGTCGATATTTGTAGGGGGTTTCCCCGGGAGTGTGTGATTATTTGCAGGGGGTCCCCGGGAGTGTGTGGATATTTGCAGGAGGTCCCCGGGAGTGTGTGGATATTTACAGGGGGTTTCCCCGGGAGTGTGTGGATATTTACAGGGGGTTTCCCCGGGAGTGTGTGGATATTTACAGGGGGTTTCCCCGGGAGTGTGTGGATATTTTCAGGGGGTCCCCGGGAGTGTGTGGATATTTGTAGGGGGTTTCCCCGGGAGTGTGCTGATATTTTCAGGGGGTCCCCGGGAGTGTGTGGATATTTACAGGGGGTTTCCCCGGGAGTGTGTGGATATTTACAGGGGGTCCCCGGGAGTGTGTGGATATTTACAGGGGGTTTCCCCGGGAGTGTGCTGATATTTTCAGGGGGTCCCCGGGAGTGTGTGGATATTTGTAGGGGGTTTCCCCGGGAGTGTGTGGATATTTACAGGGGGTCCCCGGGAGTGTGTGGATATTTACAGGGGGTTTCCCCGGGAGTGTGTGGATATTTGTAGGGGGTTTCCCCGGGAGTGTGTGGATATTTACAGGGGGTCCCCGGGAGTGTGTGGATATTTACAGGGGGTTTCCCCGGGAGTGTGTGGATATTTTCAGGGGGTCCCCGGGAGTGTGTGGATATTTTCAGGGGGTCCCCGGGAGTGTGTGGATATTTGTAGGGGGTTTCCCCGGGAGTGTGTGGATATTTGTAGGGGGTCCCCGGGAGTGTGTGGATATTTGTAGGGGGTCCCCGGGAGTGTGCTGATATTTTCAGGGGGTCCCCGGGAGTGTGTGGATATTTACAGGGGGTTTCCCCGGGAGTGTGTCGATATTTACAGGGGGTTTCCCCGGGAGTGTGTGGATATTTACAGGGGGTTTCCCCGGGAGTGTGTCGATATTTACAGGGGGTTTCCCCGGGAGTGTGTCGATATTTGCAGGGGGTCCCTGGGAGTGTTGTCAATATTGTGGTTAGCACAATATAGTGGTTAGCACTGTTGCCTCACAGCGCCAGGGACCCGGGTTCGAATCCGGCCTCGGGCGACTGTCTGTGTGGAGTTTGCACATTCTCCCCGTGTTTGCGTGGGTTTTCTCCGGGTGCTCCGGTTTCCTCCCACAGTCCAAAGATGTGCGGGTTAGGTTGATTGGCTGTGATAAATTGACCCTTAGTGTTAGGGGGATTAAATACGTGGGGTTACGGGGATAGGGTGGGATATGTGTTGGTGTAGGGGTTACGGGGATCGGGTGGGATATGTGTCAGTGCAGGCTCGATGGGCCGAAATGGCCTCTATCTGCACTGTGGGGTTTCTGTGATTCTGTGATTTGCAGGGGGTCCCCGGGAGTGTGTGGATATTTGTAGGGGGTCCCCGGGAGTGTGTCAGTATTTACAGGGGGTCCCCGGGAGTGTGTCAGTATTTACAGGGGGTCCCCGGGAGTGTGTCGATATTTGTAGGGGGTCCCCGGGAGTGTGTCGATATTTGCAGGGGGTCCCCGGGAGTGTGTGGATATTTACAGGGGGTCCCCGGGAGTGTGTGGATATTTGCAGGGGGTCCCCGGGAGTGTGTGGATATTTACAGGGGGTCCCCGGGAGTGTGTGGATATTTGTAGGGGGTCCCCGGGAGTGTGTCGATATTTGCAGGGGGTCCCCGGGAGTGTGTGGATATTTACAGGGGGTTTCCCCGGGAGTGTGTGGATATTTGTAGGGGGTCCCCGGGAGTGTGTGGATATTTACAGGGGGTTTCCCCGGGAGTGTGTCGATATTTGTAGGGGGTCCCCGGGAGTGTGTCGATATTTACAGGGGGTCCCCGGGAGTGTGTGGATATTTACAGGGGGTCCCCGGGAGTGTGTCGATATTTACAGGGGGTCCCCGGGAGTGTGTGGATATTTACAGGGGGTCCCCGGGAGTGTGTCAGTATTTACAGGGGGCCCCGGAAACGGAAATCTTGACATTCACTCTTTCATCCTGTCTTTAATTAGCTGGCGTTATGGCTCCTTTCTGTTGTTGATTATGACTTGTTTCCTATCCACGACCTCCCGGTGGAATGCACCATTTGAACACTAGGAGGAGCCAGGTGGCCTCCGTCACTGCTAACCAGGTCTGTATGAAATCTCCCCGCAACACAGCTCACATTGGGAAGTCTGCATGTTGGGAATTGCAGGCAGATATCCCACCATTCTGTGGCCGAATGCATTGTTGCCCCATCACGCTGCAGCACGACACCCACCTCCCCATTCTCAACTCAACATCATAACTGAACATGCACTTACTACATTAGGTCTGCTGCCCCCTGTCCTAACTCGCACTACGTCCCGTTCACCCATCACCCCCTGTACTCACCGACCTACACTGGCTCTCGGTCCGGCAATGCCTCGATTTCAAAATTCTCATCCTTGTGTTCAAATCCCTCCATGGCCTCGGCCCCTCCCTATCTCTGTAACCTTCTCCAGCCCTACAATCCTTCGAGAACTCTGCGTACCCCCACTTCTAGCTTCTTGTGCCAGTCCCACTTCCTTCACTCGCTTCCACACTGGCGGCCGTGCCTTCAGCTGCCTGGGCCCTAAGCTCTGGAATTCCCTCCCTAAACCTCTCCGCCTCTCTCTCCTCCTTAAAACTTACCACTTTGACCAAGCTTTTGCTCACCTGTCCTAATACCTATTTCTTTGGCTCGGTGTCGATTTTTGTCGCCTTGGGATGTGTTACTATGTTAGAGGTGCTAAAGGCATGTTCACACCATAGAATCATGGAAATTCACAGCACAGAAGGAGGCCATTCGGCCCATCGTGTCCGTGCCGGCCGACAAAGAGCTCTCCACCCTAATCCCACTTTCCAGCTCTCGGTCCGTAGCCCTGTAGCTTACGGCACTTCAAGTGCACATCCAAGTACTTTTTAAATGTGATGAGGGTTTCTGCCTCTCCCACCCTTTCAGGCAGTGAGTTCCAGACCCCCACCACCCTCTGGGTGAAAACAGTTCTGCTCAAATCCCCTCTAATCCTTCTACCAATTACTTTAAATCTATGCCCCCTGGTTATTGACCTCTCTGCTGAGGGAAATAGGTCCTTCCTATCCACTCTATCTAGACCCCCTCGTCATTTTATACACCTCAATCAAGTCTCCCCTCAGCCTCCTCTGTTCCAAAGAAAACAACCCCAGCCTCTCCAATCTTTCCTCATAGCTAAAATTCCCCAGCCCAGGCAACATCCTGGTAAATCTCCTCTGCACCCTCTCTAGTGCGGTCACATCCTTCCTGTAATGTGGTGACCAGAACTGCACACAGTATTCTAGCTGCGGCCTAACTGGTGTTTTATACAGTTCAAGCATAACCTCCCTGCTCTGATATTCTATGCCTCGGCTAATAAAGGCAAGTATCCCGTATCCTTTCTTAACCACCTTATCTACCTGTCCTGCTACCTTCAGGGATCTGTAGACATGTACTCCAAGGTCCCTTGGATCTTCTGCACTTCTCAGTGTCCTACCAGTTATAGTGTATTCCCTTGCCTTGTTAGCCCTCCCCAAATGCATCACCTCACACTTCTCCAGATTGAATTCCATTTGCCACTGTTCTGCTCACCTGACCAATTTATTGATATCTTCCTGCTGTCTACAGCTTTCTTCTTCATTATCAACAACATGGCCAATTTTGTATCATCTGCAAACTTCTTAATCATACTTCCTACATTCAAGTCCAAATCATTGATACATACCACAAAAAGCGAGGGACCCAGTACTGAGCCCTGCGGAACCCCACTGGAAACAGCCTTCCAGTCACAAAAACACCCTTCGACCATTACCCTTTGTTTCCTGCCTCTGAGCCAATTTTGGACCCTTGTTGCAGGTGATCGTGACCCATCTTCCCTCAATTATTTTGCCCTGCTGTAATGCCACCATTAACACATGTGTCGAAACTGATTTCTCCCACCCCCCCCCCCGACTCCCACCACTACTTTGTCATCTTTGTTGTCCATCGAAAGAAATGGCCATTGCCCCACTGCAGCACAGAGATACTCATTATATGACCAAAAGGCCATTTATAGCATCCTCTTCTTCACCCGAGTCTCTGAGAAGAGTCGCTATTCTTTGTAACCCTCGGCCTCCATTCAAAGATTTGGGTTGTGGCCCAGGGCTGGGATTCAGCCATGGTCACTCTTCTACTCAAGAAACCAAAGGGGATTGTATTGGGAGGCTAGGATAGCCATGCCATAAGCAAACGGTCCCTATTGAAATCAAAAGACTTTTACAGTTACAATAGAACTCTTGTAGGCCCCATTAGCAGCTGCCTAGATTGATTCCTGGGATGAGAGGGTTGTCCTATGAGGAGAGATTGTGTAGAATGGGCCGATACTCTCTGGAGTTCAGAAGAATGAGAAGGGATCTCATTGAAACATACAAGATTCTGAGGGGGATTGACAGGGTAGATGCTGAGAGGTTGTTTCCCCCTGGCTGGAGAGTCTAGAACCAGGGGTCACAGTCTCAGGATAAGCCTTTCAAGACTGAGATGAGGAGGAATTTCTTCACTCAGAGGGTGGTGAATCTTTGGAATTCTCTACCCCAGAGAGCTGTGGATGCTGAGTCGTTGAGTATATTCAAAACAGGGATCGATAGATTTTTGGACTCTAGGGGAATCGAGGGAGATGGGGATCAGGCGGGAAAGAGGAGTTGAGGTGGAAGATCAGCCATGATCTTATTGAATGGAGGAGCAGGCTCGAGGGGCCGAATGGCCGACTCCTGCTCCTAATTCTTATGACAGGACCAGAATCAAGAGCTCATCGCTTAGGGAATTATGGCCATAGATGATACTGTCATTTCATATTGGAGCATTCAAACTAGACACTGGCCTTGGACAGGATGTCACTAGCAATCATCTGACAGCACCACTGATTTATCTACTCAGGAGCAAAGTTTTGTTAATGGCTATCTAGTTTCATGGGAACAGGAGGAGGCCATTCAGCCCCTCGAGCCTAAGAACTTCAGAAATAAGAGCAGGAGTGGGCCGTACGGCCCCTCGAGCCTGCTCCGCCATTCAATACGATTATGGCTGATCATCCACCTCAACTCCACTTTCCCACCTGATCCCCATATCCCTTGATTCCCCTAGAGTCCAAAAATCTATCGATCTCAGCCTTGAATATACTCAAAGACTCAGCATCCACAGCCCTCTGGGGCAGAGAATTCCAAAGATTCACAACCCTCTGAGTGAAGAAATTCCTCCTCATGGCTGATCTGTATCTTAATTCCATCTACCCATCTTCCGTAACCCTTAATACCCTTACCCAACAAAAATCTATCAATCTCAGTTTTGAAATTTCCAATTGATACCCCGCCCGCCTCGACAGCTTTTTTGGGGTAGAGAGTTCCAGATTTCCACTAGCCTTTGTGTGAAGAAGTGCTTCCTGACATCGGCCAGTTTCGGGGAGTAGCCTGTGGAGCTTAGTTGTAGGCCGGAGGATTGTGACTCGCCACCCGAACCCAGCGCACTGTCTTACCTGCCGTCATCTTGTTGGCTCGCTTTAGCCCGTGCCTGTCTCGCTGTCTTTCAAACATCAGTTCACTCCGCGGTTTTTTGAGAATATATTCTTCCGCTTTTATCATAATCCCAAAGGAACTCCTGCGCCTTGGTTGGGGCGTGTCCCAGGAATCCTCGGGAAACTCCAAGTGCATGCCCAGATACTGCGGCAGCAACTCCAGGAACACCTGCAAGTGCAACCTGCGATTCAGTGAGGTCCACCTGAGAATCACAAACAGCTGCCCATGGACTGTGTCAGTGCAGCCCAAAGCCTTCAGGCTCCCAGCCAGCCTTGACCAGCTTATTTCTTTCCCCCCCTCTACTTGACTCTGACTGGGGTACTTGTTCCACGAGCACCAGCTACACTCCAGTACGCTCGCCCAAGCACCCATCTTCTTGCGCGAGCCTGGGTGAGTGAGTGTTGCCCGGCTGTTTTTGACACAGCCCTGACCTCGCCCCAACATCCAAACACTCTTTCCACCATGGAGTCTCTGCTTAGGGCAGCGCGGTGGCATAGTGGTTAGCACTGTTGCCTCACAGCGCCAGGGACCCGGGTTCAAATCCGGCCTCGGGTGACTGTCTGTGTGGAGTTTGCACATTCTCCCCGTGTTTGCGTGGGTTTCCTCTGGGTGCTCCGGTTTCCTCCCACAGTCCAAAGATGTGCGGGTTAGGTTGATTGGCCATGATAAAAAATTGGCCCTTAGTGTTAGGGGGGATTAAATATGTGGGGTTATGGGGATAGGGCTTGGGTGGGATGGCTGTCGGTGTAGGGCCCGGGTGCTAGGGTTTGGATGATCAGCCATGATCTCGTTGAATGGCGGAGCAGGCTCGAAGGGCCGAATGGCCTACTCCTGCTCCTTGTTTCTATGTTTCTATGATCTGGAATGAGAACCTTGTGACATAAGAATACTACTGGGCACTTGGTCTGAGTCTTAAACAAGGCTTTAATCAACTTTTTCAACATGGAAATCTAATTGTGTCCTTCACTAGTTCCTGTTAAAGAATGTCCTGAGCAAGCTGGGCCCATGCCCAAGTATTTATACTCTCCCTGGACAGCGCCACCAGCAGGCCGCCCAGTATTACTTCATAAGTCATTTGCACATGAATGACAAGATTCATGTCACCTTGGCTATATTTCCCACCCCGCCCTCCAATCCAAAGAGATACATTATAGCACCCCCTACTCTATCCGCAGCTCTAACAGCTGGGCTTTTTCTAATCTTTACGTGACTCAGTACACCTGAGCCATCTGGAGAGCCCCAGTGAAATAGTTCTGTGGCCTTGTAGCAAGATGGGGTTGCAGGAACAGAGAGACCTGGGGGGCGGGGGGGGCGGGTGGGCTGTGTGTATACAAACCTTTGAAGGTGGCGGGACAAGTTGAGAAGGCTGTTAAAAGAGCATACGGCATCTTTGGCTTCATTAACAGGCGTAGAGTACAAAACATAGAGAAATAGGAGCAGGAGTAGGCCATTCAGCCCTTCGAGCCTGCTCCGCGAGGAAGTTATGCTCAACCTTTATAAAACACTGGTTAGGCCTCAGCTTGGAGTATTGTGTCCAATTCTGGGCACCGCACTTTAGGAAGGATGTCAAGGCCTTGGAGAGCGGGCGCAGAGATTTACTGGAATGGTACCAGGGATGAGGGACTTCAGTTACGTAGAGAGACTGGAGAAACTGGGGTTGTTCTCCTTAGAGCGGGGAAGGGGGAATTTAATAGGGGCGTTCAAAATCATGATAGATTAAATAAGGAGAAACTGTTTCCACTGGCAGGAGGGTCGGTAACCAGAGCACACAGATTTAAGATAATCGGCAAAAGAACCAGAGGGGAGGATGAGGAGATTTTTTTTCATGCAGCGAGTTGTTGTGATCTGGAACACGCTGCCTGAAAGGGCAGTGGAAGCAGATTCAATAGTAACTTTCAAAAGGGGAATTGGAGAAATACTCGAAGGGGCAAAAATTTGCAGTGCTGTGGGGAAAGAGCAGGAGGGAGTGGGACTAATTGGAGAGCTCGTTCAAAGAGCCGGCACAGGCACGATGGGCCGAATGGCCTCCTCCTGTGCTCTATTCTATGGTATTTTACACCAATCTGTTTCGTTTGGGCTGTAAATCAAATGTTCCACTTCGAGGGAGAGAGCAGAAGGGGCGGGGCGGGGGAGAGACCCTTCTTGACCCTCTCCTACCGCAGAGTTAGAATTTGGAGCCGTCTCCATCATGGCCCAGTGCCACCTGCTGGCAGGAGGAGATGGTGTGCATGAACCAGCTCCTCAGGTTGGACACCGGCCCCTTGTGAGGATGAATCCGGGAAGAAAAAGCGCATGAAAGCTCCCGCGCATTAATTCTGTCGGGGGGAAAATGATGGTAGAAATTTCCTTACGTGCTTGACCTTCTCCGACATGCTGTGGGTGTTGGGTGTCCTCAGAGAGACGTTGAGGACGATAACGCAGTTGGTTACGATCAGCGTGGACACGACCATCACAAACATTAAATACCTGCAACGAGAATTCAGTCAGATGGTCAGCGCCCTCCCTCGGCCGCACTTCACACAACGCCGCTGGCGGGAGAGGGTGGCGACGTTTCCCCACTATCCACTTCACCTGGGATACCTGCTCCCAAGCACTGCCACTTCTGCGTGCGTTGTGTGGGAATTGGACCAGGACAGGACAGGACTTGGCTGAGATCCACTGCGTGTTCAAATACTCGTGCCAAAACCACACTGGGCTCCGTGAGTCAGCCACCTCTTCCTCTTCCTCTTTATGCCTGAAGTTGATACCGAGGGGGCTACAAAGCAGACGGGAGGAGTCCCTGTTGTCTGTTGATAGCTGTGCGCTCCCCACCCCCCTCCCCACTAGCCATCCCTGAATTGAATTCCCCAAGATAATTCCAATACTTCCCCTGTTCCTGGGACTAGGGACAGGGTCACTGGCAAGGCTTGGAAGCTAAGCTTAGAGCCAGGCCTGGTTAGTACCTGGAGGGGTGACCATCAGGGAAGACCAGGTGCAGGAGGTCACAGAAGGAGCCCCGAGGAGGGGCGGTTGGTGAGAAGGTCACGGAAGGAGCCCCGGGAGGGGCGGCTGGTGAGCAGGCCCGGGCGTTGGGCTGAAGATTGTCGGACAGGAGGAATGGTGGAAATGGAATGGCGGCACGCACAGACGCAGCGGCTTTGCTTCTCCCAGGACGGTGCTATTTACGTTTAATGTTAATGTTATTTGTACTGGACTCATGGGAGCTTGCAAGATCACATTTCGTTGTTCATGTACTTGTGCATTGTACAATGACAATAAAGTTGAATTATTATTATTTGTCCTGTAACCAGACAAATAAAGGTACTTGGTCCTATAGAAAGTTAGTCTGGGAATTAATAATGGAAAATAAGGAGATGGCAGTTGAATTGAACAGGTATTTTGCATCGGTCTTCACTATAGAGGATACAAGTAACATCCCAGAAATAGCTGTAAATCAGGAAATGGAAGGGAGGGAGGAGCTCAAGAAAATTACAGTCACCAGGGAAATGGCACTGAGCAAATTGTTGGAGCTGCGGGCTGACAAGGGCAGTTATACAGTCCATAAGGGGGACCCCGAGCTTCCAGTCGCCTGTCATTTTAATTCACCACCCCATTCCCACTCGGACCTCACTGTCCTCGGGCTCTTGCATTGTTCCACGGAAGCTCAGCGTAAGCTTGAGGAACAGCACCTCATCTTCCAATTAGGCACTTTACAGCCTTCCGGACTCAATATCGAGTTCAACAACTTCAGATCATAACCTCGGCCCCTATTACATTTTTATATATTTTTTATCCACACCTTTGTTTTGTGCCCTTCCCCCTTTTTCTCTCTCCCACATGGCAGCTGTCTCCCATTCTGCCAGCACATTTCACACCTAATCTAGAGCCGTCTTTTGTCTCCACTAGTCCGATCACCATCTCGTCTGGTTTTGAATACCTCTTAATGTCTCTTCACTTCTCTTTTGTTCTTTCATCCCCATTTCCCAGCCCCCAAACTGGCCTTTTAATCTGTTTCATTTCCTATGTTTTCTCTCAGTCCTGACGAAGGGTTTCGGCCTGAAACGTTGACTCTATTTCAATCTCCATGGATGTTGCCTGGCCTGCTGAGTTTTTCCAACATTTTCTGTTGTTATTTTAGTTATACAGGCCATTGGTGAGACCACATCTGGAGTACTGTGTACAGTGTTGGTCTCCTTATTTAAGGAAGGATGTAAATGCGTTGGAAGCAGTTCAGAGAAGGTTTACTGGACTAATGCCTGGAATGGGCGGGTTGTCTTATGAGGAAAGGTTGGACAGACTAGGCTTGTATCCGCTGGAGTTTAGAAGAGTAAGAGGTGACTTGATTGAAACTTATAAGATCCTGAGGGATCTTGATGGGGTGGATGTGGAGAGGATGTTTCCTCTTGTGGGAGAATCCAGAACTAGGGGTCACTGTTTAAAAATAAGGGGTCGCCCATTTAAGAAAGAGATGAGAATTTTGTCTCACAGAGGGTCGTGAGTCTTTGGAACTCTCTTCCTCAGAGGGTGGTGGAAGCAGAGTCTTTGAATATTTTTAAGGCAGAGGTAGATAGATTCTTGATAAGCAAGGGGGTGAAAGGTTATCGGGGGGTGTAATGATCAATAACATGTCATTCTATAGTGGACACTAGGTGGAGCTGTAGAGCTGTATATAGCTGTATGTATAAGACTACACTACCCAGCTATATATATATATTAAGACTACATTACCCATGAGGCACTAGGCTACCCACAAGGCAGCAGTCAAGATGGAAGCCTCTACAGATACTGTACCTAGTCCACATGTGCTCAATAAAAGTGTCTAGCAAAAGCTAGCTGTGTTCATAATAAGAATGTCTATTAATGAACATAAGAGGGGGTAGGCGGGAATGTGGAGTAATCTGATCAGCCATGATCTTATTGAATGGCGGAGCAGGCTCGAGTGGCCGACTCCTGCTCCTAATTCATATGTTCGTATGAATATTTGTAGGTGTCAGCTGTGGCTCAGTGGGTCGTGCGTCTCGCCTCTGAGTCAGAAGGTTGTGGGTTCTGTTGTGTATGTAATATGTGTGCTACTTTGAACCTATGGACAGGACTGCACTACTTGTTGGGCGTAGTGATACGCAGTACCACTCCTGGCCATAGGGGTATAAATAGTACTGTGGGTACTGATCCCCCTCAGTTCCCGCCTGTGGGCATGAAGTAAAGACCTATGTGCAGTCCCTACCTCCAACCAGTAAAGGCCTGTTTGAGTTATACGTTTAAGTCTTTGTGTTAATTGTTCAATACAATACACATACTTAACACTGGCGACGAGTCAGGCTCTTACCCTGCGGCAGTTATTCCAGGCGGCTTCGTCCAAAGACAGGACGTTGAAGAGAGGTTTCAATCCTCAACACCCCACTCAAAACTGAAGGGCAGCAGAAATCCTGACAGCTTCCAGCGACTGGAAGAGACAGGCATTAGGACCCTGAAGCCTCCATCAGCTTGTGAACCGGAGTAAAGACAGGACTGGGGAAGAGAGAGAGGTAGGGCGATAGCGATCGGCAGATAAGGGCCGGGCCGCTTTGAAGTGAGGGGCGCAGCCGGGCCAGCGATCGGGACCAAAGATAAGAGCCGCACTCGGACTGAAAGGCGCGGCGGCTGCAGAAGCTCAAGGTGCGAGAGTCGCGGTGCACAGCGCGGGCTATCGATCGCGGCGAAGATAAGGGCCGCACTCGAGGGCTGAAGGGAGACGGCGTCGGGGGACGGGTGAAGACCGCCAAGCGCGGGAAAACCGCCATTTTGTGGGCGGAGGACGACGGCAAGAGCGGGAAGCCGCCATCTTTGATAACAAGTAAAGAAAAGAAAATCTGAGAAATTGCAAATCTACAATGCCTAAACACGGGAATATTAGCACCTTTGATAGTGACCTCGAAGATTGGGCCATATATGTTGAAAGAGTAAAAAATTATTGTAAGGCCAATAAAATTCGTGACCAAGATAAAGCTCTAACATTATTAAATTTAATGGGTGCGAAGACGTACGGGCAATTGAAACACCTGTTATCACCAGATGAACCGGCGGATAAGACGTTCGATGAGATTGTTACTGTCCTGAAAGATCATCTAAACCCCACGCCGCTGATGCTAGCGGAACGATTTAAATTTTACGACAGAAGGCAGCTACAGCATGAAAGCAATGCTGAATATTTGCTGGAATTGCGTAAATTAGCGAAATATTGCCAGTTTGGAACGGGATTGACAGATGCACTACGAGACAAATTTGTGTGTGGTTTATTTAAACAGGATACACAAAAGCGACTGCTCGAGGAGAATGAGCTGACGCTTGAGAAGGCGGTCACTATGGCAGCAGCACACGAAGCCGCAGCGAGAGGCACGGCAGTAATGCAGCTACGGTCACCGGAGCTCAGTGCACACAAATTGGGTGTGAGTTCTGGCAAATGTTATCGTTGTGGAAAGACAACGCATGATCAGAACCAGTGTTGGTTTAAAAACCAAGAATGTAGAACTTGTGGTAGGCTTGGACATATAGCTAGAGTATGCAGGTCAGGGAAGAAGACCAGCAACAAGAAGTCACCGCAAGGAAAATACGCAAAGGTACACAAGGTGACCGAACAGGAGTCCGATTCAGACGCTAGCAGTAATGAACTGGCTAGCTTAAGCTGTAATGAACTGGCTAGCTTAAGAGTACTCAACGCTGGTAAGGGTGCAGACCTCCAGACAATTTGGGTCACTCTTCAGATAGAAGGAGTCCAAGTAAAACTGGAATTGGACACTGGATCGGCATTGACGGTCATAAATAAGAAAGATTACGGAAAGTTATTCCAACATATTCCCCTACAGGATACGGGGATTATATTGAAAACATACACGGGGCAAAGAGTGTACCCCATTGGGAAAATAGAGGTTGCAGTGGCCCACAAGGGCGAAGACAGTCAAATAATGGACTTATATGTGATATCTGAAGGAGGTCCTCCACTACTAGGATGGGAGTGGATTAGGAAAATGAATATGGACTGGCATTTCCTACAAACAATAACGAGTGAGAACTCGGTGAAGATAGTCGGCCCAGACTCTGGAACGGATGATGGTAAGCCCAACTCAGGTACAAAAGACAAAGTTTCAGCACAGAATTCCACTGAGCAACAACAACATAATTTAACTGTGGATTCTGAGTCTGGCAAGTCTACTGATGTGCCCATTTCTGAGGGACACCGGGCTCGAACTCAACTCCATTTCAAACTACAACAGCAATTAGAACAAATGCTTCGCCGTTTTGAGCAAGAGTTGAATGCAATGAAAGAGTTCTTTGATATAGAGTTGGAGAATCTGGAAAGACAACAGAAGCAGCTGATGGAGAAAATGGAGCAGGAGCACACAAAACGTCTGATGTCAGAGGAGTTAACGGTCAGCCAACTCCTGCATATGCTGAAGGACAGGACTCTGAAATGGGAAAAACTTGAACATGAACTTCAATATTCAAACGAAAGAGGTTCGGAGCTCTCAAAGGTTATTGGAAGAGCTGAGGTGGCAACACAGACTGAGATGACTGCAACAGAGCAGCCCTTGGATGCCAAAAGTACGCTGACTCACGTCAACGTAGAACAACAGACCGCTGAAACAGCTGCTCCGGTAGAGGGATTGCATAGTCCGATCAATCAATCTCCAAAGGAAGTTGAAGTATTAAAATCACAAATGAGGTCACTAGTAAACGACTTGCTGAAAGCCCAGAAAAAGCTGGATGCAGAGGTACACATGAAGAAGTCTCTTCAGGAAAGATGTCTGGATTTGGAACAAGAGCTGGCTAACGTCCAGCTAGGTATGGAGGAAATAGACGACCCTCTCACTGGTCTAGCTCAGGACGACACCGAATATTACGATGTCCTGTTCTGCCCAGCTTGTAACTTCGACTCCCAAAGTGCAGAAATCATGGAGGAGCACCAAAAGTCTACGGAACATCGGGAGAAGCTGGCTCTACGACGGAAACAGGAGGAAGAGAAGGAGGAACTGCGCATGCAGCTGGCAGCTGTGGCAGCTGACAATGGAGCCCAGAGAGTCTCCAAGAAGCAGAAAAGGAAAAGTAAAAACAGAAGATGACCCATCTGAACCATTATCACCTCTACCAGATCACACACGTGGTCCCTCCGAACGGAGCCAATTCAGTTCGGAAGTTCAAACTGTTAAATCCATGGAAGGACTATTGAATGAGTCACTCTAGCAACGTGAACCGACTACACCACAGAGATTGAATCTGTGAACTGTTTTCCGCAGAGACTGAATCTGTGATCTGTTTTTGACATGAAGTTATCTATGTATCTATGTTATTCTGTTATGTAAACCTGAAGTTATATATGTATATATGTTATTACGTTATGTTAAATGGGGAGATGACTGTAAAGCTAGGAAGGGAGGAATGTTGTGTATGTAATATGTGTGCTACTTTGAACCTATGGACAGGACTGCACTACTTGTTGGGCGTAGTGATACGCAGTACCACTCCTGGCCATAGGGGTATAAATAGTACTGTGGGTACTGATCCCCCTCAGTTCCCGCCTGTGGGCATGAAGTAAAGACCTATGTGCAGTCCCTACCTCCAACCAGTAAAGGCCTGTTTGAGTTATACGTTTAAGTCTTTGTGTTAATTGTTCAATACAATACACATACTTAACAGGTTCAAGCTCCACTCCAGAGATAATCCAGGCCAACACTCCCAAAGCCAGTACTGAGGGAGCACTCCACTGTCAGAGGTGCTGCCTTTCAGACAAAATGTTAAACAAAGTCACTGGGGGAGAAATTCGCTATCGCCCCGTTTGGGGTGCAATTATCGGCCGGGTGCAAAGTTTAGCGCCTGGCGTTAATTATCGCCTCCGACTGCAAACTTGGCTTCTCTCGCCCCTGGAGGTGATTGGAGTGCTAAATCAGGCACTACAAACCTCTCTTAAGGCGCTAACGCTGAGGAGCGAGGCGCTACCTCAGAGCGCTGGCGGAGCTCATGTGATGTCAGTCAGCAATGGAACACAGACACACTGGCGCCGGCCAGTTCTTAAAGGGGAGGGTCGATCTTGCTCTCCATCCACACCCTGCTCATTGCAGCCTTGAATCTCGGCCTGGAGAGACCTGTACATCAAATCTGCTGGAAAGAACAATGGAGAGGCCCAGGGAAAGAGCTCAGAGTGCAGCCCCCACAGTCTCTTCTAAATTGATGCAAGGAAGGTCAAATCAAAATGAACCTGCAAAGTGCTGCTCAGTACCCAAAACTCCTTCACACAGCGTTGAATCTCTCCAGAAGTCTCTCTCTCTCTCTCTCTCAGAATGCGTGATGCAAAAATGTCGCCGACAAAAAAAGGCAGGAAGCGGCCGCCTTTAAATAGCGCTCCCCCAGTCCCTTCCCGACTGCAAAACGCTCCCCTCAAACTGTCGTTGCTAGCAGCAGGCGGTAAGGCAGGGGGCACCACTCAATATCCGGTCCGGAGCGTTGCACGCTCGACTGACGTCACGATCTGCGGGTGCAGGAGATCGTGGCGGTAGTGTTTAGCACCACCGCAAAATGTCTGGTCAATTTCGCGAGTGGTGCAAACATCGCCGCGCCCGGGCGCTAGTTGCTTTGCGGCCCATTTGCGCCCTCTTAGGGCGTTAACAGGAGGCACAAAGCAACCAAATTTTTCCCCCATTGACTTTACAATGATATTAGGGTGTAGCGGCTATTCTACTGGACCAGTAATCCACAGAACGGAAGTTCAAAGCCCACCGTGGCAGTTTGAGAATTTCTGCGACGTTGCTTGAAGGTTAAATATTGGCCAGGACACCAGGGAGAGCTCCTCTGCGAAGCTCTTCTTCGAAATAGTGCCCCCGGGGTCTTTTATGTCCACCTGAGAGAGGCGGAAGTCACACCCCCATCCACATCAATGGGGTGGAGGTGGAAAGGGTGGCCAGCTTTAAGTTCCTCGGAGTCCACATCACGGAAGACCTCTCCTGGTCCCTCAACACCTCCTCTCTGGTGAAGAAGGCCCAGCAGCGCCTATATTTCTTGAGGAGGCTGAAGGGATGTAATCTGTCACCCCCGATCCTCTCTAACTTCTACCGCTGCACTATAGAGAGCATCCTGACAAACTGTATCACGGTATGGTACGGCGGCTGTCGCTCCCATGACCGGAAAGCCCTGCAACGAGTAGTCAAAACTGCCCAACGCATTACCGGCACCCGGCTACCGACCATAGAACATATATATCAGAAACGCTGCCTACGGAGGGCACGGACCATCATCAAAGACCCTACCCACCCCAGCCACAGTCTGTTCGCCCTCCTACCATCTGGAAGACGTTACAGATGCATTCGCACCCGTACGACCAGATTTAGGAACAGCTTCTTTCCCAGGGCTGTCATCCTACTGAACTCCACAAATAAACACTAAAGCCTGCACATCTGCCGATGCACTTTATTCACTTTATTATGGTCATATTTATGCTAATATATATGTACAAATGTATGTTGAAATGTTTAAGTGTCCTAATCCAAATTGTACACTCTCGGGAGCCGCAAGCCTACATTTCGTTGTACTGCACTTGTGCACTAACAATGACAATAAAAGTTGATTTGATTTGATTTGATTTGATAGCTGTCCTCGGTTTAACATCTCACTCGATAGACGGCACCTCCGACAGTGCAGCACTCCCTCAGTGTCAGCATGGAGTTTGTGCTCAAGTCCCTGGAGTGGGTCTTTTTTTTTAATTCGCTCATGGGATCTGGACATCGCTGGCAAGGCCGGCATTTATTGCCCATCCCTAGTTGCCCCTTGAGAAGGTGGTGGTGAGCCGCCTTCTTGAACCACTGCAGTCCGTGTGGTGAAGGTGCTCCCACAGCGCTGTTAGGGAGGGAGTTCCAGGATTTTGACCCAGCCACGATGAAGGAACGGCCGATATATTTCTAAGTCAGGATGGTGTGTGACTTGGAGGTGGAACTTGGAGGTGGTGGTGTTCCTATGCGCTTGTTGCCCCTTGTCCTTCTAGGTGGAGGAGGTCGCGGGTTTGGAAGGTGCTGCCGAAGAAGTCTTAGTGAGTTGCTGCAGTGCATCTTGTAGATGGTACACACTGCAGCCACGGTGCGCCGGTGGTGGAGGGAGTGAATGTTTAAGGTGGTGGATGGGGTGCCGATCAAGCGGGCTGCTTTGTCCTGGATGGTGTCGAGCTTCTTGAGTGCTGTTGGAGCTGCACTCATCCAGGCAAGTGGAGAGTATTCCATCACACTCCTTACTTGTGCCTTGTAGATGGTAGAAAGGCTTTGGGGAGTCAGGAGGTGAGACACTCGCCGCAGAATACCCAGCCTCTGACCTGCTGTTGTTGCTACAGTATTTATGTGGCTGGTCCAGTTTAGTTTCTGGTCAGTGGTGACCCCCAGGATGCTGATGGTGGGAGATTTGGCGATGGTAATGCCATTGAATGTCAAGGGGAGGTGGTTAGATTCTCGCTTGTTGGAGATATTCATTGCCTGGCATTTGTGTGGCGTGAATGTTACCTGCCACTTATCAGACCAAGCCTGAATGCTGTTCAGGTCTTTTTGCATGCGGGCACGGACTGCTTCATTGAACCCACGACCTTCTGATTCAGAGATGCGAGAGTGCTACCATTACAATTCTCCTGAGCTGGGGAGGAGAGAAATCAGCCAGGTTCCCTCTGTGTGTCTGTGTGTGTCTGTCTGTGTGTGTGCCTGTGTATGTCTGTGTGTCTGTGTGTGTGCCTGTGTCTGTGTGTGTGTGTGTCTGTGTGTGTGTCTCTGTGTGTGTGTGTCTGTGAGTGTGTCTGTGTGTGTCTGTGTGTGTGTGTGTCTCTTGAGTGTGTGTCTGTGAGTGTGTCTGTGTGTGCCTGTGTGTGTGTCTCTGTGTGTGTGTCTCTGTGTGAGTGTGTCTGTGTGTGTGTGTGCCTGTGTGTGTCTCTCTGTGTGTGTGTGTCTGTGTGTGTGTGTGTGTCTCTGTGTGTGTCTGTGTGTGTGCCTGTGTATGTCTGTGTGTGTGTGTGTGTGCCTGTGTCTGTGTGTGTGTGTGTCTCTGTGTGTGTGTGTCTGTGAGTGTGTGTGTGTCTGTGTATGTCTGTGTGTCTGTGTGTGTGCCTGTGAGTGTGTCTGTGAGTGTGTCTCTGTGTATCTGTATCTGTGTCTGTGTGTGTGTCTGTGTGTGTGTCTGTGTGTGTGTCTGTGTCTCTGTATCTGTGTGTGTGTCTGTGTGTGTGTGTGTCTGTGAGTGTGTCTGTGTGTGTGTGTGTCTGTGTGTGTGTGTGTCTGTGTGTGTGTGTGTCTGTGAGTGTGTCTGTGTGTGTGTGTGTCTGTGTGTGTGTGTCTGTGTGTGTGTGTCTGTGTGTGTGTGTGTCTGTGAGTGTGTCTGTGTGTGTGTGTGTCTGTGTGTGAGTGTGTGTGTGTGTGCCTGTGTCTGTGAGTGTGTCTGTGTGAGTGTGTCTGTGTGTGTGTGTCTGTGTGTGAGTGTGTGTGTGTGTGTGCCTGTGTGTGTGTCTGTGTCTGTGTGTGTGTGTCTGTGTGTGTGTGTGCCTGTGTCTGTGTGTGTGTCTGTGAGTGTGTCTCTGTGTGTGTCTGTGTGTGTGTGTCTGTGAGTGTGTCTGTGAGTGTGTGTGTGTGTGTCTCTGTGTGTGTGTGTGTCTCTGTGTGTGTGTGTGTCTCTGTGTATCTGTGTCTGTGTGTCTGTGTGTGTCTCTGTGTATCTGTATCTGTGTGTGTGTCTATCTGTGTGTGTGTCTCTGTGTGTGTGTCTGTGAGTGTGTCTGCGTGTGTGTGTCTGCGTGTGTGTGTGTGTCTGTGAGTGTGTCTCTGTGTGTGTGTCTGTGTGTGTCTGTGTGTGTGTCTGTGTCTGTGTGTGTGTGTGTCTGTGTGTTTGTGTCTGTGTGTGCGTCTGTGTGTGTGTCTGTGTGTGTCTGTGTCTGTGAGTGTGTCTGTGTGTGTGTGTCTGTGAGTGTGTCTGTGTCTGTGTGTGAGTGTGTGTCTGTGTGTGTCTGTGTGTGTGTGTGTGTGTCTGTGTGTGTGTGTCTGTGTGTGTCTGTGTGTGTGTGTCTGTGTCTGTGAGTGTGTCTGTGTGTGTGTCTGTGTCTGTGTGTGTGTGTGTCTGTGTGTGTGTGCCTGTGTGTGTCTGTGTATGTGTGTCTGTGAGTGCGTCTGTGTGTGTGTGTGTGAGTGTGTCTGTGTGTGTGTGTCTGTGTCTGTGAGTGTGTCTGTGAGTGTCTGTGTGTGAGTGTGTGTGTGTGTGTGTGTCTGTGTGTGTGTGTGTGTGTCTGTGTGTGTGTGTGTGTCTGTGTGTGTGTGTGTGTCTCTGTGTATCTGTATCTGTGTGTGTGTGTATCTGTCTGTATGTCTGGTGGGGACCGGAAGGGATTGGCTACCATTTCTCCTCCCCACCCCACTTCCTACACAGTCAGATAAGCTGTTGACAATGATGATCCAACTTTCCCATGGGGGACACCCACTTGTATAAATACCCAGCAGGCTGCTGGAACATGCCTCAGGGATTTACGACCATTGCCAGTCTGTTTACATAGGTGAGCGAAGGGTGAGGCTACAATCCAGTCCAGCCGGGGCCAGCTGCTGTTTCCCGAGTGCTGTGTAGCGTGGACACTATTAATATGTTTTTTTTAATGAGGCGCTGGAAATGTTGCAGTTGTCGTTCCCCTTTGAGACTCTGGCTCATGGTAACATCTGCCATCGGAATAACGTGCGATCTCCAAAAGTGCAACATTACGGAAGGGAAGGATATACGTTTGCACATTCCCTGCTTCCTGCCTTCGGCCTGCTAGGTCGCTCCAGAGGGCATTAGGAGAGGATCAGGGTGGCAGATCCCCTTCCCTGTTGGAATCCTACCACTCCAGCAGCTCTGTAAGCTCCTGTTTCTGATGTTAGCCCACAGATTACTAGTTTTATAACACGCTGGGCTTTGAAGTGATGACCTCTAGGTTGTTAAGCCCTCGCTTTATACAAATATTCATATGAACATACGAATTAGGAGCAGGAGCAGGCCACTCGGCCCCTCGAGCCTGCTCCGCCATTCAATAAGATCAGGGCCGATCCGATTACTCCACATCCCCGCCTACCCCCCGATAACATTTCACCCCCTTGCTCACCAAGAATCTATCTACCTCTGCCTTAAAAATATTCAAAGACTCTGCTTCCACTGCCCTCTGAGGAAGAGAGTTCCAAAGACTCACGACCCTCTGAGAGAAAAAAATTCTCCTCATCTCTGTCTTAAATGGGCGACCCCTTATTTTTAAACAGTGACCCCTAGTTCTAGATTCTCCCACAAGAGGAAACATCCTCTCCACATCCACCCTGTCCAGACCCCTCAGGATCTTATATGTTTCAATCAAGTCACCTCTTACTCTTCTAAACTCCAGCAGATACAAGCCTAGCCTGTCCAACCTTTCCTCATAAGACAACCCGCCCATTCCAGGTATTAGTCTAGTAAACCTTCTCTGAACTGCTTCCAACCCATTTACATCCTTCCTTAAATAAGGAGACCAATACTGTACACAGTACTCCAGATGTGGTCTCACCAATGGCCTGTATAACTGAAGCATAACCTCCCTACTTTTGTATTCAATTCCCCTCGCAATAAACGATAACATTCTATTAGCTTTCCTAATTACTTGCTGTACCTACATACTAACCTTTTGCGAATTCATGCACTAGCGCACACCCAGATCCCTCTGCATCTCCGAGCTCTGCAATCTCTCACCATTTAGATAATATGCTTCTTTTTTATTCTTCCTGCCAAAATGGACAACTTCACATTTTCCCACATTATACTCCATTTGCCAGATCTTTGCCCACTCACGTAACCTATCTATATCCCTTTGTAGCCTCCTTATGTCCGCTTCACAATTTACTTTCCTACCTATCTTTGTGTCATCAGCAAATTTAGCAACCATACCTTCGGTCCCTTCATCCAAGTCATTTATATAAATTATAAAAAGCCAATATTTTATCCCCTGCATCATGAGATTTTATTTTCTGCAATAACCTTTGATGTGGCACCTTATCAAATGCCTTCTGGAAATCTAAGTACAGTACATCCACTGGTTCCCCTTTATCCACAGCACATGTTACTTCCTCAAAGAACTCCAATAAAGTGGTTAAACATGATTTTCCTTGCACAAAACCATGTTGACTCTGCCTGATTACTTTGAACTTTTCTAAGTGCCCTGCTATAACGTCTTTAATAATAGCTTCTAACATCTTCCCTATGACAGATGTTAAGCTAACTGGCCTGTAGTTTCCTGCTTTCTGTCTCCCTCCCTTTTTGAATAAAGGAGTTACATTTGCTATTTTCTAATCTAATGGAACCTTCCCCGAATCTAGGGAATTTTGGAAAATTAAAACCAACGCATCAACTATCTCACTAGCCACTTCTTTTAAGACCCTAGGATGAAGTCCATCTGGACCCGGGGACTTGTCAGCCCGCAGCTCCAACAATTTGCTCAGTACCACTTCCCTGGTGACTATAATTTTCTTGAATTCCTCCCTCCCTTCCATTTCCTGATTTACAGCTATTACTGGGATGTTACTTGTATCCTCTATAGTGAAGACCGATGCAAAATACCTGTTCAATTCAACTGCCATCTCCTTATTTTCCATTATTAATTCCCCAGACTCACTTTTTATAGGACCAACGCTCACTTTGTTAACTCTTTTCGTTTTTAAATATCTATAGAAACTCTTACTATCTGTTTTTATATTTCTAGCGAGCTTTCTCTCGTACTCTAATTTTTCTCTCCTTATTAATCTTTTAGTCATTCTTTGCTGTTTTTTATATTCTGTCCAATCTTCTGACCTGCCACCCATCTTTGCACAATGATATGCTTTTTCTTTAAGTTTAATACTATCTTAACTTTTTAGTTAGCCACAGATGTTGGATCCTCCCCTTGGAATTTTTCTTTCTTGTTGGAATGTATATATTCTGTGTATTTTGAAATATTCCCTTAAATATCTGCCACTGCAACTCTATTGACCTATCCCTTAACCTAATTTGCCAGTTCACTTTAGCTAGCTCTGCTTTCATGCCCTCATAATTGCCCTTACTTAAGTTTAAAATACTAGTCTTGGACCCACTCCTCTCTCTCAAACTGAATGTAAAATTCAATCATATTATGATCGCTGCTACCTAGGGGCGCCTTCACTATGAGGTCATTAATTAATCCTATCTCGTTGCACAATACCAGGTCTAGTATAGCCTGCTCTCTGGTTGGCTCCAGAACATGCTGTTGTAAGAAATTATCCCGAAAACATTCCATGAACTCCTCATCTATGCTACCTTTGCCCATCTGACCCCTCCATATCCCTCTCCCTCGCCCCCTCCCATATCTCTGTAACTCCTCCAGCCCTACTAGCCTCTGAGCTCTCAGCACTCCTCCAATTCTGGCCTCTTGCCCATCCCTCCGATTTTAATCGCTCCACCATTGGCGGCCGTGCATTCAGCTGCCTGGGCCTTAAGTTCTGGAATTCCCTCCCTAAACCTCTCCGCCTCTCTTTCTCTCTCCTCCTTTAAGACTGTGGTAAACCACTGTTTGTATTCCTGTTTGTATTCCACTGTGTACATGCCTGGACATGCCTCGGCTGACTCCTCCCACAGGTCCTAGTATAAAGGTGACTGCTCCCCAGCCCTTTGTATTTCTGGACCGGTCGACCACTCGAGGCAGACCTCCATTCTGTTGTTAATAAAAGCCTTTGGTTACTCTTCTAACTCTCAGTCTTTTATGAGTAATTGATAGCGCATCAAAGACGCTCCTTATAACCGGCCTCTTTGACCAAGCTTTTGGTCACCTGCCCTAATATCTCCTCATGTGGCTGGGTGTCAAATTCTGTTTGGTAATCGCTGCTTGGAATGTTTTACTACGTTCAAGGCGCTCTATAAATGTGAGTTGTTGTTGCAATCTGGAATTCTCTCCCCCCCCCCCCTCCCAAAAGGCTGGGGATGTTGGAGCTTTCAAGATTGAGAGTGATAGATTTTTGTTGGGTAAGGGTATCGAGGGATATGGAGCAAAGGCTGGTAAATGGTGTTGAGGTGCAGATCAACCATGACCTAACTGAACAGGGGAGCAGGCCCGAGGGGCTGAAGGGCCTCCTCCTGGTCTTAACGTTCCTATATTACTGTCAGCTGTCCTTGTCCTCAGTCCAGTTAGGTGCAGGTGTCAGGATTCCGATTCCAACAACGTGCTACTTTTCTAGTGAGACATGCAGCACTTACTTTCCGATGAGCGGAACATTCAGCGACGTTTCCGGAATCTTCTTTGAAATCAGGATCAGAAAGACGGTCTGAGCTAGCAGGACAGATACGGCGAGCGTACATTTCTGACCCCCGGCTTTATATATGTATATTTTAAAAAAAATTAAAAGGAAACTTTAATTAGTGACAAAATACTTTTTAAAACGTATTTATTTCACCAGGATATCACTGAGTTCCGCGGTTGCATAAAAATGACGATAAGGAAGCAGGCCGATCGGCCCAACCCGTCCGTGTTCACGTCTATCCTCCGTGTGCCACCACTCTGTCTCCATAGTCCTTCATAATAGTTTAAATATTAAATAGTTGCCCCCCCCCCCCACCCTCCCCCGCTCTCCATATTAAAGCTCTTACATTTGATCTTATATCTGTGTCCCTTCATTCAACCGGGACTGTCACTAGAGAGGGATAAGAACATAAGAATTAGGAGCAGGAATAGGCCACTCGGCGCCTCAAGCCTGCCCCGCCATTCAATAAGATCATGGCTGATCTGATCTTGGGCTCAAAGCCACTTCCCGCCCGCTCCCCATAACCCTTCACTCCCTTATCTTGCAAAAATCTGTCTATCTCCACTTTAAATGTATTTAATGACCCAGCCTCCACTGCTCTCCGGGGCAGAGAATTCCACAGATTTACGACCCTCTGAGAGAAGAAATTCCTCCTCATCTCCGTTCTAAAAGGGCGACCCTTTATTCTGAGACTGTGCCCCCGAGTTCTAGATTTCCCCACGAGGGGAAACATCCTCTCAGCATCTACCCTGTCGAGTCCCCTCAGTATCTTATATGTTTCAATAAGATCACCTCTCATTCTTCTAAATTCCAATGCGTATAGGCCCAACCTGCTCAACCTTTTCTAGCCTCTTACATTTGATCTTATATCTGCTTCCCTTCATTTAACCAGGACTGTCACTGGCGACGGGTGATGAGTCATTTCAATTAAGGATCTTTACAACACATGAACACACAAACCCCCCCTTTCCTAAATGGTCGAGCCCAGAACGGGACCACTCGCACATTCCTCAAGCCATCACCTTGGAAACTGGACCGTCCCACTCCAGGCCGGTCAGCCTGGACTTTCAGCAGCTCATTGGGCAGCCAGCACTCTAATGCTGGAGCCAATGAGTGGACTGCAATTAGAATTAGTTCCTCCTGTATGCTTCAGAGACCTGGACCATGTACAGCAGGCACCTCAAAGGTACCACCAACGCTGCCTCTGCAAGATCCTGCAAATCCATTGGCAGGATAGGCGCACCAACGCCAGTGTTCTCGCTCAGGCCAACATCTCCAGCATCGAAGCTTTGACCATGCTCGATCAGCTCCGATGGGCGGGCCACATCGTCCATCCGCATGCCCGATACAAGACTCCCAAAGCAAGCGCTCTACTCAGAGCTCCGACATGGCAAGAGAGCCCCAGGTGGGCAGAGAAAACGCTTCAAAGACACCCTCAAAGCCTCCCTGAAAAAGTGCAACATCCCCACCGACACCTGGGAATCCCCGGCCCAAGACCGCACAAAGTGGAGGAGAAGCATCCGGGAAGGCGCCGAACACCTCAAGTCTCTTCGCCGGGAGCAAGCGGAAGCCAAGCGCAGGCAGCGCAAGGAGTGCACGTCAACCCAATCACCCCACCCACCCACCCCCTTCAACCACCGTCTGCCCCACCTGTGACAGAGACGGTAGGTCCCGCATTGGACTCATCAGTCACCTGAGAACTCATTTTTAGCGCGGAAGCAAGTCATCCTCGGTTCCGAGGGACTGCCTAAGAGGAAGAAGTTGTTCCTCCTTGCGCTAGAGGGCAACCTTCACCGCTTTGGCTGGAGGAACAAGCATTTCTTGGGTCGATTCTACATCGTGCTATTGTAACTCTCACTTGGGCAGATTAAGGGTTGGTGCGGGCCGGGGATCAATGGAGAAGATTCAGGAGCAAGTGGAATTCGGGAACTCTCCCCAGAAGGCTGGTGATGCTGGGGGACAGTTGGAGCTTTAAAGACTGAGATCGATAAGGTTTTTGTTGGATAAGGGGGTCGAGGGATACGGAGCCCAGGCGGGTAAATGGAGTTGAGGTAACATAGAATGGCGGAGCAGGCTCGAGGGGCTGAATGGTCTCCTGTTCCTGTCATTGGAGGAGGGAGAGGGGAAGATTTTGATTCCCGTTACATAATGGGATTGAATCAAACCTGGTTCATGGCTGCACCTGTACTGATACTAATTCAGGCTCTCCAAACAATGCCGTCCTTCTCGTCCTGGTGATCACTCATTGACTTTTAAGAATCGTCCCCAAGGTAACAAGATTTCTTTCCCCGACCCCCATCCCTCCCAAGTTATCTACCCTCTTCTGAAGGCACTGATTTATGATGGAACAGTAAAATCAGCCAACTGACCATTTTTCCATGGTGGGGGGTGGTGGGCTGGAAGGGGAGCAGACTATTCCACCTGGGATGGCGTCGCTATTTGAAACCTGATTCTGATCTTACCTGAAACCCACACCATCCAGGAGAGAAGAAAAAGAAAGACTTGCATTTATATAGCGCATTTCACCACCTCAGGACACCCCAAAGTGCTTTACAGCCAATGAAGTACTTTTTGAAGTGTGGTCACTGTTGTAATGTAGGAAATGCGGCAGCCAATTTGCGCACAGCAAGCTCCCACAAACAGCAACGTGACAATGACCAGAAAATCTGATTTTAGTGATGATGCTTATGGGATAAATATTGGCCAGGGTACCGGGGAGAACTCCCCTGCGCTTCTTCGAAATAGTGACATGGGATCCTTAATGTCCACCTGAGAGAGCAGATGGGGCCTCGGTTTAACGTCTCATCTGAAAAACAGCACCTCCGACAGTGCGGCACTCCCTCAGTACTGCCCCTCCGACAGTGCGGCGCTCCCTCAGTACTGCCCCTCCGACAGTGCGGCACTCCCTCAGTACTGCCCCTCCGACAGTGCGGCACTCCCTCAGTACTGCCCCTCCGACGGTGCGGCGCTCCCTCAGTACTGCCCATCTGACAGTGCGGTGCTCCCTCAGTACTGCCCCTCCGACAGTGCGGCGCTCCCTCAGTACTGCCCCTCCGACAGTGCGGCGCTCTCTCAGTACTGCCCCTCCAACTGTGCGGCGCTCACTCAGTACTGCCCCTCCGACAGTGCTGCGCTCCCTCAATACTGCCCCTCCGACAGTGCAGCACTCCCTCTACTGCCCCTCCGACAGTGCGGCGCTCTCTCAGTACTGCCCCTCCGACAGTGCGGCACTCCCTCAGTACTGCCCCTCCGACAGTGCTGCGCTACCTCAATACTGCCCCTCCGACAGTGCAGCACTCCCTCAGTACTGCCCCTCCGACAGTGCGGCGCTCCCTCAGTACTGCCCCTCCGACAGTGCGGCGCTCCCTCAGTACTGCCCCTCCGACAGTGCGGCACTCTCTCAGTACTGCCCCTCCGACTGTGCGGCGCTCACTCAGTACTGCCCCTCCGACAGTGCAGCACTCCCTCAATACTGCCCCTCCGACAGTGCGGCGCTCCCTCAGTACTGCCCCTTTGACAGTGCAGCGCTCCCTCAATGCTGCCCCTCCGACAGTGCGGCGCTCCCTCAGTACTACCCCTCCGACAGTGCGGTGCTCCCTCAGTACTGCCCCTCCGACAGTGCGACCCTCCCTCAGTACTGCCCCCCGACAGTGCGGCGCTCCCTCAGTACTGCCCCTCCGACAGTGCGACCCTCCCTCAGTACTGCCCCCCGACAGTGCGGCGCTCCCTCAGTACTGCCCCTCCAACAGTGCAGTGGTCCCCCTCTAACAGTGCGGCGCTCCCTCAGTACTGCCCCTCCGACAGTGCGGTGCTCACTCAGTACTGCCCCTCCGACAGTGCCGCGCTCCCTCAAAACTGCACTGACGTGTGTGCCTGAATTTTGGTGCTCGAGTCTCTGGAGTGGCTCTCAAACCCACAACCTTCTAACTCAGAGGCGAGAGAGTGCTGCCCACTGAGACACTGTGGGGATGAGGGTCCGATACCCTGGCTGATGGTGGTGCGAGGCAGGCTTGACGGTCCACCTGGCCTTTCCCCTGCCCATCAATTTCGTATGTCCGTATAAAATCTTTGACTCTTTACCTTGTGCCGGCAGGAAGTAGACCAGAACCCCCAGCGAGGAGATGAGGACACAGGGGGCAATTATGTTAATGATGTAGAAGAGTGGTTTCCGCTGAATGATCAGGAAGAAGATGATCTCCTGGTACTCAGTGTCACCCAGTGAGAACTGGCTGTTAATGTTCCTCTTTGCTGGCTTATGCTTTATTGTCCACTCGCCGTTTTCTGACAAGAAAAAAGAATAGTGTTTTTTTTTTAGATGGTTACCTTTGGATACTAAATTTGATCAAACAATCTGGGGGCACACCGTGACACTGGTAGAAGGAAGAACTGAGAGCTTTATATAATACGCTTACAGTGATACCAGGGAGCGAGTTACACAGACAGTAATGGATATCTGTGAGTGAGTTATATAAATATAAGACCATAAGAAATAGGAGCAGGAATAGGCCACTTGGCCCCTGAAGCCTGCTCCGCCATTCAATACGATCATGGCTGATCTTGGGCTCAAAGCCACTTCCCTGCCCGCTCCCCATAACCCTTCACTCCCTTATCTTGCAAAAATCTGTCTATCTCCACCTTATATGTATTTAATGACCCAGCCTCCAGGGCTCTCTGGGGCAGAGAATTCCACAGATTTACGACCCTCTGAGAGAAGAAATTCCTCCTCTTCTCAGTTCTAAAAGGGCGACCCCTTATTCTGAGACTATGCCGCCGAGTTCTAGATTTCCCCACGAGGGGAAACATCCTCTCAGCATCTACCCTGTCGAGCCCCCTCAGAATCTTATGTTTCAATAAGATCACCTCTCATTCTTCTAAACTCCAATGAGTATAGGCCCAACCCGCTCAACCTTTCTTCATAAGTCAACCCCCTCATCTCCGGAATCAACCCCGTGAATCGTCTCTGAACTGCTTCCAGAAAGACTTGCATTTCTCCAGCGCCTTTCACAACCACCGGACATCCCAAAGCGCTGACGTAAGAAAACTACTCGGCACTTGGTCTAAGCGTTAAACAAAGCTTTAATCAACTGTTTTACAACATGGAGGTCTAGTTGTGTCCTTCACTAGTTCCTGTTAAGAATGTCCTGCGCAAGCTGGGCCCGTGCCCGAGTATTTATACTCTCCCTGGACAGCGCCACCCGCAGGCCACTCAGTACTATTTCCTAAGTCTTCCTTTCATGAATGACTGATTCATGTCAAGCGTTTCACAGACAATTAAGTATTTTTTAGTTCAGCGCTGGGTCACACGGCAGGCCATAGCCAGGGGGCAGCGGGGCTGGGCAGAAGGAGAAAAAGTGACGCAACAGGCCAGGAACATGTGAGTGTGGTCAGAGGGCAGGCCAGGGACAGGCACTCTCCCTGGTGGAATTAAATGGACAATGTTTGAGGGCGGTGAACAGACAACCCCGTGAGAACAAATTGGAGCTACTGCCCAAAAGTTCAAAAGGAAACAAAAGAAAATCTAGTGGGATTATTTAACTGTACCAGTGAAATCTTCAGGATCTATGTGGATCCACTCAATCAGCTTTCCATCATCTTCCGTTAGCTCCAAGTTGATTTCACGGGCACTGTATGCGTGTGACCTGAAAACAAAGCAGAATTGATGTCTTCTTCTAACCAATCAATTCCTTCCTCTTAATAACAACAGAAAATGCTGGAAAAACTCAACAGGCCAGGCAACATCCGTGGAGAGAGTAGAGTCAACGTTTCGAGTCAAAACCCTTCTACAGAACCCTTCTACAGGTTAACTGGGTCCCTCTCTATGGTCACATTCACTTAACTATTCCACCATGCAACCCTCACACTTCCTATCACTGTGATGCCATGAAAAGAACTACTTACAGCACACAGGGAGGGTCCTTTGTATCCTTCTAAGCATCTATGCTATGCATTCACTGCACTCACTCCTTCCATGGTCCATGAAGGAGCTTAGTCGCAAGGGTATTGAAAACATGGTCATTGTTCAGAATAGAATGACATCTCTTGAGGAGCGATCGTCAGCTATTGGGCAAACAAAGCAGACCTTCATGCAAGTCCTCTGGAGTAGGACTTCCAGTACAGAAATGGGTCCTCATGGCCCCCCTGCAGTGCAGCAAAGTGCTATCAAGCCACTTGCTACCTCTGAAGTGGGGCTGACCCATGAGAGGGATGTTGGTGTAGACAACAAGGAAGTGGGGGCTCCTCTCCAAGCACTCATACGACCATGCCACAGCAAAGCTCTCGGTCAGAGCCCCACCAGAGTCCTCACCCAAATGAGATGGGCGTCTCAGCCTCTGCACAGCCGTAGGAGCAGCAGACTGTTGGCGAGCCCGCACAGGTTCGCCACCCCAGAGGATGCCCGCCAAAGGCGTCGAGACAGGAGCAGCAAGAGAGCGAGCAAGGGCCTCCACATCTGCTGAATCCACAGGGGAAGCACCACGTAGTAGCACGCATAAGAGGAAGATAAAGCACAAGTAGTCACAAGGGTAGTCACTTGGGTGCCGTGTTGTTTTGTTTTTGGACCAGCCATCATTGTGATTGTATCATAAAGTGTTTTGATGGCAAACTGTTGAAGTTCTGGCCTGTGTCATTTCGCAAATGGGACTTTCACATTGAGGGCTTAGGGCGACTTGCGATTATCAGAATGGTGGTCAGAGTGATAGGATTCCGTAGGTTCTTGTCCATTGTCGATGGTGTGGTAAGAAGGAGCGAGACTAAACTGTTTGATTGTGCAGGCTAAGCAAATCTGGCCAGGATGAGTGCGTCCCTTGCATCCCAGGCAGCAATATGGTGGCGCTCTGGCGCCTTCTGGCCTGTGCACCTTCAGGTGGGTGACTAGCAGCTTGGTGCTCCTGTTGATGTTGGTGCTGCTGTTGCTCATGGTTCTGCTGCTGCCGCAGCTGGTCTTCATCCGAATCTGATGTCCAGGAGGAAAGGAATTAAATGGTCGTCATGCTTCTGGTATGTGCCTCAGTTGAGGAAGCGCTTAGTCAAGGTGGGGAGAGGGGTTTCCAAGGAGGTCACACTGAAGATGGGTGTCCGGCTCCAAACTTCCACAACACTGAGTATGCCTGCTAAAAGTTCCCCCAGACCTGAAACAACAAAGTTCTGCCACCTGCAAATGATCATGGGTGAAAATTCCTTTGTAATGGTGGAGCTGCAGCTGTTCGTAAGCAATCCACTAGTGAGGCCGCCAGGATTACCTGGCGTGTTCCAGAGGAAGCGTGTAGGATGGGGGAAATGTGTTAAAATCAGAAAGGCCTCAAAATGGGATTATAGAGGCAATTAATTGGTTCTTAAGGGCCTATCCCGCCTCTTGGAGGCGGGATGGAAAGCGGGTCAGAAAACACGCACCTGGGAAAATTGCTCGGAGGCGGGAACAGGCCTACCCGCCAGTTTGGCGATTTTAACAACTCGCACGCCTCCAAACCCACCTCCTCGGGGCTGGGAAAATCGAGCCCACCGAGTCATAGACATAGGGGGAGAAATTCGGTTGATAGCGCCACCGATTAACGCCTAAAGAGGCCGAGAAGTGGGGCGCTAGCCAATTTCCGGGCGGGCGCAATGCGCCTAGCGCCTCGCCCCATATTGAGCATGCATTTAGCGCCGGCGCTAAATCTTAGCGCCCGCTCATGGGCGCAGGCTGATTATGATGTCATTTGAGTGTGCAACGCCTTTTGGGTGCCCCGGACCGGAAATTCAGTGGCGCCCCCCCTCCGTAGCGCCTGGCGCTAATAGTGACAGCTTACCTGGGCCATACCAAGTCGCTCTCGGGCTGGAGGAGCGTTATTTAAAGGGGACTGGTGTGGTTTAAAAGCGGCAGCCATTTTTGGATCACAACTTCCCGAGAGCTACAAAGAGTTGCTGAGCTGCACACTGCGAGCCATTTGACCACTGAGCCAGCGCAGGCAGACAATCTTCAGCCTTCTGACCATCACCTTGCTGTTGGTGAGCCTTGACAACGGGGAACCTTCCTGTGGGCACTTATTATGGGGGCTGCATTGGAGGGGAACGTCCTGCTGCTGAATCATCTGGAAAGGGCACTGAGACGCAGGGAGAGGGGGGCGGGCATGGCCAGACGGAGGAGGGCCAACAGATGTCGCCACAGCAGACCTTACGCTGGCAGGGTTATCCGACAGCAGTTTTCCTAAATGAACATGTCGGAGGAGCAGTGTGTCAGAAGGCTGCGATTTAGAAAGGAGGTGGTGACTGTGCCAGCTGCTTCAACCAGATCTGCAGCCTCAGATAAGGTGCAGGACATCTCTGTCGGCGGCTGAGAAGATGGCTGCTGGCCTGAACTTCTACGCGAGCGGCTCTTCTCAGGCTGCGCGTCAGAGGCTGATCAGAAGTAGCTTCTAGGCCCCTCTCACGGAATGCTTGCTGCCATTCCAAGAACAGGAATGGAACCGGTCTGATACCCCCAAGCCTGTGAAGGGCAAGATGCATGTAAATAGCAGGCATGGCCATTGTAAATGAAGAAAGTGTTTCATTACACAAAATGTGGTTCCTTCAAACATGAGAAAGCTATGGCAACAGAAAGCAAAACTAATACACTGACACATAACTGCCTCTCACACCCGGGAGACTGTCCAAAACATAAATCACATTCCGACCATCTTCCTTGGCCTTGATTCCACTGCACCAACCAAAGCATCCAATGCCCGATCAGTGAGGCGTTCCGCCCTCTGCCTCACCCTTTCCATGTCTTGCTAGGCTGGTGAGCCACAGGTAGGCTCCCACCGCTTTGAAGGCCGACAAGGCAGTGAGTGTGTCTGGTGATGTCAATTGACCTGCCCCTTTAAGAGCTGGCCGGCGCCACTGTGTCTCAGGGAAAGTGATTATTGACAGCACCCTCGCTGCGCCCCGCTGCGGCGAAATTGGGTTGCGCCACCGGGTTAGCGCCTTTAGGGGCGCTGCAACCCAATATCGCGCTAGGTGGCGCTAAACTTTGCGCATCGCCAGGACTAGTGCCCCAAATGCAGCTATACCGAATTTCTAGGCCATAGAGTCATAGTCATAGAGTCATAATGGCACAGAAGGAGGCCATTTGGCCCATCGAGTCCGTGTCGGCTCTCTCTGGAACAATCCAGTCAGTCCCATTCCCCCACTCTATCCCCGTAGCCCTGCAAGTTGATTTCCCTCAAGTGCCTATCCAGTCTCCCCTTGAAAACATTGAGGCCTAGTGTTGTGTATGTAACCTGTTCCACCTTAAGAGAGCTTAAGCCTGTTCCACCTTAAGAGATGTACTACTTTCTCAGGCTGCTGTAGACGTAATACCGGGGGTGAACACACCGGTATATAAGCACTGTGCAGTAATCTTGTATTCAGTATAGTCCCTACCTCCAACCAGTAAAGACCTGTTTTTATTGTTACTCATTAGTCTGTTTTAATTAACTAAATAATTCACAGACTTAACACTGGCGACGAGTCAGGTTCTTACCCTGCGGCAGTTATTCCACGGCGGTTGAAGAGAGGTTTCAAACCTCACCACTCACCACCCCACTGGAAGTGACAGGCATTAGGACCCTGAAGCCTCCATCAGCTTGTGAACCGGAGTAGAAGACAGGACTGGGGAAGAGAGAGGTACAGGGCGATAGCGATCGGCAGATAAGGGCCGGGCCGCTTTCAAGTGCGAGGCGCAGCCGGGCCATCGATCGCATCCGCTGATAAGGGCCGCACTCGGGGGCTGAAGGGAGACGGCGTCGGGGGACGGGTGAGGACCGCCAAGCGTGGGAAAACCGCCATTTTGTGGGCGGAGGACGACGGCAAGAGCGGGAAGCAGCCATCTTTGATAACAAGTAAAGAAAATAAAATCTGAGAAATTGCAAATCTACAATGCCTAAACACGGGAATATTAGCACCTTTGATAGTGACCTCGAAGATTGGGCCATATATGTTGAAAGAGTAAAAAATTATTGTAAGGCCAATAAAATTCGTGACCAAGATAAAGCTCTAACATTATTAAATTTAATGGGTGCGAAGACATACGGGCAATTGAAACACCTGTTATCACCAGATGAACCGGCGGATAAGACGTTCGATGAGATTGTTACTGTCCTGAAAGATCATCTAAACCCCACGCCGCTGATGCTAGCGGAACGATTTAAATTTTACGACAGAAGGCAGCTACAGCATGAAAGCAATGCTGAATATTTGCTGGAATTGCGTAAATTAGCGAAATATTGCCAGTTTGGAACGGGACTGACAGAGGCACTTCGAGACAAATTTGTGTGCGGTTTATTTAAACAGGATACACAAAAGCGACTGCTCGAGGAGAATGAGCTGACGCTTGAGAAGGCGGTCACTATGGCAGCAGCACACGAAGCTGCAGCGAGAGGCACGGCAGTAATGCAGCTACGGTCACCGGAGCTCAGTGCACACAAATTGGGTGTGAGTTCTGGCAAATGTTATCGTTGTGGAAAGACAACGCATGATCAGAACCAGTGTTGGTTTAAAAACCAAGAATGTAGAACTTGTGGTAGGCTTGGACATATAGCTAGAAGGTCAGCGAAGAAGACCAGCAACAAGAAGTCACCGCAAGGGAAATACGCAAAGGTACACAAGGTGGCCGAACAGGAGTCTGATTCAGACGCAAGCAGTATTGAACTGGCTAGCTTAAGGGTACTCAACGTTGGTAAGGGTGCAGACCTCCAGACAATTTGGGTTACTCTTCAGATAGAAGGAGTCCAAGTAAAAATGGAATTGGACACTGGATCGGCATTGTCGGTCATGAATAAGAAAGATTACAGAAGGTTATTCCAACATATTCCCCTACAGGATACGGAGATTATATTGACAACCTACACGGGGCAGAGAGTGTACCCCATCGGGACAATAAAGGTTGCAGTGGCCAACAAGGGCGAAGGAAGTCAAATAATGGACTTATATGTGCTACCGGAGGGAGGTCCACCACTACTAGGCCGGGAGTGGTTTAGAAACATAAATATGGACTGGCATTCGCTAAAAGCCATAAAGAGTGAGAACTCGGTGCAGATAATCAGCCCAGACTCTAGAACTGATGATGGTAAGACCAACCCATGTGCAAAAGACAAAGTTTCAGCACAGGATTCCACTGAGCAACAACAACATAGTTTAACAGAGAATTCTGAGTCTGTCAAGTCTACTGATATGCACATTTTTGAGGGACACTGGGCTCGAACTCAACTCCATTTCAAACTACAACAGCAATTAGAACAAATGATTCGCCGTTTTGAGCAAGAGATGAATGAAATAAAAAAGTTCTTTGTTACAGAGTGGGAGAATCTGGAAAGTCAACAGAAGCAACTGATGGAGAAAATGGAGCAGGAGCACACCAACCATCTGCGCGAGGAGGCCGAACGAATCAAAGCTGATTCAGGTTCTGAAGGTGCGTGCCATAATCTGGTGTCAGAAGAGTTAACGGTCAGCCAACTCCTTCATATGCTGAGGGACAAGACTCTGAAATGGGAAAAACTTGAACACGAGCTGCGATCTTCAAAGGAAAAGGGTTCGGAGCTCTCAAAAGTCATTGAGATGGCTGATGTGACGACACAGACTGAAACGACTGCAACAGAGCAGCCATTGGATGCCAAAAGTACGCTGACTCACGTCAATGTAGAACAACAGACCGCTGAAACAGCTGCTCCGGTAGAGGGATTGCATAGTCCGATCAATCAATCTCCAAAGGAAGTTGAAGTATTAAAATCACAAATGAGGTCACTAGTAAACGACTTGCTGAAAGCCCAGAAAAAGCTGGATGCAGAGGTACACATGAAGAAGTCTCTTCAGGAAAGATGTCTGGATTTGGAACAAGAGCTGGCTAACGTCCAGCTGGGTATGGAGGAAATAGACGACCCTCTCACTGGTCTAGCTCAGGACGACACCGAATATTACCATGACCTGGTGGACGACACCGAATATTACGATGTCCTGTCCTGCCCAGCTTGTAACTTCGACTCCCAAAGTGCAGAAATCATGGAGGAGCACCAAAAGTCTACGGAACATCGGGAGAAGCTGGCTCTACGACGGAAACAGGAGGAAGAGAAGGAGGAACTGCGCATGCAGCTGGCAGCTGTGGCAGCTGACAATGGAGCCCAGAGAGTCTCCAAGAAGCAGAAAAGGAAAAGGAAAAACAGAAGATGACCCATCTGAACCATTATCACCTCTACCAGATCACACACGTGGTCCCTCCGAACGGAGCCAAATCAGTTCGGAAGTTCAAGCTGTTAAATCCATGAAAGGACTATTGAATGAGTAACGTGAACCGACTACACCACAGAGATTGAATCTGTGAACTGTTTTCCGCAGAGACTGAATCTGTGATATGTTACGTTAAACATGAAGTTATATATGTATATATGTTATTACGTTATGTTAAATGGGGGGGATGACTATAAAGCTAAGAAGGGAGGAGTGTTGTGTATGTAACCTGTTCCACCTTAAGAGAGCTTAAGCCTGTTCCACCTTAAGAGATGTACTACTTTCTCAGGCTGCTGTAGACGTAATACCGGGGGTGAACACACCGGTATATAAGCACTGTGCAGTAATCTTGTATTCAGTATAGTCCCTACCTCCAACCAGTAAAGACCTGTTTTTATTGTTACTCATTAGTCTGTTTTAATTAACTAAATAATTCACAGACGTAACACCTAGAAATTCAGTTAAGGCCCGCCAGCAGGCTAACGCCCAAAAGTTAGCGCTGCGCGCGGAGCCAGGTGCGCCCGTCAGATATTCGGCTTTTGCGCCCCAAGTCGGAACCGGGCGCTATTCCAGGGTGTGCCCGCCCCCGCTTGGGGCGCTGAAACTGAATTTCTGCGCTGTAGGCCCCGCTGCGCCACCCGCTGTGGTGCGGCAGGCTGCGGTACTGCAGGCCTCCTCCTTCTCTTAAGGTGGAGGTGCCTGCAACAGTGAGATCGCCGCTGGATTGTGCCGGCAAATGAGCCCGGCACCACGGAGAAGTGCCGGGCTCGCGGAAAGCAGCCGGCAATGCCGCGGGGGGGGGGCGGTGGAGGAGGCCGGGGAAGGAGGTGCGGGCAGGCGGCCGCCGAAAAAGCGGCCGGCCGCACCTCCACCTTAAAGCGCCCCAGTAGCGCAGCAGTACAGCCCCGTTTTTCAATCGCTGTTTGCGGCCGCTGCGGAAGAGGCGGCCGCAAATAAATATGGGGTTTGGGCCGGAAGCGGGGCGGAACCGGGGCACTGCGCACACCGATGACGTCATCGGTGTCGGCGCAGCGCTACCGGCTACCGCCGCCATTACCGCAGCGCTGAATATCAGCGCACCCTCTTACACTGGCGCAGAAACCCTATTTGGGCGGTAACTGGGCGCAAAGCCCACTGAATTTCTAGGCCTGAGTGTCTCCGCTTCCACCACTTCCGTCGGCAGCGAGTTCCAGATTCTCACCACTCGCTGCGTAAAAATGTTTCCCTCACATTCCCACCCCCTGTATCTCTTGCCCAAAACCTTAAATCTGTGTCCCCTAGTCCTTGTACCATCAACTAGTGGGAACAGCCTTTCCCTGTCTAGCCTATCCAAACCTGTCATAATCTTGTACACCTCGATCAAATCACCCCTCAACCTCCTTTGCTCTAATGAAAACAAATCCAGCTTCTCCAACCTGTCCTCGTAGCTAAGATCCCCCATCCCCGGAACCATTCTGGTAACTCTCCTCTGCACCCTCTCAAGGGCCTTCACATCCTTCCTAAAGTATGGTGACCAGAACTGGATGCAATACTCCAGTCCTTTTATCACAGCCCAGTCCTGTGAAGTCCCAATATACTGTGAGACCCTACACGTCTTAACAACAACAACTTGGATTTATGCAGCGCCTTTAACGTAATAAAACGTCCCGAGGCACTGCACAGCAGCGTTAACAAGCAAAACGTCCCGAGGCACATAAGGAGATATTAGGGCAGGTGACCAAAAGCTTGGTCACAGAGGTCGGTTTTAAGGAGCATCTTAATCATAATCAACTTTTATTGTGATTGTTAGTGCACAAGTGCAGTACAACGAAATGTAGACTTGCGGCTCCCGAGAGTGTACATTTAGATTAAGACATTTAAACATTCAACATACATTTGGCTTGTAATACATTAACATAAACATAACCATAATAAAGTGCATTGGCAGACGTGCAGGCTTTAGAGTTTATTTGTGGAGTTCAGTAGGATGACAGCCCTGGGAAAGAAGCTGTTCCTAAATCTGGTCGTACGGGTGCGAATGCATCTGTAGCGTCTCCCAGATGGTAGGAGGGTGAACAGACTGTGGCTGGGGTGGGTAGGGTCTTTGATGATGGACCGTGACCTCCGTAGACAGCGTTTCTGGTATATGTGCTCTATGGTCGGTAGCCGGGTGCCGGTAATGCGTTGGGCAGTTTTGACTACCCGCTGCAGGGCTTTCCGGTCATAGTAGCTACAGCTGCCATACCATACTGTGATACAGTTCGTCAGGATGCTCTCTATTGTGCAGCGGTAAAAGTTAGAGAGGATCAGGGGGAGAGAGAGGCGGAGAGGTTTAGGGAGGGAATTCCAGAGCTTGGGGCCTGGGTGGCTGAAGGCACGGCCACTGATGGTGGAGCAATGGAAATCAGGGTGTGGGCAAGGGGCCAGAATTGGAGGAGCGCAGATAACAAATGTGATGAAATATTCCATTCATCACTGCCTGTGACTGTGGTTGGTTTCAGGTTCCCCCTTACCATTGTATTGCCTGTGACTGTGGTTGGTTTCAGGTTTCTCCTCACCATTGTATTGTGTATTGGAATGTATGGAATGTGTTGTGTGTAGGGCTCCGCCCATACCTGGCCTCTATGTAAGCCAGCTCAGTCTGGCCTCACAGCCAGTACTGCAGACCTCCAGGGAAGATACCTCTCTCCACTGCGTGTTATCTTCTAAGTTAATAAAAGCCTTGTTTTGTTTCGCTAACATCGAGTCTCGGGATTATTGAGGCACATCAATTTTATTAACTTATTTTTCAACACAATGGATCAACTCCTGAAACCCGAACGTTTGGATTTGGATCAGCATGCTCCGGACGCATCAGCACGCTTCGGACACTGGTTTATGTGTATGGAATTCTTCCTGGACAATTCCGCAGCCATCAAAGACGCTACGGACGCTGCGAGTATGAAACTCGGAATTCTGCGGAATTGGGTAAGCCACCGGGTTTACCCCCTCATCCAAGACGCCGACACGTACCTGGCCGCCTGCGACATCTTAAAGGCGCATTACCAGCAGCCTACGAATGAGGTGTATGCTAGGCATCTGCTCGCCACTCGCGCACAGCGACCTGGGGAATCGGTGGAGGAGTTCCTAGGCACCCTGAAAATGCTTGGCAAAGACTGCAAGTGCCGAGATGTAAAAGCCGCAGTGTACACCGACGAGCTTGTTCGCGATGCCTTTATCACAGGCCTCAGCTCCACTTACATCCGGCAAAGACTGCTGGAAAAAACGGGATTGGACCTGAAACAGGCTGCGGACACCGCGCGATCCCTGGATGTGGCCCAGAGAAACTCGGACGCCTACTCTTCAGCCCGCGCCGTCCACGCCGCCACGTGTGCACCAAGGGCGCCGCCATCTTGGAAGGCATCTTCCCCGCCCGGCAGCCCGACACCGTCGGGGCCCCGCTCTCCCCCCAGAAGCCCTACGACAGCCGCGACGCGTCGGGGACCCAACTGCTACTCCTGCGGGCAGCCAAAGCACACCAGAAACCTGTGCCCGGCGAAAGGCACCACCTGCTTTAAGTGCGGTAAGAAGGGGCACTTTGGGAAGGTGTGCAGAGGGAACCCCGCTGGAAAACCAAAACCCGCCACCGCCGCGTGTACGCCGTGGGAGCGGCCATCTTGGACGCCATCTTGCCCGACCTCGTGGGGTCCGCCATCTTGTGAGGAGACAGCGCGGACGCCATCTTGTCTCGATCAGGGCCCTACAGTGGCATCGGTCACAGTGGACCAGACCAGGCCCCACCCGCTATCCAAATCAATGGTGGACATCGAGGTAAACGGGTGCGGGGTTAAATGTTTAATTGACAGTGGAAGCACGGAGAGTTTTATCCACCCGGAACTGGCACGACAACTCTCCCTAAAGGTGGTCCCTACTCGGGGTACCATCTCTATGGCTGATAAAACCCAGACATCGACCATTCTGGGTTACTGCACGGTACAATTGTCCGTTAACGGGACTGTATACGATAATTTTAAAGTATTAATCATGAAGAATCTATGCGCGAGCGTGATCTTGGGCCTGGATTTCCAGTGCAACCACCAAAGCATCACGCTCAAGTACGGTGGGTCCCAGCCGCCCCTCACAGTGTGCGGCCTGGCTACCCTGAAGGTAAAGCCGCCTTCGCTATTCGCGAACCTTACCCCTAACTGCCGGCCAATAGCGACCAAAAGCAGGAGGTACAGCTGGGAGGACAGGCGGTTTATCGCAACCGAGGTAGACAGGCTCCTGAAAGAGCGCATTATTGAATGCAGCAATAGCCCATGGCGCGCCCAAGTGGTGGTGGTAAGGGGTAGCGAGAAGAAACGGATGGTGATCGACTATAGCCAAACGATCAACAGGTACACCCAACTAGACGCCTACCCGCTACCCCGCATATCAGAAATGGTGAACCAAATCGCCCAATACCGGGTGTTCTCCACCATCGACCTCAAGTCAGCGTACCACCAGCTCCCTATCAGACCAGAGGACCACCCGTACACCGCCTTCGAGGCGAACGGACGCCTCTACCAATTCCTCAGAGTCCCCTTTGGGGTGACGAATGGGGTCTCGGTCTTCCAGAGGGAGATGGATCGCATGGTCGATGACCACCACTTGCAGGCAACCTTCCCCTACCTCGACAACGTCACCATCTGCGGTCACAACCAGCAGGATCACGACTCGAACCTCGAGAGGTTCCTGAAAACCGCACAAAAACTCAACCTCACCTACAACGAGGACAAGTGCGTTTTCAACACCACGCGCCTCTGCATACTAGGCAGCGTGGTGGAGAATGGGGAAATCGGACCAGACCCCGACCGATTGCGCCCCCTACGGGAGCTGCCCCTGCCCAACACTCCCAAAGCCCTGAAAAGGTGCCTGGGGTTATTTTCTTATTATTCCCAATGGGTCCCCAACTACTCCGACAAAGCCCGCCCCCTCTTGAAAGCATCCTCTTTTCCGCTCTCTGCTGAGGCCCACGCCACCTTCAAAAGCATTAAGCAGGATATTGAGCGGGCCACGCTACAGGCAGTGGACGAGAACACTCCCTTTCAAGTGGAAAGTGATGCGTCTGACTTTGCCTTGGCGGCCACCCTCAACCAGGCGGGGCGGCCCGTAGCTTTCTTCTCGAGGACCCTCCAAGGGCCCGAGATCAGACACTCCTCCGTGGAAAAGGAGGCCCAAGCCATCGTGGAGGCAGTGCGCCACTGGCGCCACTACCTAGCCGGCAAACGCTTCACACTACTTACCGACCAGCGGTCGGTAGCGTTTATGTTCAATAATAAACAGAGGGGGAAGATCAAAAATGATAAGATTCTTAGGTGGCGGATCGAGCTCTCCACCTTTGAGTATGACATCATTTACCGGCCAGGGGCCCTTAACGAATCCCCAGATGCCCTCTCACGAGGGATGTGTGCCAGCGCCACCGGGGATCGGCTACAGACCCTCCACAACGACCTCTGCCACCCAGGGGTCACGCGGCTGTTCCACTTCATAAAGTCCCGCAACTTACCCTACTCGATTGAGGAAGTTCGGTCTCTGACCAGGAACTGCCGCACTTGCGCTGAGTGCAAGCCTTGGTTCTACCACCCTGATAGAGCCCACTTAATCAAAGCTACACGGCCCTTTGAGCGGCTCAGCTTAGATTTCAAGGGCCCCCTCCCGTCCGTCGACCGCAATGTTTACTTCCTGAACATTGTGGACGAATACTCCCGGTTCCCATTCGCCTTCCCCTGCCCAGACATGACCAGCGCCACGGTCATTAAATGCCTCAACAGCCTGTTCTGCCTGTTCGGTATGCCGAGCTACATCCACACGGATAGGGGGGCGTCCTTCATGAGTGAAGAGCTACGCCAGTACATGCTGTCCAGGGGTATCGCCACGAGCCGTACCACCAGCTACAACCCCCGGGGTAACGGTCAAGTGGAGCGAGAGAACGGGACAGTATGGAAAGCAGTCACTCTAGCTCTAAGGACCAAGGGCCTCCCTATCTCCTGCTGGCAGGAAGTCCTCTCGGATGTGCTCCATTCGATACGGTCGCTATTGTGTACTGCCACTAATGCCACGCCTCACGAACGAATGTTTAGCTTCCCCCGGAAATCCACCTCAGGCGTATCCATGCCGTCATGGCTCTCCACCCCGGGTCCGGTATTCGTGCGAAGGCATGTGAGGGGCCATAAGACGGACCCTCTCGTGGAGCCAGTGCACCTACTCCACGCCAACCCCCAATACGCGTATGTCCAGCACGCCGACGGAAGGGAGGACACCGTGTCAATAAAAGACGTCGCCCCAGCCGGTAACGACAACAACCACGGCAATAGCAGCAACAACGACCACAGCAACTCTTACCCACCCACTACTCTTTCATCACCCCCGGAAGAACATCGACCAACGGCACCCCCACCAACTACCCCTTCAACAACCCTGGCGGCACCCCCGGCAGAGACCCAGGAGGCCACCGGGGACATCCAGCCGACACCCGCGACACCACAACAGCCACGTCGGTCGCAGAGGACTACCAAACCCCCGAACAGACTAAATCTATAGAAGGGGTGAATGTGATGAAATATTCCATTCATCACTGCCTGTGACTGTGGTTGGTTTCAGGTTCCCCCTTACCATTGTATTGCCTGTGACTGTGGTTGGTTTCAGGTTTCTCCTCACCATTGTATTGTGTATTGGAATGTATGGAATGTGTTGTGTGTAGGGCTCCGCCCATACCTGGCCTCTATGTAAGCCAGCTCAGTCTGGCCTCACAGCCAGTACTGCAGACCTCCAGGGAAGATACCTCTCTCCACTGCGTGTTATCTTTTAAGTTAATAAAAGCCTTGTTTTGTTTCGCTAACATCGAGTCTCGGGATTATTGAGGCACATCAACAAATCTCTGCATTAAAAAAAAAAATCCCTAACTTCTCCTTTGGTGACATTCTTAAATTTATGCCCTAGATTGCGTAGAATAGAATCACACGTGGTTCCCAGCTGGCTCAGCTACTCGACAAAGACCGAATTCTAATCGCCGAGCAGTGCCGAGCTCGAGGAGTGAGGTGGGCATTGCCGCGGTTTGGAGCATTGCATTGCTTTTCCAGAGGAACAAAACCCACTTCCGACCGTCCCTTTTGGTGTGAGGAGCAGGCACACGTAGGAAAGAGTTAATCTCCCGCCGGCTCCTCCTCCATCCGCAGCTGTAGAGCAGATCGGAAATGTTGGAAGGGGTTCAGTCACCAGTGATCTATCTGTGACTCCTATCAGGTATCCAGGGACTTGGCAGATGCATCCAGTAACAAGCATTGCAAAGACATTTATAGCAAGCTCACATACTGGCTGGAGCAAACTCAACTCTGTATTTCCCTGACTTCCGTTTGACTAACCAGCTCAGTTTTCAGCTGGAAGCGAATTTAATAACCTCACAAGTGGTGCCAGAATTCCCTAAGGATGTGAAGATATTCCCTTTTCCCCGTGTCACCATCCTACTTGACCCGTTGCCAGGATTATTGGGCCAGTCTTTCAGCCCGTTCAAAGAAAAAGTCCGTGGATTTATAGAGCACCTATCAGAGAATCACACCACACAGAAGGAGGCCATTCAGCCTACAGTGCCTGTGCCGGCTGTTTGAAAGAGCTCGCCAATTAATCCCGTTGACCTGCAAATGTCTCTATCCTGGAACAGAGGGCAGTGGAGTTTCGCCCTGTGACTCTATCCTGTAACAGAGGGCAGTGGAGTTTCGCCCTGTGACTCTATCCTGTAACAGAGGGCAGTGGAGTTTCGCCCTGTGACTCTATCCTGTAAGAGGGCAGTGGAGTTTCACCCTGTGACTCTATCCTGTAACAGAGGACAGTGGAGTTTCACCCTGTGACTCTATCCTGTAACAGAGGGCAGTGGAGTTTCGCCCTGTGACTCTATCCTGTAACAGAGGGCAGTGGAGTTTCACCCTGCGACTCTATCCTGTAACAGCGGACAGTGGAGTTTCACCCTGCGACTCTATCCTGTAACAGAGGACAGTGGAGTTTCGCCCTGCGACTCTATCCTGTAACAGAGGACAGTGGAGTTTCACCCTGTGACTCTATCCTGTAACAGAGGGCAGTGGAGTTTCGCCCTGTGACTCTATCCTGTAACAGAGGGCAGTGGAGTTTCATCCTGCGACTCTATCCTGTAACAGAGGACAGTGGAGTTTCGCCCTGTGACTCTATCCTGTAACAGAGGACAGTGGAGTTTCACCCTGTGATTCTATCCTGTAACAGAGGACAGTGGAGTTTCACCCTGTGACTCTATCCTGTAACAGAGGGCAGTGGAGTTTCACCCTGTGACTCTATCCTGTAACAGAGGGCAGTGGAGTTTCACCCTGTGACTCTATCCTGTAACAGAGGACAGTGGAGTTTCACCCTGTGACTCTATCCTGTAACAGAGGACAGTGGAGTTTCACCCCGTGACTCTATCCTGTAACAGAGGACAGTGGAGTTTCACCCTGTGACTCTATCCTGTAACAGAGGGCAGTGGAGTTTCACCCTGTGACTCTATCCTGTAACAGAGGACAGTGGAGTTTCGCCCTGTGACTCTATCCTGTAACAGAGGGCAGTGGAGTTTCACCCTGTGACTCTATCCTGTAACAGAGGGCAGTGGAGTTTCACCCTGTGACTCTATCCTGTAACAGAGGACAGTGGAGTTTCGCCCTGTGACTCTATCCTGTAACAGAGGGCAGTGGAGTTTCGCCCTGTGACTCTATCCTGTAACAGAGGACAGTGGAGTTTCGCCCTGTGACTCTATCCTGTAACAGAGGACAGTGGAGTTTCGCCCTGTGACTCTATCCTGTAACAGAGGGCAGTGGAGTTTCACCCTGTGACTCTATCCTGTAACAGAGGGCAGTGGTCTTTCACCCTGTGACTCTATCCTGTAACAGAGGGCAGTGGAGTTTCGCCCTGCGACTCTGTCCTGTAACAGAGGACAGTGGAGTTTCGCCCTGCGACTCTATCCTGTAACAGAGGGCAGTGGAGTTTCACCCTGTGACTCTATCCTGTAACAGAGGACAGTGGAGTTTCGCCCTGTGACTCTATCCTGTAACAGAGGGCAGTGGTGTTTCACCCTGTGACTCTATCCTGTAACAGAGGGCAGTGGAGTTTCGCCCTGTGACTCTGTCCTGTAACAGAGGACAGTGGAGTTTCGCCCTGTGACTCTATCCTGTAACAGAGGGCAGTGGAGTTTCACCCTGTGACTCTATCATGTAACAGAGGACAGTGGAGTTTCACCCTGTGACTCTATCCTGTAACAGAGGACAGTGGAGTTTCGCCCTGTGACTCTATCCTGTAACAGAGGGCAGTGGAGTTTCGCCCTGTGACTCTATCCTGTAACAGAAGGCAGTGGAGTTTCGCCCTGTGACTCTATCCTGTAACAGAGGGCACTGGAGTTTCGCCCTGTGACTCTATCCTGTAACAGAGGGCAGTGGAGTTTCGCCCTGTGACTCTATCCTGTAACAGAGGGCAGTGGAGTTTCGCCCTGTGACTCTATCCTGTAACAGAGGGCAGTGGAGTTTCACCCTGTGACTCTATCCTGTAACAGAGGACAGTGGAGTTTCACCCTGTGACTCTATCCTGTAACAGAGGACAGTGGAGTTTCGCCCTGTGACTCTATCCTGTAACAGAGGACAGTGGAGTTTCACCCTGTGACTCTATCCTGTAACAGAGGACAGTGGAGTTTCACCCTGTGACTCTATCCTGTAACAGAGGGCAGTGGAGTTTCACCCTGTGACTCTATCCTGTAACAGAGGGCAGTGGAGTTTCACCCTGTGACTCTATCCTGTAACAGAGGGCAGTGGAGTTTCGCCCTGTGACTCTATCCTGTAACAGAGGGCAGTGGAGTTTCACCCTGTGACTCTATCCTGTAACAGAGGGCAGTGGAGTTTCGCCCTGTGACTCTATCCTGTAACAGAGGGCAGTGGAGTTTCGCCCTGTGACTCTATCCTGTAACAGAGGACAGTGGAGTTTCGCCCTGTGACTCTATCCTGTAACAGAGGACAGTGGAGTTTCGCCCTGTGACTCTATCCTGTAACAGAGGGCAGTGGAGTTTCGCCCTGTGACTCTATCCTGTAACAGAGGACAGTGGAGTTTCAAATTCAAATTCAAATTCAAATCGCTTTATTGGCATGATAAGGTACATCTTATGTTGCCAAAGCATCAAAATACATTTATGGTTGAACACATAAACGCAGTTCTATTCATACAGTGTATAAAGAGGTATATCCCTGAGTGTATAAATATACATTCGCCTTGTTTATATATACTCTTTTCTTAGTTTACTGGTTGTCCCTCTGTTCATGGCAAGCTGTAACATAGAGTGCCGCCAGTGTTACACAGCTTCTCTCCTCCCCCAGTAGGAATGGGAGTTTTTGGTTGTCAGTCAGATTTCTGAATTCAGGGCATATTTGTGAGAATTTTTGGTAGAAATTCTCCCTGATGCCCTGATATTTTCCACAGGCTGTGAGGAAGTGCATCTCTGTCTCTACTACTCCCTGACTGCAGTGAGCGCATATCCTGTCTTCTCTTGGCAGCCTGGTCTGCCTGTGTCTGCCTTTTTCGATCGCTAGGCCATGTTCGCTAAGTCTGTACCTTGTCAAGGTTCTTCTCAGTTTGTTATCCTTTACCATGGTCAGGTAATCAGCTATGTTGTATTGTCTGTTTAGGGCCAAGTAGCAATTGAGTTTGCTTTGGGTTTTTGTTGTTTCTGCCCAATATGTCAGATATTTTTCCTTTTGCTTAGCGACGATTGTGTTGGGTCGAATTCTTTGTGTTACCCTGTCACTGTCCTGGGGCTGGTTATTGTTAGTGTTGTTAGTAGTTACTTCACTGAGTCCCAGGACTAGTTGACTGAGGGTATTCTTCTTTATGGTCAGCTCTTGGCATTTCAGGGCGTCGTAGTGATAGCATTGGGGGTTGCTCATTTGCAGGTGATTCCAAAATTTGGTGGCTCTTTTTTGGATAGTGATTATTAATGGATATTGGCCTAGTTCCGCCCTGCATGCATTGTTTACTGTTTTCCTTTGAGTCCGGAGGATACTTTTACAGAATTCTGCATGTAGGATCTCAATTGGGTGTTTGTCCCATTTTGCAAATTCTTGTTGTGTTAGTGGTCCCCATACCTCACTGCCATAGAGTGCAATTGGTTCAATTACTGATTTGAAAATTTTGAGTTTCACCCTGTGACTCTATCCTGTAACAGAGGGCAGTGGAGTTTCACCCTGTGACTCTATCCTGTAACAGAGGGCAGTGGAGTTTCACCCTGTGACTCTATCCTGTAACAGAAGGCAGTGGAGTTTCGCCCTGTGACTCTATCCTGTAATAGAGGGCAGTGGAGTTTCGCCCTGTGACTCTATCCTGTAACAGAGGGCAGTGGAGTTTCGCACTGTGACTCTATCCTGTAACAGAGGACAGTGGAGTTTCGCCCTGTGACTCTATCCTGTAACAGAGGGCAGTGGAGTTTCGCCCTGTGACTCTATCCTGTAACAGAGGGCAGTGGAGTTTCAACCTGTGACTCTATCCTGTAACAGAGGACAGTGGAGTTTCGCCCTCTGACTCTATCCTGTAACAGAGGGCAGTGGAGTTTCGCCCTGTGACTCTATCCTGTAACAGAGGGCAGTGGAGTTTCGCCCTGTGACTCTATCCTGTAACAGAGGGCAGTGGAGTTTCACCCTGTGACTCTATCCTGTAACAGAGGGCAGTGGAGTTTCACCCTGTGACTCTATCCTGTAACAGAGGGCAGTGGAGTTTTGCCCTGTGACTCTGTCCTGTAACAGAGGGCAGTGGAGTTTCGCCCTGTGACTCTATCCTGTAACAGAGGGCAGTGGAGTTTCACCCTGTGACTCTATCCTGTAACAGAGGGCAGTGGAGTTTCGCCCTGTGACTCTATCCTGTAACAGAGGGCAGTGGAGTTTCACCCTGTGACTCTATCCTGTAACAGAGGGCAATGGAGTTTCACCCTGTGACTCTATCCTGTAACAGAGGGCAGTGGAGTTTCGCCCTGTGACTCTGTCCTGTAACAGAGGACAGTGGAGTTTCACCCTGTGACTCTATCCTGTAACAGAGGGCAGTGGAGTTTCGCCCTGTGACGCTATCCTGTAACAGAGGGCAGTGGAGTTTCGCCCTGTGACTCTATCCTGTAACAAAAGGCAGTGGAGTTTCACCCTATGAATCTATCCTGTAACAGAGGGCAGTGGAGTTTCGCCCTGTGACTCTGTCCTGTAACAGAGGGCAGTGGAGTTTCGCCCTGTGACATCTATCCTGCAACAGAGGGCAGTGGAGTTTCACCCTGTGACTCTATCCTGTAACAGAGGGCAGTGGTCTTTCACCCTGTGACTCTATCCTGTAATAGAGGGCAGTGGAGTTTCGCCCTGTGAATCTATCCTGTAACAGAAGGCAGTGGAGTTTCACCCTGTGACATCTATCCTGTAACAGAGGGCAGTGGTCTTTCACCCTGTGACTCTATCCTGTAACAGAGGGCAGTGGAGTTTCGCCCTGTGACTCTATCCTGTAACAAAAGGCAGTGGAGTTTCACCCTATGATTCTATCCTGTAACAGAGGGCAGTGGAGTTTTGCCCTGTGACTCTATCCTGTAACAGAGGGCAGTGGAGTTTCACCCTGTGACTCTATCCTGTAACAGAGGGCAGTGGAGTTTCACCCTGTGACATCTATCCTGTAACAGAGGGCAGTGGAGTTTCACCCTGTGACTCTATCCTGTAACAGAGGGCAGTGGTCTTTCACCCTGTGACTCTATCCTGTAATAGAGGGCAGTGGAGTTTCGCCCTGTGAATCTATCCTGTAACAGAAGGCAGTGGAGTTTCGCCCTGTGACTCTATCCTGTAACAGATGGCAGTGGAGTTTCACCCTGTGACTCTGTCCTGTAACAGAGGGCAGTGGAGTTTCACCCTTTGACTCTATCCTGTAACAGAGGGCAGTGGAGTTTCGCCCTGTGACTCTATCCTGTAACAGAGGGCAGTGGTGTTTCGCCCTGTGACTCTATCCTGTAACAGAGGGCAGTGGAGTTTCGCCCTGTGACTCTATCCTGTAACAGAGGGCAGTGGAGTTTCGCCCTGTGACTCTGTCCTGTAACAGAGGGCAGTGGAGTTTCGCCCTGTGACTCTGTCCTGTAACAGAGGGCAGTGGAGTTTCACCCTGTGACTCTATCCTGTAACAGAGGGCAGTGGAGTTTCGCCCTGTGACTCTATCCTGTAACAGAGGGCAGTGGAGTTTCGCCCTGTGACTCTATCCTGTAACAGAGGGCAGTGGAGTTTCACCCTGTGACTCTATCCTGCAACAGAGGGCAGTGGAGTTTCACCCTGTGACTCTATCCTGTAACAGAGGGCAGTGGTCTTTCACCCTGTGACTCTATCCTGTAATAGAGGGCAGTGGAGTTTCGCCCTGTGAATCTATCCTGTAACAGAAGGCAGTGGAGTTTCACCCTGTGACATCTATCCTGTAACAGAGGGCAGTGGTCTTTCACCCTGTGACTCTATCCTGTAACAAAAGGCAGTGGAGTTTCACCCTATGATTCTATCCTGTAACAGAGGGCAGTGGAGTTTTGCCCTGTGACTCTATCCTGTAACAGAGGGCAGTGGAGTTTCACCCTGTGACTCTATCCTGTAACAGAGGGCAGTGGAGTTTCACCCTGTGACATCTATCCTGTAACAGAGGGCAGTGGAGTTTCACCCTGTGACTCTATCCTGTAACAGAGGGCAGTGGTCTTTCACCCTGTGACTCTATCCTGTAATAGAGGGCAGTGGAGTTTCGCCCTGTGAATCTATCCTGTAACAGAAGGCAGTGGAGTTTCGCCCTGTGACTCTATCCTGTAACAGATGGCAGTGGAGTTTCACCCTGTGACTCTGTCCTGTAACAGAGGGCTGTGGAGTTTCACCCTGTGACTCTGTCCTGTAACAGAGGGCAGTGGAGTTTCACCCTGTGACTCTATCCTGTAACAGAGGGCAGTGGAGTTTCGCCCTGTGACTCTATCCTGTAACAGAGGGCAGTGGTGTTTCGCCCTGTGACTCTATCCTGTAACAGAGGGCAGTGGAGTTTCGCCCTGTGACTCTATCCTGTAACAGAGGGCAGTGGAGTTTCGCCCTGTGACTCTGTCCTGTAACAGAGGGCAGTGGAGTTTCGCCCTGTGACTCTGTCCTGTAACAGAGGGCAGTGGAGTTTCACCCTGTGACTCTATCCTGTAACAGAGGGCAGTGGAGTTTCGCCCTGTGACTCTATCCTGTAACAGAGGGCAGTGGAGTTTCGCCCTGTGACTCTATCCTGTAACAGAGGACAGTGGAGTTTCACCCTGTGACTCTATCCTGTAACAGAGGGCAGTGGAGTTTCGCCCTGTGACTCTGTCCTGTAACAGAGGGCTGTGGAGTTTCACCCTGTGACTCTGTCCTGTAACAGAGGGCAGTGGAATTTCACCCTGTGACTCTATCCTGTAACAGAGGGCAGTGGAGTTTCGCCCTGTGACTCTATCCTGTAACAGAGGGCAGTGGAGTTTCACCCTGTGACTCTATCCTGTAACAGAGGGCAGTGGAGTTTTGCCCTGTGACTCTGTCCTGTAACAGAGGACAGTGGAGTTTCACCCTGTGACTCTATCCTGTAACAGAGGACAGTGGAGTTTCGCCCTGTGACTCTGTCCTGTAACAGAGGGCAGTGGAGTTTCACCCTGTGACATCTATCCTGCAACAGAGGGCAGTGGAGTTTCACCCTGTGACTCTATCCTGTAACAGAGGGCAGTGGTCTTTCACCCTGTGACTCTATCCTGTAATAGAGGGCAGTGGAGTTTCGCCCTGTGAATCTATCCTGTAACAGAAGGCAGTGGAGTTTCGCCCTGTGACTCTATCCTGTAACAGATGGCAGTGGAGTTTCGCCCTGTGACTCTGTCCTGTAACAGAGGGCAGTGGAGTTTCACCCTGTGACTCTATCCTGTAACAGAGGGCAGTGGAGTTTCGCCCTGTGACTCTATCCTGTAACAGAGGGCAGTGGTGTTTCGCCCTGTGACTCTATCCTGTAACAGAGGGCAGTGGAGTTTCGCCCTGTGACTCTATCCTGTAACAGAGGGCAGTGGAGTTTCGCCCTGTGACTCTGTCCTGTAACAGAGGGCAGTGGAGTTTCGCCCTGTGACTCTGTCCTGTAACAGAGGGCAGTGGAGTTTCACCCTGTGACTCTATCCTGTAACAGAGGGCAGTGGAGTTTCGCCCTGTGACTCTATCCTGTAACAGAGGGCAGTGGAGTTTCGCCCTGTGACTCTATCCTGTAACAGAGGGCAGTGGAGTTTCACCCTGTGACTCTATCCTGCAACAGAGGGCAGTGGAGTTTCACCCTGTGACTCTATCCTGTAACAGAGGGCAGTGGTCTTTCACCCTGTGACTCTATCCTGTAATAGAGGGCAGTGGAGTTTCGCCCTGTGAATCTATCCTGTAACAGAAGGCAGTGGAGTTTCACCCTGTGACATCTATCCTGTAACAGAGGGCAGTGGTCTTTCACCCTGTGACTCTATCCTGTAACAAAAGGCAGTGGAGTTTCACCCTATGATTCTATCCTGTAACAGAGGGCAGTGGAGTTTTGCCCTGTGACTCTATCCTGTAACAGAGGGCAGTGGAGTTTCACCCTGTGACTCTATCCTGTAACAGAGGGCAGTGGAGTTTCACCCTGTGACATCTATCCTGTAACAGAGGGCAGTGGAGTTTCACCCTGTGACTCTATCCTGTAACAGAGGGCAGTGGAGTTTCGCCCTGTGACTCTATCCTGTAACAGAGGGCAGTGGAGTTTCACCCTGTGACTCTATCCTGTAACAGAGGGCAGTGGAGTTTTGCCCTGTGACTCTGTCCTGTAACAGAGGACAGTGGAGTTTCACCCTGTGACTCTATCCTGTAACAGAGGACAGTGGAGTTTCGCCCTGTGACTCTGTCCTGTAACAGAGGGCAGTGGAGTTTCACCCTGTGACATCTATCCTGCAACAGAGGGCAGTGGAGTTTCACCCTGTGACTCTATCCTGTAACAGAGGGCAGTGGTCTTTCACCCTGTGACTCTATCCTGTAATAGAGGGCAGTGGAGTTTCGCCCTGTGAATCTATCCTGTAACAGAAGGCAGTGGAGTTTCGCCCTGTGACTCTATCCTGTAACAGATGGCAGTGGAGTTTCGCCCTGTGACTCTGTCCTGTAACAGAGGGCAGTGGAGTTTCACCCTGTGACTCTATCCTGTAACAGAGGGCAGTGGAGTTTCGCCCTGTGACTCTATCCTGTAACAGAGGGCAGTGGTGTTTCGCCCTGTGACTCTATCCTGTAACAGAGGGCAGTGGAGTTTCGCCCTGTGACTCTATCCTGTAACAGAGGGCAGTGGAGTTTCGCCCTGTGACTCTGTCCTGTAACAGAGGGCAGTGGAGTTTCGCCCTGTGACTCTGTCCTGTAACAGAGGGCAGTGGAGTTTCACCCTGTGACTCTATCCTGTAACAGAGGGCAGTGGAGTTTCGCCCTGTGACTCTATCCTGTAACAGAGGGCAGTGGAGTTTCGCCCTGTGACTCTATCCTGTAACAGAGGGCAGTGGAGTTTCACCCTGTGACTCTATCCTGCAACAGAGGGCAGTGGAGTTTCACCCTGTGACTCTATCCTGTAACAGAGGGCAGTGGTCTTTCACCCTGTGACTCTATCCTGTAATAGAGGGCAGTGGAGTTTCGCCCTGTGAATCTATCCTGTAACAGAAGGCAGTGGAGTTTCACCCTGTGACATCTATCCTGTAACAGAGGGCAGTGGTCTTTCACCCTGTGACTCTATCCTGTAACAAAAGGCAGTGGAGTTTCACCCTATGATTCTATCCTGTAACAGAGGGCAGTGGAGTTTTGCCCTGTGACTCTATCCTGTAACAGAGGGCAGTGGAGTTTCACCCTGTGACTCTATCCTGTAACAGAGGGCAGTGGAGTTTCACCCTGTGACATCTATCCTGTAACAGAGGGCAGTGGAGTTTCACCCTGTGACTCTATCCTGTAACAGAGGGCAGTGGTCTTTCACCCTGTGACTCTATCCTGTAATAGAGGGCAGTGGAGTTTCGCCCTGTGAATCTATCCTGTAACAGAAGGCAGTGGAGTTTCGCCCTGTGACTCTATCCTGTAACAGATGGCAGTGGAGTTTCACCCTGTGACTCTGTCCTGTAACAGAGGGCTGTGGAGTTTCACCCTGTGACTCTGTCCTGTAACAGAGGGCAGTGGAGTTTCACCCTGTGACTCTATCCTGCAACAGAGGGCAGTGGAGTTTCGCCCTGTGACTCTATCCTGTAACAGAGGGCAGTGGTGTTTCGGCCTTTGACTCTATCCTGTAACAGAGGGCAGTGGAGTTTCGCCCTGTGACTCTATCCTGTAACAGAGGGCAGTGGAGTTTCGCCCTGTGACTCTGTCCTGTAACAGAGGGCAGTGGAGTTTCGCCCTGTGACTCTGTCCTGTAACAGAGGGCAGTGGAGTTTCACCCTGTGACTCTATCCTGTAACAGAGGGCAGTGGAGTTTCGCCCTGTGACTCTATCCTGTAACAGAGGGCAGTGGAGTTTCGCCCTGTGACTCTATCCTGTAACAGAGGACAGTGGAGTTTCACCCTGTGACTCTATCCTGTAACAGAGGGCAGTGGAGTTTCGCCCTGTGACTCTGTCCTGTAACAGAGGGCTGTGGAGTTTCACCCTGTGACTCTGTCCTGTAACAGAGGGCAGTGGAGTTTTGCCCTGTGACTCTGTCCTGTAACAGAGGACAGTGGAGTTTCGCCCTGTGACTCTATCCTGTAACAGAGGGCAGTGGAGTTTCACCCTGTGACTCTATCCTGTAACAGAGGACAGTGGAGTTTCGCCCTGTGACTCTGTCCTGTAACAGAGGGCAGTGGAGTTTCGCCCTGTGACTCTATCCTGTAACAGAGGGCAGTGGAGTTTCGCCCTGTGACTCTATCCTGTAACAGAGGGTAGTGGAGTTTCGCCCTGTGACTCTATCCTGTAACAGAGGGCAGTGGTGTTTCGCCCTGTGACTCTATCCTGTAACAGAGGGCAGTGGAGTTTCACCCTGTGACTCTATCCTGTAACAGAGGGCAGTGGAGTTTCACCCTGTGACTCTATCCTGTAACAGAGGGCAGTGGAGTTTCGCCCTGTGACTCTATCCTGTAACAGAGGGCAGTGGAGTTTCGCCCTGTGACTCTATCCTGTAACAGAGGGCAGCGGAGTGTCGCCCTGTGACTCTATCCTGTAACAGAGGGCAGTGGAGTTTCACCCTGTGACTCTATCCTGTAACAGAGGGCAGTGGTCTTTCACCCTGTGACTCTATCCTGTAACAGAGGGCAGTGGAGTTTCGCCCTGTGACTCTATCCTGTAACAGAGGGCAGTGGAGTTTCACCCTGTGACTCTATCCTGTAACAGAGGGCAGTGGAGTTTCGCCCTGTGACTCTGTCCTGTAACAGAGGACAGTGGAGTTTCACCCTGTGACTCTATCCTGTAACAGAGGGCAGTGGAGTTTCGCCCTGTGACGCTATCCTGTAACAGAGGGCAGTGGAGTTTCGCCCTGTGACTCTATCCTGTAACAAAATGCAGTGGAGTTTCACCCTATGACTCTATCCTGTAACAGAGGGCAGTGGAGTTTCGCCCTGTGACTCTATCCTGTAACAGAGGGCAGTGGAGTTTCACCCTGTGACTCTATCCTGTAACAGAGGGCAGTGGAGTTTCACCCTGTGACATCTATCCTGTAACAGAGGGCAGTGGAGTTTCACCCTGTGACTCTATCCTGTAACAGAGGGCAGTGGTCTTTCACCCTGTGACTCTATCCTGTAATAGAGGGCAGTGGAGTTTCGCCCTGTGAATCTATCCTGTAACAGAAGGCAGTGGAGTTTCACCCTGTGACATCTATCCTGTAACAGAGGGCAGTGGTCTTTCACCCTGTGACTCTATCCTGTAACAGAGGGCAGTGGAGTTTCGCCCTGTGACTCTATCCTGTAACAGAGGGCAGTGGAGTTTCACCCTGTGACTCTATCCTGTAACAGAGGACAGTGGAGTTTCACCCTGTGACTCTATCCTGTAACAAAAGGCAGTGGAGTTTCACCCTATGACGCTATCCTGTAACAGAGGGCAGTGGTGTTTCGCCCTGTGACTCTATCCTGTAACAGAGGGCAGTGGAGTTTCGCCCTGTGACTCTATCCTGTAACAGAGGACAGTGGAGTTTCACCCTGTGACTCTATCCTGTAACAGAGGGCAGTGGAGTTTCGCCCTGTGACTCTGTCCTGTAACAGAGGGCTGTGGAGTTTCACCCTGTGACTCTGTCCTGTAACAGAGGGCAGTGGAGTTTCACCCTGTGACTCTATCCTGTAACAGAGGGCAGTGGAGTTTCGCCCTGTGACTCTATCCTGTAACAGAGGCCAGTGGAGTTTCACCCTGTGACTCTATCCTGTAACAGAGGGCAGTGGAGTTTTGCCCTGTGACTCTGTCCTGTAACAGAGGACAGTGGAGTTTCGCCCTGTGACTCTATCCTGTAACAGAGGGCAGTGGAGTTTCACCCTGTGACTCTATCCTGTAACAGAGGACAGTGGAGTTTCGCCCTGTGACTCTGTCCTGTAACAGAGGGCAGTGGAGTTTCGCCCTGTGACTCTATCCTGTAACAGAGGGCAGTGGAGTTTCGCCCTGTGACTCTATCCTGTAACAGAGGGTAGTGGAGTTTCGCCCTGTGACTCTATCCTGTAACAGAGGGCAGTGGTGTTTCGCCCTGTGACTCTATCCTGTAACAGAGGGCAGTGGAGTTTCACCCTGTGACTCTATCCTGTAACAGAGGGCAGTGGAGTTTCACCCTGTGACTCTATCCTGTAACAGAGGGCAGTGGAGTTTCGCCCTGTGACTCTATCCTGTAACAGAGGGCAGTGGAGTTTCGCCCTGTGACTCTATCCTGTAACAGAGGGCAGCGGAGTGTCGCCCTGTGACTCTATCCTGTAACAGAGGGCAGTGGAGTTTCACCCTGTGACTCTATCCTGTAACAGAGGGCAGTGGTCTTTCACCCTGTGACTCTATCCTGTAACAGAGGGCAGTGGAGTTTCGCCCTGTGACTCTATCCTGTAACAGAGGGCAGTGGAGTTTCACCCTGTGACTCTATCCTGTAACAGAGGGCAGTGGAGTTTCGCCCTGTGACTCTGTCCTGTAACAGAGGACAGTGGAGTTTCACCCTGTGACTCTATCCTGTAACAGAGGGCAGTGGAGTTTCGCCCTGTGACGCTATCCTGTAACAGAGGGCAGTGGAGTTTCGCCCTGTGACTCTATCCTGTAACAAAATGCAGTGGAGTTTCACCCTATGACTCTATCCTGTAACAGAGGGCAGTGGAGTTTCGCCCTGTGACTCTATCCTGTAACAGAGGGCAGTGGAGTTTCACCCTGTGACTCTATCCTGTAACAGAGGGCAGTGGAGTTTCACCCTGTGACATCTATCCTGTAACAGAGGGCAGTGGAGTTTCACCCTGTGACTCTATCCTGTAACAGAGGGCAGTGGTCTTTCACCCTGTGACTCTATCCTGTAATAGAGGGCAGTGGAGTTTCGCCCTGTGAATCTATCCTGTAACAGAAGGCAGTGGAGTTTCACCCTGTGACATCTATCCTGTAACAGAGGGCAGTGGTCTTTCACCCTGTGACTCTATCCTGTAACAGAGGGCAGTGGAGTTTCGCCCTGTGACTCTATCCTGTAACAGAGGGCAGTGGAGTTTCACCCTGTGACTCTATCCTGTAACAGAGGACAGTGGAGTTTCACCCTGTGACTCTATCCTGTAACAAAAGGCAGTGGAGTTTCACCCTATGACTCTATCCTGTAACAGAGGGCAGTGGAGTTTCGCCCTGTGACTCTGTCCTGTAACAGAGGGCAGTGGAGTTTCACCCTGTGACTCTATCCTGTAACAGAGGGCAGTGGAGTTTCGCCCTGTGACTCTATCCTGTAACAGAGGGCAGTGGAGTTTCACCCTGTGACTCTATCCTGTAACAGAGGGCAGTGGAGTTTCACCCTGTGACTCTATCCTGTAACAGAGGGCAGTGGAGTTTCGCCCTGTGACTCTATCCTGTAACAGAGGGCAGTGGAGTTTCACCCTGTGACTCTATCCTGTAACAGAGGGCAGTGGAGTTTCGCCCTGTGACTCTATCCTGTAACAGAGGGCAGTGGAGTTTCGCCCTGTGACTCTATCCTGTAACACAGGGCAGTGGAGTTTCGCCCTGTGACTCTATCCTGTAACAGAGGGCAGTGGAGTTTCGCCCTGTGACTCTATCCTGTAACAGAGGACAGTGGAGTTTCACCCTGTGACTCTATCCTGTAACAGAGGGCAGTGGAGTTTCGCCCTGTGACTCTGTCCTGTAACAGAGGGCAGTGGAGTTTCGCCCTGTGACTCTGTCCTGTAACAGAGCGCAGTGGAGTTTCACCCTGTGACTCTATCCTGTAACAGAGGGCAGTGGAGTTTCGCCCTGTGACTCTATCTTGTAACAGAGGGCAGTGGAGTTTCACCCTGTGACTCTATCCTGTAACAGAGGGCAGTGGAGTTTCGCCCTGTGACTCTATCCTGTAACAGAGGGCAGTGGAGTTTCACCCTGTGACTCTATCCTGTAACAGAGGGCAGTGGTGTTTCGCCCTGTGACTCTATCCTGTAACAGAGGGCAGTGGAGTTTCACCCTGTGACTCTATCCTGTAACAGAGGGCAGTGGAGTTTCGCCCTGTGACTCTATCCTGTAACAGAGGGCAGTGGAGTTTCGCCCTGTGACTCTATCCTGTAACACAGGGCAGTGGAGTTTCACCCTGTGACTCTATCCTGTAACAGAGGGCAGTGGAGTTTCGCCCTGTGACTCTATCCTGTAACAGAGGGCAGTGGAGTTTCGCCCTGTGACTCTGTCCTGTAACAGAGGGCAGTGGAGTTTCGCCCTGTGACTCTATCCTGTAACAGAGGGCAGTGGAGTTTCACCCTGTGACTCTATCCTGTAACAGAGGGCAGTGGAGTTTCGCCCTGTGACTCTATCCTGTAACAGAGGGCAGTGGAGTTTCACCCTGTGACTCTATCCTGTAACAGAGGACAGTGGAGTTTCGCCCTGTGACTCTATCCTGTAACAGAGGGCAGTGGAGTTTCACCCTGTGACTCTGCCCTGTAACAGAGGGCAGTGGAGTTTCACCCTGTGACTCTATCCTGTAACAGAGGGCAGTGGAGTTTCGCCCTGTGACTCTATCCTATAACAGAGGGCAGTGGAGTTTCACCCTGTGACTCTATCCTGTAACAGAGGGCAGTGGAGTTTCACCCTGTGACTCTATCCTGTAACAGAGGGCAGTGGAGTTTCGCCCTGTGACTCTATCCTGTAACAGAGGGCAGTGGAGTTTCGCCCTGTGACTCTATCCTGTAACAGAGGGCAGTGGAGTTTCGCCCTGTGACTCTATCCTGTAACAGAGGGCAGTGGAGTTTCGCCCTGTGACTCTATCCTGTAACAGAGGGCAGTGGAGTTTCGCCCTGTGACTCTATCCTGTAACAGAGGACAGTGGAGTTTCGCCCTGTGACTCTATCCTGTAACAGAGGGCAGTGGAGTTTCGCCCTGTGACTCTATCCTGTAACAGAGGGCAGTGGAGTTTCGCCCTGTGACTCTATCCTGTTACACAGGGCAGTGGAGTTTCACCCTGTGACTCTATCCTGTAACAGAGGGCAGTGGTCTTTCGCCCTGTGACTCTCTCCTGTAACAGAGGGCAGTGGAGTTTCGCCCTGTGACTCTATCCTGTAACAGAGGGCAGTGGAGTTTCGCCCTGTGACTCTATCCTGTAACAGAGGGCAGTGGAGTTTCACCCTGTGACTCTATCCTGTAACAGAGGGCAGTGGAGTTTCGCCCTGTGACTCTATCCTGTAACAGAGGGCAGTAGAGTTTCACCCTATGACTCTATCGTGTAACAGAGGACAGTGGAGTTTCGCCCTGTGACTCTATCCTGTAACAGAGGGCAGTGGAGTTTCACCCTGTGACTCTGTCCTGTAACAGAGGGCAGTGGAGTTTCACCCTGTGACTCTATCCTGTAACAGAGGGCAGTGGAGTTTCACCCTGTGACTCTGTCCTGTAACAGAGGGCAGTGGAGTTTCACCCTGTGACTCTGTCCTGTAACAGAGGGCAGTGGAGTTTCGCCCTGTGACTCTATCCTGTAACAGAGGGCAGTGGAGTTTCGCCCGTGACTCTATCCTGTAACAGAGGGCAGTGGAGTTTCGCCCTGTGACTCTATCCTGTAACAGAGGGCAGTGGAGTTTCGCCCTGTGACTCTATCCTGTAACAGAGGGCAGTGGAGTTTCGCCCTGTGACTGTATCCTGTAACAGAGGGCAGTGAAGTTTCGCCCTGTGACTCTATCCTGTAACAGAGGGCAGTGGAGTTTCGCCCTGTGACTCTATCCTGTAACAGAGGGCAGTGGAGTTTCACCCCGTGACTCTATCCTGTAACAGAGGGCAGTGGAGTTTCGCCCTGTGACTCTATCCTGTAACAGAGGGCAGTGGAGTTTCGCCCTGTGACTCTATCCTGTAACAGAGGGCAGTGGAGTTTCGCCCTGTGACTCTATCCTGTAACAGAGGGCAGTGGAGTTTCGCCCTGTGACTCTATCCTGTAACAGAGGACAGTGGAGTTTCTTCCTGTGTCTCTATCAGTGGGACGAGCTGAAGTGCTCTTGCAGAGGGCCGGCATGGACTCGACGGGCCGAATGGCCTCCTACTGTGCTGTAACCGTTCTACGAATCTATGAAATGTTTCCTTTTCAAGTTTATATCCAATTCACTTTAAAAGCTAGAATTGAATCTGCTTCCAGGCAGCGGATTCCAGATCAGAACAACTCGCTGCGCCAATCAATTTCTCCTCATTTACCCTCGAGTTGTTTTGCCAATTACCTTAGATCTGTGTCCTCTGGTTACCGATCCTCCTGGCAGTGGAAACACTGTCTCCCCATCTATCTAAACCCCTATTATTACACTTCACAATTTTGAACACGTCTACTAAATCTCCCCTTAACCTTCTCTGCCCTAAGGAGAACCCAGCTTCTGAACCCTCCCCAAGGCCTTGACACCCTTCCTGTAGTGCGGTGCCTAGAATTGGACACAATACAGGAAACTCTCGATTTACCGGCACCTAAATAACCGGAAATCCCTGTTAACCGGCAAAATTCAGGAGTAGATTCCGGTAAGTTTTACTTCATATTAGTGGCCGTTCCTGGATCTGTGGCTGTGTAACTGGGGTTCCTGCACTTGTTGCTAAGCAACAGGGACGCTTGGTCTGTGGCCGGAGTTCCTGCACATGTTGCTAAGCAACAGGGAAGCCTGGATTTGTTGCTGTGTACGGAGCTCTCGTACCTTTTAAAACTATACCTCTCTGTAATCCGGACTTTTTGATAAACCGGCACTGTAGTGTATGTACCTTTAAGAGGAACTATGTTTTTTTGAAGCCCCTGTGTACTGTAGTACCGGTAGTGACCACTCGGGTATATAAGCCTGTATAGCGTCTTGTATAGTTAGTTCACCTCCAGACTTTGTTCAGTAAACACTTGTTAAATCAACTCCTGCATTCCGTGTCTCCATTAACACACGGATTCAACAGGCACCACGCCGGTCCCGTCAGTGCCGGATAATAAAGAGTTTCCTGTACTCCAGCCGAGGCCTAACCAGTGATTTATAAAGGGGATTATTCAGGACACCCCAAACCACTTTACTGCAAATGAAGTACTTTTTGAAGTGTAGTCACTGTTGTAATGTACAATCGCGGCCGCCAGTTTGCGCACAGCAAGCTCTCACAAACAGCAATGTGATAATGATCAGATCATCTGTTTTTAGTGATGTTGGTTGAAGGATAAATAATGGCCAGGACACCGGGACGAACTCCCCTGCTCTTTTTCGAAATAGTGCCATGGGATCTTTTACATCCACCTGAGAGGGCAGACGGGGCCTCGGTTTAACGTCTCATCCGAAAGGTGGCACGTCTGACAGTGCGGCGCTCCCTCAGTACTGCCCCTCCGATGGTGAAGCACTCCCTCAGTACTGCTCCTCCGACAGTGCGGCGCTCCCTCAGTACTGCCCCTCCGACAGTGCGGCGCTCCCTCAGGACTGCCCCTCCGACAGTGCGGCGCTCCCTCAGTACTGCCCCTCCGACAGTGCGGCGCTCCCTCAGTACTACCCCACCGACGGTGCGGCACTCCCTCAGTACTACCCCTCCGACAGTGCGGCGCTCCCTCAGTACTGCCCCTCCGACAGTGGGGCACTCCCTCAGTACTACCCCTCTGACAGTGCAGCGTTCCCTTAGTGCTGCCCCTCTGACAGTGCGGCACTTCCTCAGTACTGCCCCTCCGACAGTGCGGCACTGCCTCTCCGACAGTGCGGCACTCCCTCAGTACTGCCCCTCCGACAGTGCGGCGCTCCCTCAGTACTGCCCCTCCGACAGTGCGGCGCTCCCTCAGTACTGTCCCTCCAACAGTGCCGCGCTCCCTCAGTACCGCCCCTCCCACAGTGCAGCGCTCCCTCATCACTGCCCCTCCGACAGTGCGGCGCTCCCTCAGTACTGCCCCTCCGACAGTGTGGCGCTCCATCAGTACTACCCCTCCGACAGTGCGGCGCTCCCTCAGTACTGCCCCTCCGACAGTGCGACGCTCCCTCAGTACTGCCCCTCCGACAGTGCGGCGCTCCCTCAGTGCTGCCCCTCCGACAGTGCGGCGCTCCCTCAGTACTGCCCCTCCGACAGTGTGGCGCTCCCTCAGTACTGCCCCTCCGACAGTGCGGCGCTCCCTCAGTACTGCCCCTCCGACAGTGCGGTGCTCCCTCAGTACTCCCCCTCCGACAGTGCAGCGCTCCCTCAGTGCTGCCCCTCCGACAGTGCGGCACTCCCTCAGTACTGCCCCTCCGACAGTGCGGCGCTCCCTCAGTACTGCCCCTCCGACAGTGCCGCGCTCCCTCAGCACTGCCCCTCCGACAGTGCGGCGCTCCCTCAGTACTGCCCCTCTGACAGTGCGGCGCTCCCTCAGTACTGCCCCTCCCACAGTGCGGCACTCCCTCAGTACTGCCCCTCCGACAGTGCGGCGCTCCCTCAGTACTGGCACTGGGAGTGTCAGCCTGGATTTTGTGCTCAAGTCTCGGGATTGGTTATGAAACGCTTTGGGACATCCTGAGGTTGTGAAAGGCACTATAGAAATGCAAGAACTTTAAAAACTTTATAATATTACATTAAGTACCTAAAATGGAATTTTAATTTTTGGGCTATCAGATGCCGAAGAGCTGAAGATTGACCAGATCGCAACCCGTTAAATAGGGAGCGTTTGTGGACATTAGAATAGACTCAGTGGCAGCTCGGATGCGGAAAGCCGTCTGTGGTGCGTGGGGTGTTAACTTGCCTCCTCTTTATCTTCAATCTAATCCTTGTCTTGGGCACTTACCTGAAGACGAGGGAACAGTTTTGCCAGTCGAATGGGAAATAAGTCACGGCAATAGGACAGGCACTTCGATATATAGCAGGCGGCAGCCAGTATATACCGCCATCATTGGAGAGAAGTACGTTAGCGAAGTAAGCAATTTCAAACTGACCATCAACGCTACAGAGAGGGAGAGAGAGAGAACGCAGCAGTCAGGACACTGCAAGACCTTCCATCATTCACATAGTGTCACAGGATAACAGAGAGCTGGGAGTGTGTTACAGGATAACAGAGAGCTGAGAGTGTGTTACAGGACAATATTGAGCTGGGAGTGTGTTACAGGATCATAGTGAGCTGGGAGTGTGTCACAGGATAACAGAGAGCTGGGAGTGTGTTACATGATAATAGTGAGCTGGGAGTGTGTCACAGGATAACAGAGAGCTGGGAGTGTGTCGCAGGATAACAGAGAGCTGGGAGTGTGTCGCAGGATAACAGAGAGCTGGGAGTGTGTCACAGGATAACAGAGAGCTGGGAGTGTGTTACAGGATAACAGAGAGCTGGGAGTGTGTCACAGGATCAGAGTGAGCTGGGAGTGTGTCGCAGGATAACAGAGAGCTGGGAGTGTGTCGCAGGATAACAGAGAGCTGGGAGTGTGTCACAGTATAACAGAGAGCTGGGAGTGTGTCACAGGATAATAGAGAGCTGGGAGTGTGTCACAGGATCATAGTGAGCTGGGAGTGTGTCACAGGATAATAGTGAGCTGGGAGTGTGTCACAGGATAACAGAGAGCTGGGAGTGTGTCACAGGATAACAGAGAGCTGGGAGTGTGTTACAGGATAACAGAGAGCTGGGAGTGTGTCACAGGATCATAGTGAGCTGGGAGTGTGTCACAGGATAACAGAGAGCTGGGAGTGTGTCACAGGATAACAGTGAGCTGGGAGTGTGTCACAGGATCATAGTGAGCTGGGAGTGTGTCACAGGATAACAGAGAGCTGGGAGTGTGTTACAGGATAACAGAGAGCTGGGAGTGTGTCACAGGATAACAGAGAGCTGGGAGTGTGTTACAGGACAATAGTGAGCTGGGAGTGTGTCACAGGATAACAGAGAGCTGGGAGTGTGTCACAGGATCATAGTGAGCTGGGAGTGTGTCACAGGATAATAGTGAGCTGGGAGTGTGTTACAGGATAACAGAGAGCTGGGAGTGTGTCACAGGATAACAGAGAGCTGGGAGTGTGTCACAGGATCATAGTGAGCTGGGAGTGTGTCACAGGATAACGGAGAGCTGGGAGTGTGTCACAGGATAATAGTGAGCTGGGAGTGTGTCACAGGATAACAGAGAGCTGGGAGTGTGTCACAGGATAACAGTGAGCTGGGAGTGTGTCACAGGATAACAGAGAGCTGGGAGTGTGCCACAGGATCATAGTGAGCTGGGAGTGTGTCACAGGATAACGGAGAGCTGGGAGTGTGTCACAGGATCATAGTGAGCTGGGAGTGTGTTACAGGACAATATTGAGCTGGGAGCGTGTCACAGGATAACAGAGAGCTGGGAGTGTGTCACAGGATAACAGAGAGCTGGGAGTGTGTCACAGGATCATAGTGAGCTGGGAGTGTGTCACAGGATAACGGAGAGCTGGGAGTGTGTCACAGGATCATAGTGAGCTGGGAGTGTGTTACAGGATAACAGTGAGCTGGGAGTGTGTCACAGGATAACAGAGAGCTGGGAGTGTGTCACAGGATAACAGAGAGCTGGGAGTGTGTCACAGGATCATAGTGAGCTGGGAGTGTGTCACAGGATAACAGAGAGCTGGGAGTGTGTCACAGGATAACAGAGAGCTGGGAGTGTGTCACAGGATAACAGAGAGCTGGGAGTGTGTCACAGGATAACAGAGAGCTGGGAGTGTGTCACGGGATAACAGAGAGCTGGGAGTGTGTCACAGGATAACAGAGAGCTGGGAGTGTGTCACAGGATAACAGAGAGCTGGGAGTGTGTCACAGGATCATAGTGAGCTGGGAGTGTGTTACAGGATAACAGAGAGCTGGGAGTGTGTTACAGGATAACAGAGAGCTGGGAGTGTGTCACAGGATAACAGAGAGCTGGGAGTGTGTCACAGGATAACAGAGAGCTGGGAGTGTGTCACAGGATCATAGTGAGCTGGGAGTGTGTCACAGGATAACAGAGAGCTGGGAGTGTGTTACAGGATAACAGAGCTGGGAGTGTGTTACAGGATAACAGAGAGCTGGGAGTGTGTCACAGGATAACAGAGAGCTGGGAGTGTGTTACAGGATAACAGAGAGCTGGGAGTGTGTTACAGGATCATAGTGAGCTGGGAGTGTGTCACAGGATAACAGAGAGCTGGGAGTGTGTTACAGGATAACAGAGAGCTGGGAGTGTGTCACAGGATAACAGTGAGCTGGGAGTGTGTCACAGGATAACAGAGAGCTGGGAGTGTGTTACAGGATAACAGAGAGCTGGGAGTGTGTTACAGGATAACAGAGCTGGGAGTGTGTTACAGGACAATAGTGAGCTGGGAGTGTGTCACAGGATCATAGTGAGGTGGGAGTGTGTCACAGGATAACGGTGAGCTGGGAGTGTGTTACAGGATCATATTGAGGTGGGAGTGTGTCACAGGATAACAGAGAGCTGGGAGTGTGTTACAGGACAATATTGAGCTGGGAGTGTGTCACAGGATAACAGAAAACTGGGAGTGTGTTACAGGATAACAGTGAGCTGGGAGTGTGTCACAGGATAACAGAGAGCTGGGAGTGTGTTACAGGACAATATTGAGCTGGGAGTGTGTCACAGGATAATAGTGAGCTGGGAGTGCGTTACAGGATAATAGAGAGCTGGGAGTGTGTCACAGGATAACAGAGAGCTGGGAGTGTGTCACAGGATCATAGTGAGCTGGGAGTGTGTTACAGGATCATAGTGAGCTGGGGGTGTGTCACAGGATAACAGAGCTGGGAGTGTGTCACAGGATAACAGTGAGCTGGGAGTGTGTTACAGGATCATAGTGAGCTGGGGGTGTGTCACAGGATAACAGAGAGCTGGGAGTGTGTCACATGACAATAGCGATCTGGGAGTGTGTTACAGGACAATAGTGAGCTGGGAGTGTGTCACAGGACAATAGTGAGCTGGGAGTGTGTCATGGGATAATAGGGAGCTGGGGGTGTGTCACAGGACAATAGTGAGCTGGGAGTATGTCATGGGATAATAGAGAGCTGGGAGTGTGTTGCAGGACAATAGTCAGCTGGGAGTGTATCACAGGATTATAGTGAGCTGGGAGTGTGTCACAGGATAATAGAGCTGGGAGTGTGTTACAGGATAATAGAGAGCTGGGAGTGTGTTGCAGGACAATAGTGAGCTGGGAGTGTGTCACAGGATAATAGAGATGGGAGTGTGTCACAGGATAATAGAGAGCTGGGAGTGTGTTGCAGGACAATAGTGAGCTGGGAGTGTATCACAGGATTATAGTGAGCTGGGAGTGTATCACAGGATTATAGTGAGCTGGGAGTGTGTCACAGGATAATAGAGAGCTGGGAGTGTGTTGCAGGACAATAGTGAGCTGGGAGTGTGTCACAGGATAATAGAGCTGGGAGTGTGTTGCAGGATAATAGTGAGCTGGGAGTGTGTTGCAGGATAATGGAGAGTTGGGAGTGTGCTACAGGATAATAGTGAGCTGGGAGTGTGTCAGAGGATAATAGAGAGCTGGGAGTGTGTTACAGGACAATAGTGAGCTGGGAGTGTGTTACAAGACAATAGTGAGCTGGGAGTGTGTTACAAGAAAATTGTGAGCTGGGAGTCTGTCACAGGATAATAGAGAGCTGGGAGTGTGTCACAGGATAATAGATGGCTGTGGGTGTGTTACAGGATAATAGTGAGCTGGGAGTGTGTTACAGGATAATAGTGAGCTGGGAGTGTGTTACAGGACAATTGTGAGCTGGGAGTGTGTCACAGGATAATAGTGAGCTAGGAGTGTGTTACAGGATAACAGTGAGCTGGGAGTGTGTTACCTGATAACAGTGAGCTGGGAGTGTGTTACAGGACAATAGTGAGCTGGAAATATGTTACAAGGTAATAGTGAACTGGGCGTGTGTTACAGGTTAATAGTGAGCTGGGAGTGTGTTACAGGACCATAGTGAGTTGGGAGTGTGTTACAGGATAATAGAGAGCTGGGCGTGTGTTACAGGATAACAGTGAGCTGGGAGTGTGTTACAGGACAATAGAGAGCTGGGAGTGTGTTGCAAGATCATAGTGAGCTGGGAGTGTGTTAACAGGGTAATAGTGAGCTGGGAGTGTGTTACAGGATAATAGTGAGCTGGGAGTGTGTTACAGGATAATAGTGAGCTGGGAGTGTGTTACAGGACAATAGTGAGCGGGGAGTGTGTTACAGGACAATAGTGAGCTGGGAGTGTGTTACAGGATAATAGTCAGCTGGGAGTGTGTTACAGGATGATAGTGAGCTGGGAGTGTGTTACAGGATAATACAGAGCTGGGAGTGTGTTACAGGACAATAGTGAGCTGGGAGTGTGTCACAGGATAATAGTGAGCCGGGAGTGTGTTACAGGATAATAGTGAGCTGGGACTGTGTTACAGGGTAATAGTGAGCTGGGAGTGTGTTACAGGATAATAGTGAGCTGGGAGTGTGTTACAGGACAATAGTGAGCTGGGAGTGTGTTACAAGGTAATAGTGGGCTGGGAGTGTGTTACAGGACAATGGTGAGCTGGGAGTGTGTTACAGGGTAATAGTGAGCTGGGAGTGTATTACAGGATAATAGTGAGCTGGGAGTGTGTTACAGGATAATAGTGAGCTGGGACTGTGTTACAGGATAATACTGAGCTGGGAGTGTGTTACAGGACGATAGTGAGCTGGGAGTATGTTACAGGATAATACAGAGCTGGGAGTGTGTTACAGGACAATAGTGAGCTGGGAGTGTGTTACAGGATAATAGTGAGCTGGGAGTGTGTTACAGGATAGTAGTGAGCTGGGACAGTGTTACAGGATAATAGTGAGCTGGGAGTGTGTTACAGGATAATAGTGAGCTGGGAGTGTGTTACAGGACAAGAGTGAGCTGGGAGTGTGTTACAGGCTAATAGTGAGCTGGGAGTGTGTTACAGGATAATACTGAGCTGGGAGTGTGTTACAGGATAGTAGTGAGCTGGGACTGTGTTACAGGATAATAGTGAGCTGGGAGTGTGTTACAGGATAATAGTGAGCTGGGAGTGTGTTACAGGACAATAGTGAGCTGGGAGTGTGTCACAGGATAACAGAGAGCTGGGAGTGTGTCACAGGATAACAGAGAGCTGGGAGTGTGTTACAGGATAACAGAGAGCTGGGAGTGTGTCACAGGATCATAGTGAGCTGGGAGTGTGTCACAGGATAACAGAGAGCTGGGAGTGTGTCACAGGATAACAGAGAGCTGGGAGTGTGTCACAGGATCATAGTGAGCTGGGAGTGTGTCACAGGATAACAGAGAGCTGGGAGTGTGTTACAGGATAACAGAGAGCTGGGAGTGTGTCACAGGATAACAGAGAGCTGGGAGTGTGTTACAGGACAATAGTGAGCTGGGAGTGTGTCACAGGATAACAGAGAGCTGGGAGTGTGTCACAGGATCATAGTGAGCTGGGAGTGTGTCACAGGATAACAGAGAGCTGGGAGTGTGTTACAGGATAACAGAGAGCTGGGAGTGTGTCACAGGATAACAGAGAGCTGGGAGTGTGTCACAGGATCATAGTGAGCTGGGAGTGTGTCACAGGATAACGGAGAGCTGGGAGTGTGTCACAGGATAATAGTGAGCTGGGAGTGTGTCACAGGATAACAGAGAGCTGGGAGTGTGTCACAGGATAACAGTGAGCTGGGAGTGTGTCACAGGATAACAGAGAGCTGGGAGTGTGTCACAGGATCATAGTGAGCTGGGAGTGTGTCACAGCATAACGGAGAGCTGGGAGTGTGTCACAGGATCATAGTGAGCTGGGAGTGTGTTACAGGACAATATTGAGCTGGGAGTGTGTCACAGGATAACAGAGAGCTGGGAGTGTGTCACAGGATAACAGAGAGCTGGGAGTGTGTCACAGGATAACAGAGAGCTGGGAGTGTGTCACAGGATCATAGTGAGCTGGGAGTGTGTTACAGGATAAAAGAGAGCTGGGAGTGTGTCACAGGATAACAGAGAGCTGGGAGTGTGTCACAGGATAACAGAGAGCTGGGAGCGTGTCACAGGATCATAGTGAGCTGGGAGTGTGTCACAGGATAACAGAGAGCTGGGAGTGTGTCACAGGATAACAGAGAGCTGGGAGTGTGTCACAGGATAACAGAGAGCTGGGAGTGTGTCACAGGATAACAGAGAGCTGGGAGTGTGTCACAGGATAACAGAGAGCTGGGAGTGTGTCACAGGATAACAGAGAGCTGGGAGTGTGTCACAGGATAACAGAGAGCTGGGAGTGTGTCACAGGATAACAGAGAGCTGGGAGTGTGTCACAGGATCATAGTGAGCTGGGAGTGTGTTACAGGATAACAGAGAGCTGGGAGTGTGTTACAGGACAATAGTGAGCTGGGAGTGTGTCACAGGATAACAGAGAGCTGGGAGTGTGTCACAGGATAACAGAGAGCTGGGAGTGTGTCACAGGATCATAGTGAGCTGGGAGTGTGTCACAGGATAACAGAGAGCTGGGAGTGTGTCACAGGATAACAGAGAGCTGGGAGTGTGTCACAGGATAACAGAGAGCTGGGAGTGTGTCACAGGATAACAGAGAGCTGGGAGTGTGTCACAGGATAACAGAGAGCTGGGAGTGTGTCACAGGATCATAGTGAGCTGGGAGTGTGTTACAGGACAACAGAGAGCTGGGAGTGTGTTACAGGATAACAGAGAGCTGGGAGTGTGTCACAGGATAACAGAGAGCTGGGAGTGTGTCACAGGATAACAGAGAGCTGGGAGTGTGTCACAGGATCATAGTGAGCTGGGAGTGTGTCACAGGATAACAGAGAGCTGGGAGTGTGTTACAGGATAACAGAGCTGGGAGTGTGTTACAGGATAACAGAGAGCTGGGAGTGTGTCACAGGATAACAGAGAGCTGGGTGTGTGTTACAGGATAACAGAGAGCTGGGAGTGTGTTACAGGATCATAGTGAGCTGGGAGTGTGTCACAGGATAACAGAGAGCTGGGAGTGTGTTACAGGATAACAGAGAGCTGGGAGTGTGTCACAGGATAACAGTGAGCTGGGAGTGTGTCACAGGATAACAGAGAGCTGGGAGTGTGTTACAGGATAACAGAGAGCTGGGAGTGTGTTACAGGATAACAGAGCTGGGAGTGTGTTACAGGACAATAGTGAGCTGGGAGTGTGTCACAGGATCATAGTGAGGTGGGAGTGTGTCACAGGATAACGGTGAGCTGGGAGTGTGTTACAGGATCATATTGAGGTGGGAGTGTGTCACAGGATAACAGAGAGCTGGGAGTGTGTTACAGGACAATATTGAGCTGGGAGTGTGTCACAGGATAACAGAAAACTGGGAGTGTGTCACAGGATAATAGTGAGCTGGGAGTGCGTTACAGGATAATAGAGAGCTGGGAGTGTGTCACAGGATAACAGAGAGCTGGGAGTGTGTTACAGGATAACAGAGAGCTGGGAGTGTGTCACAGGATCATAGTGAGCTGGGAGTGTGTTACAGGATCATAGTGAGCTGGGGGTGTGTCACAGGATAACAGAGCTGGGAGTGTGTCACAGGATAACAGTGAGCTGGGAGTGTGTCACAGGATAACAGAGAGCTGGGAGTGTGTCACATGACAATAGCGATCTGGGAGTGTGTTACAGGACAATAGTGAGCTGGGAGTGTGTCACAGGACAATAGTGAGCTGGGAGCGTGTCATGGGATAATAGAGAGCTGGGGGTGTGTCACAGGACAATAGTGAGCTGGGAGTATGTCATGGGATAATAGAGAGCTGGGAGTGTGTTGCAGGACAATAGTGAGCTGGGAGTGTATCACAGGATTATAGTGAGCTGGGAGTGTGTCACAGGATTATAGTGAGCTGGGAGTGTGTTACAGGACAATTGTGAGCTGGGAGTGTGTCACAGGATAATAGTGAGCTAGGAGTGTGTTACAGGATAACAGTGAGCTGGGAGTGTGTTACCTGATAACAGTGAGCTGGGAGTGTGTTACAGGACAATAGTGAGCTGGAAATATGTTACAAGGTAATAGTGAACTGGGCGTGTGTTACAGGTTAATAGTGAGCTGGGAGTGTGTTACAGGACCATAGTGAGCTGGGAGTGTGTTACAGGATAATAGAGAGCTGGGCGAGTGTTACAGGATAATAGTGAGCTGGGAGTGTGTTACAGGACAATAGAGAGCTGGGAGTGTGTTGCAAGATCATAGTGAGCTGGGAGTGTGTTAACAGGGTAATAGTGAGCTGGGAGTGTGTTACAGGATAATAGTGAGCTGGGAGTGTGTTACAGGATAATAGTGAGCTGGGAGTGTGTTACAGGACAATAGTGAGCGGGGAGTGTGTTACAGGACAATAGTGAGCTGGGAGTGTGTTACAGGACCATAGTGAGCTGGGCGTGTGTTACAGGTTAATAGTGAGCTGGGAGTGTGTTACAGGACCATAGTGAGCTGGGAGTGTGTTACAGGATAATAGAGAGCTGTGCGAGTGTTACAGGATAATAGTGAGCTGGGAGTGTGTTACAGGACAATAGAGAGCTGGGAGTGTGTTGCAAGATCATAGTGAGCTGGGAGTGTGTTAACAGGGTAATAGTGAGCTGGGAGTGTGTTACAGGATAATAGTGAGCTGGGAGTGTGTTACAGGATAATAGTCAGCTGGGAGTGTGTTACAGGATGATAGTGAGCTGGGAGTGTGTTACAGGATAATACAGAGCTGGGAGTGTGTTACAGGACAATAGTGAGCTGGGAGTGTGTCACAGGATAATAGTGAGCCAGGAGTGTGTTACAGGATAATAGTGAGCTGGGACTGTGTTACAGGGTAATAGTGAGCTGGGAGTGTGTTACAGGATAATAGTGAGCTGGGAGTGTGTTACAGGACAATAGTGAGCTGGGAGTGTGTTACAAGGTAATAGTGGGCTGGGAGTGTGTTACAGGACAATGGTGAGCTGGGAGTGTGTTACAGGGTAACAGTGAGCTGGGAGTGTATTACAGGATAATAGTGAGCTGGGAGTGTGTTACAGGATAATAGTGAGCTGGGACTGTGTTACAGGATAATACTGAGCTGGGAGTGTGTTACAGGACGACAGTGAGCTGGGAGTATGTTACAGGATAATACAGAGCTGGGAGTGTGTTGCAGGACAATAGTGAGCTGGGAGTGTGTTACAGGATAATAGTGAGCTGGGAGTGTGTTACAGGATAGTAGTGAGCTGGGACAGTGTTACAGGATAATAGTGAGCTGGGAGTGTGTTACAGGATAATAGTGAGCTGGGAGTGTGTTACAGGACAAGAGTGAGCTGGGAGTGTGTTACAGGCTAATAGTGAGCTGGGAGTGTGTTACAGGATAATAGTGAGCTGGGAGTGTGTTACAGGATAGTAGTGAGCTGGGACTGTGTTACAGGATAATAGTGAGCTGGGAGTGTGTTACAGGATAATAGTGAGCTGGGAGTGTGTTACAGGACAATAGTGAGCTGGGAGTGTGTTACAGGCTAATAGTGGGCTGGGAGTGTGTTACAGGATAATAGTGAGCTGGGAGTGTGTTACAGGACAATAGCGAGCTGGGAGTTGACTGTACAAAGCAAGCTCATGAAGAGGATACTCGCTTGTTCTCGAGGACGATTTCGGGAAGCCAGACCATGTCGGAAGGGACTCTGACCAGCTGAAGGCCTTCATAATCGGAGTTGTTCCAAGACAAGCGATAATCTTTCCATTGCTATTAAAGGAAATACAAAGGCATATTTATCCAAGCTTCCTGCTCCAGTCCCCTTACACACCAGATTTACACTCGTTCCTGAGTCCCACCCGGTGAGCGGAAATTCAGGAGAGGTGTTTAACCAGCGGCCGAGCCGGTATCAAACCTTTTACAATATCGGCTCAAGTCAGCTTGGCCCCCACAGCTTTTATCTATCGTTAACCGTTTCCTTCTGTCTGCATGTTCTCTTGCTTTACTCTCCGATGTGCATGGGTGCTTTCACGTTCTGGAGTGACTCGCTTCTGATTTTCAGAGCCTTAATTCTGAACGGCGCGTTCCCTTTCCGCTGGTCGATAGACACGGAAACGGGGACAGGTGGATTAACCATCGGCCAAAACGCACCTTACACTATCACCCAGAGTTAGGATTACCCCCTCCGTCTCCTCACTGGGACTGGGTGAAGCGCCTGAGTGGATGGAGCTACAACGACACGGCAGGGCAGTACCAGGGGGCTTCCGCACTGTCCGAGCTGAGGTCCTAAAGATTAAATATTAAACCAATGGCTTGGCTGTTATTGGGAGTTATGGAGTTCAAAGCCATGGAAAATCCTGACATTGACTCTCTTCTCATTCTCTTTCTCTCCCTTGTGGTGTATGTAACCTGTTCCACCTTAAGAGAACTTAAGCCTGTTCCACCTTAAGAGATGTACTACTTTCTCTGGCTGCTGTATACGTAATACCGGTGGTGACCACACCGGTATATAAGCACTGTGTAGAAATATTGTATTCAGTATAGTCCCGACCTCCAACCAGTAAAGACCTGTTGAATTTACTCTTGTAGTCTGTGTAGTAATTATCACTATAACACACAGACTTAACATCCCTCTTTTTCTTTCTCTCTCCCTCTCTATCAGTCAGCCTCTCTTGCTCACTGTCTCACTGTTTCTCTTCATCTCTCTCTGCCCTTGTGTCTCTCTCTGCCTTTGTGTGTGTGTGTCTCTCTCTCTGCCTCTCTCTCTGTCTGTTTCACTCTCTGTCTCTCTTTCTTTCTGTCTCTCTCTCTGCTTCTCTGTCTCTCTCTCTCTGCCTCTCTGTCTTTCTCTCTCTCTCTGTCTCTTTATCTCTCTGTCTTTCTTTCTCTCTCCGTGTCTGTCTTTGTGCCTCTCTTTCCGTCTCTCACTGTTTCTCTGTCTCTTTCTGTCTCTCTCTTTCTGTGTCTCTGTCTCTTTCTCTCTCTTGCTCTATGTCTCTCTCTCTCTCTGTCTCTCATTCTGCCTGTCCCTCTTTCTGTCTCTCTCTTTCTCTCTGTCTCTCTCTGTTTATCTCTCTGTTTCTTTGTTTCTCTTTCTCTCTCTGTCTCTGTGTCTCTCTGTCTTTTTCTCTTTGTGTCTGTCTCTTTCTCTCTCACTCTCTATCTCACTCTGTGTCTGTCTGTTTAAGAACATTAGAAATAGGCGCAGGAGTCGGCCATTCGGCCCCTCGAGCCTGCTCCGCCATTCAATAAGATCATGGCTGATCATTGACCTCAACTCCACTTTCCCGCCTGATCCCCATATCCCTCGATTCCCCTCGAGTCCAAAAATCTATCGATCTCAGCCTTGAATATACTCAACGACTGAGCCTCCACAGCCCTCTGGGGCAGAGAATCCCAAAGATTCACCGCCCTCCGAGTGAAGAAATTCCTCTTCATCTCAGTCCTAATTGGTCGACCCCTTATCCTGAGACTGTGCCCCCTGGTTCTAGACACTCCAGCCCAGGGAAACACCCTCCCTGCATCTACCCTGTCAATCCCCCTCAGAATCTCGCTCTCTCTCTCTCTCTCTCTCTCAGTAGGCCCAATAGAGTGAAAGGACAGTGCTCCACGGGGGAGAAATTCGCTATCGCCCCGTTTGGGACGCAATTATCGGCCGGGTGCAAAGTTTAGCGCCTGGCGCTAATTATCGCCTCCGACTGCAAACTTGGCTTTTATCGCCCCTGGAGGTGATTGGAGCGCTAAATCAGGCGCTACACACCTCTCTTAAGGCGCTAACGCCGAGGAGCGAGGTGTTACCTCAGAGCGCTGGTGAAGCTCATGTGATGTCAGTCAGCAATGGAACACAGACACACTGGCGCCGGCCAGTTCTTAAAGGGGAGAGTCGATTTTGCTCTCCATCCACACCCTGCTCATTGCAGCCTTGAATCTCGGCCTGGAGAGACCTGTACATCAAATCTGCTGGAAAGAACAATGGAGAGGCCCAGGGAAAGAGCTCAGAGTGCAGCCCCCACAGTCTCTTCTAAATCGATGCAAGGAAGGTCAAATCAAAACCAACCTGCAAAGTGCTGCTCAGTCCCCAAACCTCCTTCACATAGCGTTGAATCTCTCCAGAAGTCTCTCTCTCTCAGAATGCGTGGTGCAAAAATGTCGCCGACAAAAAAAGGCAGAAAGCAGCCGCCTTTAAATAGCGCTCCCCCAGTCCCTTCCCGACTGCAAAACGTTCCCCTCTGCCTCTCAGGGTGCTAATATATGTTTGGTTTCCTGCTCTCTGCTATCTGAAAGGCTAAATATGAAGGACTGGCACCCCTCACACCTATCCTGGGAACAGGTTGCCTATTGGCCTCCTGATCCAGCAGTGACGCAGATGGCCGAATGTCGACCTGAGCCACGCAGACTGGGACGGTCTGGGTCTGCGCTGATTAACAGATCACAGTGCCGCAGAAGGTAGGAGCTTCAATACCCCTCAGCTGGGGTGGAAGGGGTTGGGGAGGGGATTTGAATCAGCTAGGACTTCCCACTCCTGGATGACTATCCAGCAATTTGGCAAAGCGTGGATGCTGGTGAGGTGAGCTGTGGGGTCACCACCCGCACCCCCCCCCCCACACACAGGTGAACAGCCTATCAACACTCACTCTCTGGGCTCACCCAGGAAGAATAGCCACTCACTTGCGTGAGGTACCACAGGGTGCCTTTGGAACCTAAACCTCAGCAAGAGCCAGCACCTTAATGGGAGGAAGAAATTGTAAAACGAAAAAAGTACCTGAGTCTGTTAAAAACTAGAATTCAGCCCCTGGGGGTAAAGGCATCATTTAAACCCCCCAGAACTTGAATTATGGTCTCACTTTTCAGTTACTCCAACCTATCAGTGCCAATGATCCACAAACATAAAACTCCATGGGAGAAAGCTCGGAGATGTAGAGGCAGAGAGGGCGGGCGGCCAGAATAAGCACAGTCAGTACACTCTTCACCCACAGGGCTGCTTGCCATAATACTTACAATTTCAACCCACACGTTTGTGGTAAGCATCTCCTCCTTTTCATTCTGTTTAGGAATAAAAAAAAATAAATGTCACTTTGTGTGTTCAGTGTTGGCTCACGTTTGGTGGAAGAACTAAAATCAGGAGGTCTGCAAAGTTGGAAACTGAGCACATAGGCTCATGCCCTCTTAGTAGTTTCAGGGACCTCATGAATCATCTCTACACTGTCAGGGACCTCATGAATCGTCTCTACATTGCCAGCGACCTCATGTATCATCCCTACACTGTCAGGGACCTCATGAATCATCTCTACACTGTCAGGGACCTCATGAATCATCTCTACACTGCCAGCGACCTCATGTATCAGTCCTACACTGCCAGAGACCTCATGTGCCATCTCTACACTGCCAGGGACCTCATGAATCATCTCTACACTGCCAGGGGCCTCATATATCATCCCTACACTGTCAGGGACCTCATGAATCATCTCTACACTGTCAGGGACCTCATGTGCCATCTCTACACTGCCAGGGACCTCATGAAATATCTCTACACTGCCAGGGACCTCATGAATCATCTCTACACTGTCAGGGACCTCATGAATCATCCCTACACTGTCAGGGACCTCATGAATCACCCCTACACTGTCAGGGACATCATGAATCATCTCTACACTGTCAGTGACCTCATGAATCAACCCTACACTGCCAGCGACCTCATGAATCATCTCTACACTGTCAGGGACCTCAGAATCATCCCTACACTGTCAGGGACCTCATGAAACATCTCTACACTGTCAGGGACCTCATGAATCATCCCTACACTGCCAGCGACCTCATGAATCATCTCTACACTGCCAGCGACCTCATGTATCATCCCTACACTGTCAGGGACCTCATGAATCATCTCTACACTGCCAGGGACCTCATGAATCAACTCTACACTGCCAGCGACCTCATGTATCATCCCTACACTGTCAGGTACCTCATGAATCATCTCTACACTGTCAGGGACCTCATGAATCATCTCTACATTGTCAGGGACCTCATGTATCATCCCTAAACTGTCAGGGACCTCATGAATCATCTCTACATTGCCAGGGACCTCATGTATCATCCCTAAACTGTCAGGGACCTCATGAATCATCTCTACACTGTCAGGGACCTCATGAATCATCTCTACACTGCCAGGGACCTCATGTATCATCCCTACACTGCCAGGGACCTCATGTGCCATCTCTACACTGCCAGGGGCCTCATGTGCCATCTCTACACTGCCAGGGACCTCATGTATCATCCCTACACTGCCAGGGACCTCATGTGCCATCTCTACACTGCCAGGGACCTCATGTGCCATCTCTACACTGCCAGGGACCTCATGTATCATCCCTACACTGCCAGGGACCTCATGTGCCATCTCTACACTGCCAGGGACCTCATGTGCAATCTCTACACTGCCAGGGACCTCATGAATCATCTCTACACTGTCAGGGACATCATGAATCATCTCTACACTGCCAGGGACCTCATGAATCATCTCTACACTGCCAAGGACCTCATGTATCATCTCTACACTGCCAAGGACCTCATGTATCATCGCTACACTGCCAGGGACCTCATGTATCATCTCTACACTGCCAGGGACCTCATGAATGAGCTTTACATTGCCAGGGACCTCATGTATCATCTCTACACTGCCAGGGACCTCAGGAATCATCTCTACACTACCAGGGACCTCATGAATCATCTCTACACTGCCAAGGACCTCATGTATCATCTCTACACTGCCAGGGACCTCATGTATCATCTCTACACTGCCAGGGACCCCATGAATCATCTCTACACTGCCAGGGACCTCATGAATCATCTCTACACTGCCAGGGACCTCATGTGCCATCGCTACACTGCCAGGGACCTCATGTGCCATCTCTACACTGCCAGGGACCTCATGTATCATCTCTACACTGCCAGGGACCTCATGAATCATCTCTACATTGCCAGGGACCTCATGAATCATCTCTACACTGCCAGGGACCTCATGTATCATCTCTACACTGCCAGGGACCTCATGAATCATCTCTACATTGCCAGGGACCTCATGAATCATCTCTACACTGCCAAGGACCTCATGTATCATCTCTACACACCAGGGACCTCATGAATCATCTCTACATTGCCAGGGACCTCATGAATCATCTCTACACTGCCAGGGACCTCATGTATCATCTCTACACTGCCAGGGACCTCATGAATCATCTCTACATTGCCAGGGACCTCATGAATCATCTCTACACTGCCAAGGACCTCATGTATCATCTCTACATGCCAGGGACCTCATGAATCATCTCTACATTGCCAGGGACCTCATGTGCCATCTCTGTATTGCCAGGGACCTCATGAATCAACTCTGCACTGCCAGGGACCTCATGAATCAACTCTGCACTGCCAGGGACCTCATGTATCATCCCTACACTGCCAGCGACCTCATGTGCCAACTCTACACTGCCAGGGACCTCATGAATCATCTCTACACTGCCAGCGACCTCATGTGCCAACTCTACACTGCCAGGGACCTCATGAATCATCTCTACACTGCCAGCGACCTCATGTGCCAACTCTACACTGCCAGGGACCTCATGAATCATCTCTACACTGCCAGCGACCTCATGTGCCAACTCTACACTGTCAGGGACCTCATGAATCATCTCTGTATTGCCAGGGACCTCATGTATCATCTCTACACTGCCAGGGACCTCATGTGCCATCTCTACACTGCCAGGGACCTCATGAAATATCTCTACACTGCCAGGGACCTCATGAATCATCTCTACACTGTCAGGGACCTCATGAATCATCTCTACACTGTCAGGGACCTCATGAATCACCCCTACACTGTCAGGGACATCATGAATCATCTCTACACTGTCAGGGACCTCAGAATCATCCCTACACTGTCAGGGACCTCATGAAACATCTCTACACTGTCAGGGACCTTATGAATCATCCCTACACTGCCAGGGACCTCATGAATCATCTCTACACTGCCAGCGACCTCATGTATCATCCCTACACTGTCAGGGACCTCATGAATCATCTCTACACTGCCAGGGACCTCATGAATCAACTCTACACTGCCAGCGACCTCATGTATCATCCCTACACTGTCAGGGACCTCATGAATCATCTCTACACTGCCAGGGACGTCATGAATCATCTCTACATTGTCAGGGACCTCATGTATCATCCCTAAACTGTCAGGGACCTCATGAATCGTCTCTACACTGTCAGGGACCTCATGAATCATCTCTACACTGCCAGGGACCTCATGTATCATCCCTACACTGCCAGGGACCTCATGTGCCATCTCTACACTGCCAGGGGCCTCATGTGCCATCTCTACACTGCCAGGGACCTCATGTATCACCCCTACACTGCCAGGGACCTCATGTGCCATCTCTACACTGCCAGGGACCTCATGTGCCATCTCTACACTGCCAGGGACCTCATGTATCATCCCTACACTGCCAGGGACCTCATGTGCCATCTCTACACTGCCAGGGACCTCATGTGCAATCTCTACACTGCCAGGGACCTCATGTATCATCTCTACACTGCCAGGGACCTCATGAATGAGCTTTACATTGCCAGGGACCTCATGAATCATTTCTACACTGCCAGGGACCTCATGAATCATCTCTACACTGCCAAGGACCTCATGTATCATCTCTACACTGTCAGGGACATCATGAATCATCTCTACACTGCCAGGGACCTCATGAATCATCTCTACACTGCCAAGGACCTCATGTATCATCTCTACACTGCCAAGGACCTCATGTATCATCGCTACACTGCCAGGGACCTCATGTATCATCTCTACACTGCCAGGGACCTCATGAATGAGCTTTACATTGCCAGGGACCTCATGTATCATCTCTACACTGTCAGGGACCTCATGAATCATCTCTACACTACCAGGGACCTCATGAATCATCTCTACAATGCCAAGGACCTCATGTATCATCTCTACACTGCCAGGGACCTCATGTATCATCTCTACACTGCCAGGGACCCCATGAATCATCTCTACACTGCCAGGGACCTCATGAATCATCTCTACACTGCCAGTGGCCTCATGTGCCATCTCTGCACTGCCAGGGACCTCATGTGCCATCTCTACACTGCCAGGGACCTCATGTATCATCTCTGCACTGCCAGGGACCTCATGTGCCATCTCTACACTGCCAAGGACCTCATGTGCCATCCCTACACTGCCAGGGACCTCATGTATCATCTCTACACTGCCAGGGTCCTCATGAATCATCTCTACACTGCCAGGGACCTCATGAATCATCTCTACACTGCCAAGGAGCTCATGTATCATCTCTACGCTGCCAGGGACCTCATGAATCATCTCTACACTGCCAGGGACCTCATGTGCCATCGCTACACTGCCAGGGAACTCATGTGCCATCTCTACACTGCCAGGGACCTCATGTATCATCTCTACACTGCCAGGGACCTCATGAATCATCTCTACATTGCCAGGGACCTCATGAATCATCTCTACACTGCCAGGGACCTCATGTATCATCTCTACACTGCCAGGGACCTCATGAATCATCTCTACATTGCCAGGGACCTCATGAATCATTTCTACACTGCCAAGGACCTCATGTATCATCTCTACACGCCAGGGACCTCATGAACCATCTCTACATTGCCAGGGACCTCATGAATCATCTCTACACTGCCAGGGACCTCATGTATCATCTCTACACTGCCAGGGACCTCATGAATCATCTCTACATTGCCAGGGACCTCATGAATCATTTCTACACTGCCAAGGACCTCATGTATCATCTCTACACGCCAGGGACCTCATGAACCATCTCTACATTGCCAGGGACCTCATGAATCATCTCTACACTGCCAGGGACCTCATGTATCATCTCTACACTGCCAGGGACCTCATGAATCATCTCTACATTGCCAGGGACCTCATGAATCATCTCTACACTGCCAAGGACCTCATGTATCATCTCTACACGCCAGGGACCTCATGAATCATCTCTACATTGCCAGGGACCTCATGTGCCATCTCTGTATTGCCAGGGACCTCATGAATCAACTCTGCACTGCCAGGGACCTCATGAATCAACTCTGCACTGCCAGGGACCTCATGTATCATCCCTACACTGCCAGCGACCTCATGTGCCAACTCTACACTGCCAGGGACCTCATGAATCATCTCTACACTGCCAGCGACCTCATGTGCCAACTCTACACTGCCAGGGACCTCATGAATCATCTCTACACTGCCAGCGACCTCATGTGCCAACTCTACACTGCCAGGGACCTCATGAATCATCTCTGTATTGCCAGGGACCTCATGTATCATCTCTACACTGCCAGGGGCCTCATGTGCCATCTCTACACTGCCAGGGACCTCATGAATCATCTCTACACTGCCAGGGACCTCATGTGCCATCTCTACACTGTCAGGGATTCCAACACATGTGCCATCTCTAGACTGCCAGGGACCTCATGTACCACCTATGTATTGCCAGGGACCTCATGAATCAACTCTGCACTGCCAGGGACTCCAACACATGAACCATCTCTAGACTGCCAGTCCTATTCACGTGTGGTTGAGTGGCAGTTGGATTTAATTGAAGTGGTTGAGTCGATCACACTTGATGTGTTAAGTGAGTTGAATTAGTTGTCTGATGACAGACCTCTACAGAAGACGCCTCATGACAGCAAGGCAAAGAGCTGAGCATTCTCAAAATCATTCAAACACCCAGACACTTGTGACGCTTTAATACATTTTCTTACCAATGAGATGAGATTGGTTAGCGTGAGTTTCAGGGTCACGTCAATGATATCTCCGTAAAACTTTGCCGGCCGGATCCTCTTATCATAATTGGCCAGCAACTTATTCAAGAGTTTCTCTTCTTGATTCGAACTAGCTGTAAGTGAATTAAAGATTCATTTATTTCAACATCTCCAGTATTTTGCCTTTGTATTAGAGATTAAAGTTACCTGGATTGCAAAACCCATATATAGGCGTGAAATTCGGCAGCGCCCCGTTTCGGGACGATAACGCTGGTGAGGCGGGACATCCTGCGCCCGGCAAGGAACTTCCGCCCCGGCCGTGAAATTCGCCTTACCGCCCTGCACAGGAAGTGGAGTGCAATCTCGGGCGGTAATCGAGGCGATGTCGAAGGCGCGATCGGCAGCGCTCGGCAGAGGCTTCAGTTAACAGGGAGCACCGAGTCGCGGTGCCGGGCTGCGGGATGGCGCTGGTCATGGCCGCACCTCCCCTTTAAATACCGCCGCGCGAGCAGAGGTCGGCCCGGTTAGCGACCCGCGAGGCTGGCGCTGACATCGCCCCGCGGCAGCCGAATTTCTACCGTGGGTCACTAAGGGGTCGCCGCGCACGGTGGTGACATCATCGCCGGAGGCACGGCGGATTGGTCGCTATCGGCGGGGGCGCGCCGCTATCGGGTAGCTCCTCAGCAATGCCCCGCCGAATTTCACAGGAGGCGCCTTTTTCGTCCCCCCGGGTGATAACCCGTTAGCGCCCCTCGGCGCGAACAGCAGGTGCAAAGGAGCCAAATTTCGCCCCCATAGTCTTACAATAACATTCGAGGCCGCTCGAGTGAACCCAGTGCCAACTGGTAATTCCATTACTCAGCTTAGCAACCTGATTCGAACCTGGTAAAGTGCAGCATTGGGCTGGCCTCTCGACCACAATCATTCTCGCCTCTCTATTTCGTTACACGCTATTCCTCTGACCTTTCCTCTTTCGATCCTCCTCGGCATCTCCGCCGTTCTACACGCTCTTCTCCCTGCCTCGTCCCCATGGGGCTGAAATCGAGACTCCTCGGGCCGTCCCTCAGTACCATCCGGAACCTGCAACCCGGGGAAATCCTGGCCTCCCCTAATCATTTCTTCCTACAATCTGGCGGTATTGAACATACCCAAAGCTTGGTGTCATGTAATCAATACTCCTTCTGTCTATTCTGTCTTCTTTCACCTACTTTGGACTTTCATGGTGTCCTCTTCGATTCACTTAGTTTCCTCAATATTCCAGATACTTGGCAGTTCAGCATTCCACTTCGGTGGGGGGTAGACCAGAACAAGTGGGCGTAAACTTAAAATTAGAGCCAGGCCGTTCAGGGGTGATGTCAGGAAGCACTTCTTCACACAAAGGGTGGTGGAAATCTGGAACTCTCTCCCCCAAAAAGCTGTCGAGGCTGGTGATCAATTGGAAATTTGAAAACTGAGATTGATAGATTTTTGTTGGGTAAGGGTATTAAGGGTTACAGAACCAAGGCGGGTAGATGGAGTTCAGATACAGATCAGCCCTGATCTAATTGAATGGCGGAACAGGCTCGAAAGGCTGAATGGGCCTCCTCCTGTTCCTGTGTAACAGGCTCGAGGGGCTGAACAGCCTCCTCCTGTTCCTGCGTAACAGGCTCAAGGGGCTGAATGGCCTCAACCTGTTCCTGTGTAACAGGCTCGAGGGGCTAAATGGCCTCCTGTCCCTTTGTAACAGGCCCGAGGGGCTGAATGGTCCCCTCCTGTTCCTATGTAACAGACTCGAGGGGCAGAGTGGCCTCCTGTTCCTGTGTAACAGGCTCGAGGGGCTGAGTGGCCTCCTCCTGTTCCTGTGTAACAGGCTCGAGGGACTGAGTGGTCTCCTCCTGTTCCTGTGTAACAGGCCCGAGGGGCTGAACGGCCTCCTCCTGTCCCTGTATTCAAATCGGCCAGGGTTCCTACGCCGCAGCTTACAGAGTTAGCTGGATCACACTCTCTCTCGCTTCTGAGTCAGTTCTGAGGGAGCGCCGCACTGTCGGAGGGGCTGTAATGAGGGAGCGCCGCACTGTCGGAGGGGCAGTACTGAGGGAGCGCCGCACTGTCGGAGGGGCAGTTCTTAGGGAGCGCCGCACTGTCGGAGGGGCAGTACTGAGGGAGCGCCACACTGTCGGAGGGGCAGTACTGAGCGAGCACCGCACTGTCGGAGGGGCTGCACTGAGGGAGCGCCGTACTGAGGGAGCATCACACTGTCGGAGGTGCAGTACTGAGGGAGAGCCGCACTGTCGGAGGTGCAGTACTGAGGGAGCACCGCATTGTCAAAGAGGCTGTACTGAGGGAGCGCCGTATTGAGGGAGCGCCACACTGTCAGAGGGGCAGTACCGAGGGAGCACTGCACTGTCGGAGGGGCAGTACTGAGGGAGCGCCGCACTGTCAGAGGGGCATTACTGAGGGAGCGCCGCACTGTCGAAGAGGCAGTACTGAGGGAGCGCCGCACTGTCGGAGGGACAGTACTGAGGGAGCTCGGCACTGTCGGAGGGGCAGTACTGAGGGAATGCCTCACTGTCGAAGGGACAGTACTGAGGGAGCTCGGCACTGTCGGAGGAGCAGTACTGAGAGAGCGCCGCACTGTCGAAGGGGCAGTACTGAGGGAGCGCCGCACTGTTGGAGGGACAGTACTGAAGGAGCTCGGCACTGTCGGAGGGGCAGTACTGAGGGAGCGCCGCACTGTCGGAGGGGCAGTACTGAGGGAGCGCCGCACTGTCGGAGGGGCAGTACTGAGGGAGCGCTGCACTGTTGGAGGGGCAGTACTGAGGGAGCGCCGCACTGTCGAAGGGGCAGTACTGAGGGAGCGCCGCACTGTCGAAGGGGCAGTACTGAGGGAGCGCTGCACTGTTGGAGGGACAGTACTGTGAGAGCGCCGCACTGTCGAAGGGGCAGTACTGTGAGAGCGCCGCACTGTCGGAGGTGCCGTCTTTCGGAAGAGATGTTAAACCGAGGCCCTGCCTGCTCTCTCAGCTGGACGTAAAATATCCCGTGGCCACTATTTCGAAGAAGAGCGGGGGGGAGTTCTCCCCGGTGTCCTGGTCAACATTTATCCCTCAATCAACACTAAAAAAACAGATGATCTGGTGATTTATCTCATTGCTGTTTGTGGGAGCTTGCTGTGCGCAAAATTGGCTGGCGCATTTCCTACATTACAACAGTGACTACCCTTCAAAAAGTACTTCATTTTATGTAAAGCGCTTTGGGACGTCCTGAGGTGGTGAAAGGCGCTGGAGAAATGCAAGTCTGTCTTTCTTTTTCCTTTAACTGGTATCCAGTGATCCCTGGTGGCCAATGTGCATGTGTAGCCAATAAGGCAGGGATAGGATCAGGCTTGGCTGTGATTCCTCTGTTTAACCCGCTGGCACTCACTGTATGAGCACACACACAACTGAAGAATGGTGAGCTGGCAGAGTACTGATGGCTCCTGTGAACTGTGGCCCAGAGTGTCGCCATCCTCGGGTCAAGAGGGAGGAAGGAAAAGAGAGTCCCGCCATCAGCACCTCTTTTAAAACCGTTTGAGGAAGTCCAACCTTCTTTGTCCCCATATTTGAAAAGAAAGATTTTGATTAAAAGCCTGGCTGGGAGGAGGAGTTACTCAGCTGGACAATGTTTGGCAGTTGAACTCACAGCAGCAACTTGGATTTATATAGCCCCTTTAACGTCGTAAAACAGGAGCGATTATCAAACAACGTTTGACCCCGAACCGCATATGGAGACACTAGAACAGGCGACCAAAAGCTTGGTCAAAGAGGGAGGTTTTAAGGAGCGACTTAAAGGAGGAGGGAGAGGCGGAGAGGTTTAGGGAGGGAATTCCAGAGCTCGGGGCCCAGGCGGCTGAAGGCACGGCCGCCAATGGCGGAGCAATGGAAATCAGGGGATGGACAAGAGGCCAGAATTGGAGGAGCGCGGAGATCTCGGGGGGGGTTGTGGAGCTGAAGGACTGTTACAGCGGCAAATTAACTTTAAAGTGGATAAGTGCCTGGTCTTTGCAGGAAGAAATAGCAGCGGACCTGCTCTATGAACGGTGTTCAAGTACCTAAAGGTGGAGTTGAAGGAGATGTACGGGATGTTTGTAAACTCGAGCCCCTGTGGGTCAGCAGTCGACAACTGAACTAGAATGCGGGCTGTGCAGCTGAAACGGCGGAGGGTGCGTCACTGCAACCGTACGTCGAGTGTGGTCAGATTACTCATTGAGCACTGCGTCCAGTGTTTCTCACCGAGACACATTGAAGCCCCGCTGGTGGTGCGAGAAGATTGAGGCAAAATACTGAGAAACTTGGGGGGAAAAATTCCCTATCGCCCCGTTTGGGGCGCCATTATTGGCCGTGCGCAAAGTTTAGCGCCTGGCGCTAATTATCGCCTCCGACGGCAAACTTGGCTTTTATCGCCCCTGGAGGTGATTGGAGCGCTAAATCAGGTGCTTCACACCTGTCTTAAGGCGCAAAGGCCAAGGAGCGAGGCGCTACCTCAGAGCGCTGGCGAAGCAAGGAAGGGCAAATCAAAATAAACCTGCAAAGTGCTGCTCAGTACTCAAAACTCCTTCACACAGCGTTGACTCTCTCCAGAAGTCTCTCTCTCAGAATGCGTGGTGCAAAAATGTCACCAGCAAAAAAAGGCAGGAAGCTGTCGCCTTTAAATAGCGCCCCCCCAGTCCCTTCCTGACAGCATAACGCTCCCCTCAACCTGTCGTTGCTAGCGGCAGGCGGTAAGGCAGGGGGCGCCGCTCAGTATCCGGTCCCGGGCGCTAACGGGGCATTGCGCACTCGAATGACGTCACAATCTGCCGGCGCAGGAGATCGTGGCAGTAGTGTTTAGCACCGGCGCAAAATGTCTAGTTAATTTTGTGAGCACCGCAAATATCGCCGCGCCCGGGCGCTAGTTGTTTTGCGCCCCATTAGCGCCCTCTTAAGGTGCTAACAGGAGGCGCAAACAACTGAATATTTCCCCCTTGGACTCTTCAGGGCGAGTTCTCCTGGTCAATATTTATCCCTCAACTAGCATCAATTAAAAAAAACAAGATCTCATAGTCATAGAGTCATAGACATCGAGTCAAAGCGGCACAGAAGGAGGCCATTCAGCCCATCAAGTCCGTGTCGGCTCTCTGTGGAGCAATCCAGTCAGTCCCATTCCCCCGCTCTATCCCCGAAGCCCTGCAAGTTTATTTCCCTCAAGTGCCTATCCAGTCTCCCCTTAAAAACATCGAGTGTCTCCGCTTCCACCACTTCCGTCGGCAGCGAGTTCCAGGTCCTCACCACTCGCTGCGTAACAAAGTTTTACCTCACATCCCCCCTGTATCGCTTGCCCAAAACCTTAGATCTGTGTCCCCTAGTCCTTGTACTGTACCTCTTGTCCCCTAGTCCCCTAGATCTGGTCATTATCACATTGTTGTTTGTGGGAGCTTGCTGTGCGCAAATTGGTTCCGCGTTTCCTACATTACAACAGCGATCGCACTTCAAAAAGTACTTCATTGGCTGTGAAGCATTTTGCGATGTCCTGAGGTGGGGAAAGGTGCTGGAGAAATGCGAGTTCTTCCTCTAACCTGTACGTGACTTGAGAGGTGGGGGGCTCATGGAGTAAACATTATGGGGGAAAAATTCGGTTGCTTTGTGCCTCCCGTTAGCAACTAAGAGGGTGCTAATGGGGCGCAAAGCAACTAGCGCCTGGGCGCGGCGATTTTTGCACCACCTGCAAAATTGACCAGACATCTTGCGGCGGTGCTAAACACTACCACCACGATCTCCTGCGCCTGCAGATCGTGACGTCAGTCGAGTGTGCAACGCCCCGGTAACGCCCCGGACCGGATATTGAGTGGCGCCCCCTGCCTTACCGCCTGCCGCTAGCAACGACAGGTTGAGGGGAGCGTTTTGCAGTCGGGAAGGGACTGGGGGAGCGCTATTTAAAGGTGACCGCTTCCTGCCTTTTTTTGTCGGTGACATTTTTGCACCACGTATTCTGAGAGAGAGAGAGAGAGAGAGACTTCTGGAGAGATTCAACGCTGTGTGAAGGAGTTTTGGGGACTGAGCAGCACTTTGCAGGTGGGTTTTGATTTGACCTTCCTTGCATCGATTTAGAAGAGACTGTGGGGGCTGCACTCTGAGCTCTTTCCCTGGGCCTCTCCATTGTTCTTTCCAGCAGATTTGATGTACAGGTCTCTCCAGGCTGAGATTCAAGGCTGCAATGAGCAGGGTGTGGATGGAGAGCAAGATCGACCCTCCTCTTTAAGAACTGGCCGGCGCCAGTGTGTCTGTGTTCCATTGCTGACTGACATCACATGAGCTCCGCCAGCGCGCTGAGGTAGCGCCTCACTCCTCGGCGTTAGCGCCTTAAGAGAGGTGTGTAGCGCCTGATTTAGCGCTCCAATCACCTCCAGGGACGAGAGAAGCCAAGTTTGCAGTCGGAGGCGATAATTAGCGCCAGGCGCTAAACTTTGCACCCGGCCGATAATTGCGCCCCAAACGGGGCGATAGGGAATTTCTCCCCCTTGGACTCTTCGGGGGAGTTCTCCTGGTCAATATTTATCCCTCAAAAAACATGGTCTCATAGTCATAGAGTCATAACGTCACAGAAGGAGACCATTCGGCCCATCGAGTCCGTGTCGGCTCTCTGTAGAACAATCCAGTCAGTCCCATTCCCCCGCTCTATCCCCGAAGCCCTGCAAGTTTATTTCCCTCAAGTGCCTATCCAGTCTCCCCTTGAAAACATCGAGTGTCTCCGCTTCCACCACTTCCATCGGCAGCGAGTTCCAGGTCCTCACCACTCGCTGCGTAAAACAGTTTTCCCTCACATCCCCCCTGTATCTCTTGCCCAAAACCTTAAATCTGTGTCCCCTAGTCCTTGCACCTCTTGTTCCCTAGTCCCCTAGATCTGGTCATTATCACATTGCTGTTTGTGGGAGCTTGCTGTGCGCAAATTGGCTGCCGCGTTTCCCACATTACAACAGCGACCACAGTTCAAAAAGAATTACTTAATTGGCTGTGAAGCGCTTTGGGATGTCCTGAGGTGGGGAAAGACGCTGGAGAAATGTGAGTTCTTCCCTCAACCTGTACGTGACTTGAGAGGTGGGGGCTCATGGAGTAAACATTATAGATAAGCTAAACCCAAAACACTCCGCCAAGGTAAAACCTGACAGTGAGTCGAGGGTGACGGGGGAGGGGGGGCTTGTGGGCGGGCGGGGGGTGGGTGCACAGGTTCAAACCGGTGGAAGAGAAATCTAAAGCCAATACCAGGAACAACTTCTTCACACAATGATCAACACTCGTAATGAACTCCAGTGTAGCGCAGTGGAGACGACAACCTAGGAGTCGTTCTAGAGATATTGGGATACCGTGCGGAGTGGGGCTGGGGGGCGGGTGGGTGGGACGGGGGGCTGTTTTTCCAGATGTTTGAGCTCAAATGTGGCCTTCATCATTCTGCCTTTATCTTGTGATCTTGTGAAAGGAGACACTCGCTTGTTAATGTTCACGGGTCTATATCTGCTGTGTGTTCCTCACGAGATTTAAATAGAACTGAAGTACTGCTGTAAAAATAGCCCGCCGTCAGTTAAAGTTAATACCTGCGGGTCAACACAAAAAAAAAGGCCCAGACCACAACTGAAGAGACTTAATTCACAATGGTGAGTGGGGAGAGGCAGACTGCGTGGGACAGTGGTGCAATAATAATACATGCCGTTTAGGGGCTTTCCAACCCTCCCTCAGCAGACTTGCTGCTCCTTAGAGTTAAGGGACAGCTCAGCTATGACCTAATTGAAATGGCGGAACAGGGTACGTTGTGCTCACTGACCTACATTGGCTCCCGGTCCGGCAACGCACTCCCTCAGTACTGCCCCCCCGACAGTGCGGCGCTCCCTCAGTACTGCCCCTCTGACAGTGCGGCGCTCCCTCAGTACTGCCCCCCCGACAGTGCGGCGCTCCCTCAGTACTGCCCCTCCCACAGTGCGGCGCTCCCTCAGTACTGCCCCTCCCACAGTGCGGCGCTCCCTCAGTACTGCCCCTCCGACAGTGCGGCGCTCCCTCAGTACTGCCCCTCCGACAGTGCGGTGCTCCCTCAGTACTGCCCCTCCGACAGTGCGGCGCTCCCTCAGTACTGCCCCTCCCACAGTGCGGTGCTCCCTCAGTACTGCCCCTCCGACAGTGCGGCGCTCCCTCAGTACTGCCCCTCCGACAGTGCGGCGCTCCCTCAGTACTGCCCCTCTGACAATGCGGCGCTCCCTCAGTACTGCCTCTCCGACAGTGCGGCGCTCCCTCAGTACTGCCCCTCCGACAGTGCGGCGCTCCCTCAGTACTGCCCCTCCGACATTGCGGCGCTCCCTCAGTACTGCCCCTCCGACAGTGCGGTGCTCCCTCAGTACTGCCCCTCCGACAGTGCGGCGCTCCCTCAGTACTGCCCCTCTGACAATGCGGCGCTCCCTCAGTACTGCCTCTCCGACAGTGCGGCGCTCCCTCAGTACTGCCCCTCCGACAGTGCGGCGCTCCCTCAGTACTGCCCCTCCGACATTGCGGCGCTCCCTCAGTACTGCCCCTCCGACAGTGCGGTGCTCCCTCAGTACTGCCCCTCCAACAGTGCGGCGCTCCCTCAGTACTGCCCCTCCGACAGTGCGGTGCTCCCTCAGTACTGCCCCTCTGACAGTGCGGCGCTCCCTCAGTACTGCCCCTCCGACAGTGCGGCGCTCCCTCAGTACTGCCCCTCCGACAGTGCGGTGCTCCCTCAGTACTGCCCCTCCGACAGTGCGGCGCTCCCTCAGTACTGCCCCTCCCACAGTGCGGTGCTCCCTCAGTACTGCCCCTCCGACAGTGCGGCGCTCCCTCAGTACTGCCCCTCCGACAGTGCGGCGCTCCCTCAGTACTGCCCCTCTGACAGTGCGGCGCTCCCTCAGTACTGCCTCTCCGACAGTGCGGCGCTCCCTCAGTACTGCCCCTCCGACAGTGCGGCGCTCCCTCAGTACTGCCCCTCCGACAGTGCGGCGCTCCCTCAGTACTGCCCCTCCGACAGTGCGGTGCTCCCTCAGCACTGCCCCTCCGACAGTGCGGTGCTCCCTCAGTACTGCCGCTCCGACAGTGCAGCGCTCCCTCAGTACTGCCCCTCCAACAGTGCGGCGCTTCCTCAGTACTGCCCCTCCGACAGTGCGGCGCTCCCTCAGTACTGCCCCTCCGACAGTGCGGCGCTCCCCCAGTACAGCCCCTCCGACAGTGCGGCGCTCCCTCAGTACTGCCCCTCCGACAGTGCGGCGCTCCCTCAGTACTGCCCCTCCGACAGTGCGGCGCTCCCTCAGTACTGCCCCTCCGACAGTGCGGCGCTCCCTCAGTACTGCCCCTCCGACAGTGCGGCGCTCCCTCAGTACTGCCCCTCCGACAGTGCGGCGCTCCCTCAGTACTGCCCCTCCGACAGTGCGGTGCTCCCTCAGTACTGCCCCTCTGACAGTGCGGCGCTCCCTCAGTACTGCCCCCCCAACAGTGCGGCGCTCCCTCAGTACTGCCCCTCCCACAGTGCGGCGCTCCCTCAGTACTGCCCCTCCGACAGTGCGGCGCTCCCTCAGTACTGCCCCTCCGACAGTGCGGCGCTCCCTCAGTACTGCCCCTCCGACAGTGCGGCGCTCCCTCAGTACTGCCCCTCCGACAGTGCGGTGCTCCCTCAGTACTGCCCCTCCGACAGTGCGGTGCTCCCTCAGTACTCCCTCTCCGACAGTGCGGCGCTCCCTCAGTACAGCCCCTCCGACAGTGCGGTGCTCCCTCAGTACTGCCCCTCCGACAGTGCGGCGCTCCCTCAGTACTGCCCCTTCGACAGTGCGGCGCTCCCTCAGTACTGCCCCCCCGGCAGTGCGGCGCTCCCTCAGTACTGCCCCTCCGACAGTGCGGCGCTCCCTCAGTACTGCCCCTCCGACAGTGCGGCGCTCCCTCAGACTGCCCCTCCGACAGTGCCGCGCTCCCTCAGTACTGCCCCTCTGACAGTGCAGCGCTCCCTCAGTACTGCCCCTCCGACAGTGCGGCGCTCCCTCAGTACCGCCCCCCCGACAGTGCGGTGCTTCCTCAGTAGTGCCCCTCCGACAGTGCGGCGCTCTCTCAGTACTGCCTCTCCGACAGTGCGGCACTCCCTCAGTACTGCCCCTCCGACAGTGCGGCGCTCCCTCAGTACCACCCCTCCGACAGTGCGGTGCTCCCTCGGTACTGCCCCTCCGACAGTGCGGCCCTCCCTCAGTACTGCCCCTCCGACAGTGCGGCCCTCCCTCAGTACTGCCCCTCCGACAGTGCGGTGCTCCCTCAATAACTGCACTGGGAGTGTTGTTATAAAGCTGCGCACAGTAAGATCTCACAAACAGCAAGTGAGGTGAATTATTACTCAATCCGTGCATTTTTTTTCTGTTGGTGCAAACTCCACAGGTGTTGCCCGAGGAGTGTTAAAAATGGCCTTTCTGAATTTCCCTGTGTGTTTCGTCATGCCTAAAGACATTTTCCCTGAATTTCCCTGGGGCTCTCCTGACGTTCTGCTGAAACTCCAGTGTGAGGTCGGAGTGTTAGCCATTTTACACCCTTTCCAGAAACACAGGGATATTGGAACAGGAGGAGGCCATTCAGCCCCTTGAGCCTCAACCTAGGAACAGGAGGAGGCCATTCAGCCCCTCGGGCCTGTTACACAGGAACAGGAGGAGGCCGTTCAGCCCCTCGAGTCTGTTACACAGGAACAGGAGGAGGCCATTCAGCCTCTCGAGCCTCAACACAGGAACAGGAGGAGGCCACTCAGCCCCTCGAGCCTGTTACACAGGAACAGGAGGAGGCCATTCAGCCCCTCGAGCCTGTTACACAGGAACAGGAGGAGGCCATTCAGCCCCTTGAGGCTGTTACACAGGAACAGGAGAAGACCATTCAGCCCCTCGAGCCTCAACACAGAAACAGGAAGAGGCCATTCAGCCCCTCGAGCCTCAACACAGGAACAGGAGGAGGCCATTCAGCCCCTCGAGCCAGTTAGACAGGAACAGGAGGAGGCCACTCAGCCCCTCGAGCCTCATCACAGGAACAGGAGGAGGCCATTCAGCCCCTCGAGCCTGTTACACAGGATGAGGAGGAGGCAATTCAGCCCCTCGAGCCTCAGCACGGGAACAGGAGGAGGCCATTCAGCCCCTCGAGCCTCATCACAGGAACAGGAGGAGGCCATTCAGCCCCTCGAGCCTCATCACAGGAACAGGAGGAGGCCATTCAGCCCCTCGAGCCTCAACACAGGAACAGGAGGAGGCCATTCAGCCCCTCGAGCTTGCTCCGCCATTCAATGAGATCATGGCTGATCTGCACCTCAACTCCATTTCCCTCGATACTCTTACCGAGCAAAATTCTATCCAATCTAGTCGAGAAGCTCCAATTGACCCACAGCCTTTAGGGGAAGAGAGTTCCAGATTTTTACGACCCTTTGCGTGAGAGATGGAAGGTGTCAGCGACAGTGCTCTCATTAAGTGGCACTTACTCACCAATCACCTGCTCACCAATGCTCAGATTGGGTTCCGCCAGGACCACCCGGCGCCCAACCTCATTACAGCCTTGGTCCAAACATGGACAACAGAGCAGCACGGTGGCATAGTGGTTAGCACTGTTGCCTCACAGCGCCAGGGACCCGGGTTCAAATCCGGCCTCGGGTGACTGTCTGTGTGGAGTTTGCACATTCTCCCCGTGTTTGCGTGGGTTTTCTCCAGGTGCTCCGGTTTCCTCCCACAGTCCAAAAATGTGCGGGTTTGGATGATCAGCCATGATCTCGTTGAATGGCGGAGCAGGCTCGAAGGGCCGAATGGCCTACTCCTGCTCCTATCTTCTATGTTTCTATGTTTCTATGAATTTCAGAGGTGACTTCAAGGCAGCATTTGACCAAGTGCGGCATCAAGAAGCCCTCGTAAAATTGAAGTCAATGGGAATCGGGGGGGAAAAGCTCTCCACTGGCTGGAGTCGTACCTAGCACAAAGGGAAGATGGTTGTGGGAGGTCAATTATCTCAGCCCCAGGACATCACTGCAGGAGTTCCTCCGAGATCCAGATCTTCCCCCACCAGAGGAAATACTTTCTCCGGAGCAAGCTCCCACAAAGAACAATGAGATATAACAGGGATAAATATTGACCTTTCTACATCCTGCAGTGGGCAATGGATGGCCAACTCCACCACATTAACTTCAGCACCTGAGCACCACGCTTGAGGTGGTCAAGTTGATCAAATTATTACACGGCGAGGCAGAGGGAAATAAATTCACCCAAAAACTTAAAAGGCATTTGATGCTTCTCTGCCATGCTTGGTGGCAGTTCTTTAACGTGAATGAGGCGGTCCTGCTGCTGCGAAAGGAGGGAACTCCACCCCAGCGAGGCACGGTCAAGGATTGCCCTGCAGGCGGCCATTGTTCCGGCCGCTGTTGATCGGAGCGCTTCGCCCGACCGTGTGGTTCAGCGCTGTTGGTTTCCGCGTCACTGGCACGTTTGGACCTCGGCCTGAAACCAATTGAAAATCCAGTGGTTCATCCCATCAGTCCGGGCCGGATCCCAAAGGTTGGAAAGACTTTGTCGAACCCACCGCGCCGGACTAGCGTTACCATCGGTTGCGGGGGGCTGGGGCGGGGGCGGGGGGTGCGGGAAGGGGGCACTGGAAGACATATAAGATTCCATGGCACGATTTCTTCCTCAACCAACATCACTACAACAGATGATCTGGTCATTATCACATTGCTGTTTGTGGGAGCTTGCTGTGCGCAATTACTAAAGTGGCCTCACTTCAAAAAGTACTTCATTGGCTGTAAAGTGCTTTTAGACGTCCTGAGGTGGTGAAAGGTTCTGTGTATTTATTTATTTTTCTTTCTGTGAGAGATGTGCAAATGCTAGATAAACACAAAGGACTTTATTTTGGCCAAAGGGTGAAAACAGGAGCTAAACGGGTGCGGTGCGAATAAGGATCGCCTGTTTTTGAAAGGCCGGATTCAGTACACAATTTTCGGGCTAATTGACGAATATCATAATTTGAATGTGTCTGCAGGCACTAACCAGGAACCTGCAGGTTTAGCGCTCGAGGGCTCCTCGCACCCACGCCCACTGAAGGTGCGGAGTGCTCTGACTGGCACACGGCGGCACGTTGCAGGATGGCCCAGGGAGCGAGGGGGAGGCCGCATGAGTTCTCGGATGTGGCGCTGGAGCTCCTGACGGAGGAGGTCCAGAGGAGGAGGGACATCCTGTACCCGCAAGGGGGGGGATGGAGTCCGCCTCGCCCTCCTCTCCTGCAGCAGCTGGTGCTGCTCTGCCTGGCCTCATGTCTGTAATGATATCAGCAAATAGAGATGGTATTTGCCTGTTCGATTATGATGCCTTAACAGCATGTTTGCATGTATTGATTGCTTGTGCCTGACCAGCAGAGGGCATGTGACAGAGACAAGCAAGGCAGTTCAGTTTAGTTTCAGTTTCATTCTAGATGCATCACTAGCATGATGTCTCCTGTAAATGCTGTTAAAAGAGTTGAACAAGCTTTAGATTAAAAGACATTCTCTTTCATAAATGTCTCGTCATTGAACCCACAAAGAAATCAATACAATGTCCTCCTCCCATTCATCCTGCAGACCAAGGGTGGGAGGGGACCCCCCTAGCGAGACACCCACGGCCAAGCGCACACTTTCTCCTGGTGACTCCTGTAAGGTGGAGTAGCACAGCACTTAGGGGGAAAAATTCGGTATCGGCCCGTTTGGGGCGCTATTATTCGCGGTGCGCAAAGTTTAGCGCCTGGCGCTAATTATCGCCTCTAACGGCAAACTTGGCTTTTATCGCCCCTGGAGGTGATTGGAGCGCTAAATCAGGTGCTACACACCTCTCTTAAGGCGCTAAGGCCGAGGAGCGAGGCGCTACCTCACAGCGCTGGCGGAGCTCATGTGATGTCAGTCAGCAATGGAACACAGACACACTGGCGCCGGCCAGTTCTTAAAGGGGAGTTCTGACGAATGGTCATCGACCTGAAACGTTAACTCTGTTTCTCTCTTCACAGATGCTGCCTGACCTGCTGAGTTTCTCCTGCATTTTCTGTTTTTATCTTAAAGGGGAGGGTTGATCTTGCTCTCCATCCACATCCTGCTCATTGCAGCCTGAATCTCGGCCTGAATCTCTGCCTGGAGAGAGCTGTACATCAAATCTGCTGGAAAGAACAATGGAGAGGCCCAGGGAAAGAGCTCAGAGTGCAGCCCCCACAGTCTCTTCTAAATCGATACAAGGAAGGTCAAATCAAAACCAACCTGCAAAGTGCTGCTCAGTCCCCAAAACTCCTTCACACAGCGTTGAATCTCTCCAGAAGTCTCTCTCTCTCTCTCTCTCTCTCTCAGAAGGCGTGGTGCAAAAATGTCACTGACAAAAAAAGGCAGGAAGCGGTCGCCTTTAAATAGCGCTCCCCCAGTCCCTTCCTGACTGCAAAACGCTCCCCTCAACCTGTCATTGCTAGTGGCAGGCGGTAAGGCAGGGGGTAAGGCAGGGGGCGCCACTCAATTTCCAGTCTGGGGCGCTGACGGGGCGTTGTGCACTCGACTGACGTCACGATTTGCCGGCGCAGGAGATCGTGGTGGTATTGTTTAGCACCGCCGCAAAATGTCCGGTCAATTTCGTGAGAGGCGCAGATATCGCCGCGCCCGGGCGCTAGTTGCTTTGCGCTCCACTTAGCGCCCTCTTAAGGTGCAAACGGGTGGCGCTACCAACTGAATTTTTCCCCCATAATTTCTTTAGGTGATGTCCTCGGAGAATTGGCAGAATCGGTGTTGGTGAAGTCTTGACAAAGTGTCGCAGAAAGTCTCCCGACGTGTCTCAGAGGTCCTGTTCACAGCCCCGGCAGCAAAGTCCAGGAAGCGGGGGCCGTATCCCTTTAAAGGGGTGAGTATCCCCTTCAGTAACGCTTGAAATCGACTCCGTGTTCACCCCCAAACAGGAGAGGGGGTCAGCTGGAGAGCTCGCCACCAGACTGCCCATGCAGCCTCTTCAATGCGCGCTGGCAGGCATTTTAAAGTGGCAGTCGGCCGCTTAACGAGCCTCCGGGCGGCCGTTACTGGCGCCGGGCCGCAGCTCCTTTACTAAGATGGCGTCTTGCGCCAAACGCGGGCCGAACTGGCGTTTTAGTCTCAGGCATCATCCTGGCCCCCTCTTTAGCGCCTAAAGTATTCGGCGAAAATCGCCCCCTATGTAGCCGTTTTTTTTCTCTCTCTCCTTACACCTCTGGCAGGTTAGCCACCCGCCCACCAATACGTCTGCCGCTAAGTCGAGTACCTACCGGGAGCCAGCCTGGGTTCGTTCGTGGCATTTTAATTCCCGGTCTATGTACCCTCCGGGGGCGGGGGGGGGGAAACAAAACCTTCAAATGCAGGAATTATAAAACCCATCTGGAAGTAAGCATGCAACTTGGGAAAAAAACAAACTGCGAAGGAAAAAGAACAAGAATATTTCAACCCACTCCATTGGGTTTCCTTTTTTTTCCCTTCAAACCCTGCTCTTACCTTCGAAGATCAAGCAGAGGATCAGGAGAAGCGGCAGTGCCATGGTGAGCGGCCACTGCCCTTTCGCGAGTGTGCTGCTCTGCTGGCAAGGCGGGGGTTATTTTTGGGTCTCCGCCCGAGAAGTGCTGGCTTTCAGTTCCCATGTCGGCGGAGCCCCAGCTGTCGGGACGGCTCTCGAAAAGTTTCTGGGGCTGCCAGCTGCTGAGTTAACCCATTCCGCCCGGGCAACTCTATCTGTCCGGGGAACAGCTGGCCGTGGCCTCCCACCCCCCCCACCCCTCCCCCGTGGGGAGAGCAGTGGAGCTGGAAGAGTCGAGTTTGCCCTTTGCCTGGCTCACTGTGGCTACAGCTATCCCACAGCCCTGAGAACGTCACTAGCAACTTCACCCATACTGCAATTTTAAAGAGGGCAGAGAGAGCTTGTGGGCTTCACCTTCACAAATCTTTGAAGGTGGCAGGGCATGTTAAAAAAGCACCCGGGACCCTTGGCTTTTTAAATAGAGGCGAGAGTATAAAAGCCAGGTAGTTATGCTAAACCTTTCGTGTCCAATTCTGGGCACCACGCTTTAGGAAGGATGTCAAGGCCTTGGAGAGGGTGCAGAGGAGATTTACTGGACTGGCACCAGGGATGAGGGGCTTCAGTGATGTGGAGAGAGTGGAGAAGCTGGGGTTGTTCTCCTTAGAGCAGTGAAGGTTAAGAGGAGATTTAATCGAGGTGTTCCAAATCATGAAGGGTAAATAAGGGGAAACTGTTTCCAGTGGCAGGAGGGTCAGTAACCAGAGGATACAGATTGAAGATAATCGGCAAAAGAACCAGAGGGGAGATGAGATTTTTTTGTATGGCCCCTCCGACAGTGCGGCGCTCCCTCAGTACTGTCCCTCCGACAGTGCGGCGCTCCCTCAGTACTGTCCCTCCGACAGTGCGGCGCTCCCTCAGTACTGCCCCTCCGACAGTGCGGCGCTCCCTCAGTGCTGCCCCTCCGACAGTGCGGCGCTCCCTCAGTACTGCCCCTCCGACAGTGCGGCACTCCCTCAGCACTGCCCCTCTGACAGTGCGGCACTCCCTCAGTACTGCCCGTCCGACAGTGCGGCGCTCCCTCAGTACTGCCCCTCCGACAGTGCGGCGCTCCCTCAGTACTGCCCGTCCGACAGTGCGGCGCTCCCTCAGTACTGCCCGTCCGACAGTGCGGTGCTCCCTCAGTACTGCCCGTCCGACAGTGCGGCTCTCCCTCAGTACTGCCCCTCCAACAGTGCGGCGCTCCCACAGTACTGCCCCTCCGACAGTGCGGCGCTCCCTCAGTACTGCCCCTCCGACAGTGCGGCGCTCCCTCAGTACTGCCCCTCCGACAGTGCGGCGCTCCCTCAATACTGACCCTCCGACAGTGCGGCGCTCCCTCAGTACTGCCCCTCCAACAGTGCGGCGCTCCCACAGTACTGCCCCTCCGACAGTGCGGCACTCCCTCAGTACTGCCCCTCCGACAGTGCGGCGCTCCCTCAGTACTGCCCCTCCGACAGTGCGGCGCTCCCTCGGTACTGCCCGTCCGACAGTGCGGCGCTCCCTCAGTACTGCCCCTCCGACAGTGCGGCGCTCCCTCAGTACTGCCCCTCCGACAGTGCGGCGCTCCCTCAGTACTGCCCCTCCGACAGTGCGGCGCTCCCTCAGTACTGCCCCTCCGACAGTGCGGCGCTCCCTCAGTACTGCCCCTCCGACAGTGCGGTGCTCCCTCAGTACTGCCCCTCCGACAGTGTGGCGCTCCCTCAGTACTGCCCCTCCGACAGTGCGGCACTCCCTCAGTACTGCCCCTCCGACAGTGCGGCGCTCCCTCAGTACTGCCCCTCCGACAGTGCGGCGCTCCCTCAGTACTGCCCCTCCGACAGTGCGGCGCTCCCTCAGTACTGACCCTCCGACAGTGTGGCGCACCCTCAGTACTGCCCCTCCGACAGTGCGGCGCACCCTCAGTACTGCCGCTCCGACAGTGCGGCGCTCCCTCAGTACTGCCCCTCCGACAGTGCGGCGCTCCCTCAGTACTGCCCCCCTCCACTGGGATGCTGCACTGTCGGAGGGGCAGTGCTGAGGGAGCGCCGCACTGTCAGAGGTGCCGTCTTTCGAATGAGACGTTAAACCTAGGCCCCCGTCTGCTTTCGGGTAGATGTAAAAGATCCCACAGCCACTACTTTGAAGAAGAGCAGGGTGGAGTTCTCCCCGGTGTCCTGGGGCCAATATTTATCCCTCAACCAACATGATTAAAACACATTGACCTAGAAATTGGGTTGGTAGCGCCGGCGCTGAGCGCCTAAATAGACCTAGAATGGGGACTGCGGTGCTGCCAGGGGCCCTCGGAGCAGTCATGGATCGAGCTGACTTTTTCACACGTTCTGTGCAACAGAGCCCTCTTGTGGTGATGGGTGGGGCCGTTCTGCAGAATCCAAACTTCCCTTTAGGAAAAAGTTAACAAAACAACTTGGATTTATACAGCGCCTTTAACATAGAAAAAACCAAGGCGCTTCACAGGAGCGTTATCAAACAAAATTTGACACCGAGCCACATCAGGAGATATTAGGGCAGGTGACCAAAAGCTCGGTCAAAGAGGTCGGTTTTAAGGAGCATCTTAAAGAAAGGGAGAGAGGCGGAGAGGTTTAGGGAGGGAATTCCAGAGCTCGGGGCCCAGGCAGCTGAAGGCACGGCCGCCAATGGTGGAGCGATTAAAATCGGGGGATGCTCAAGAGGCCAGAATTGGAGGAGCGCAGAGATTTCGGAGGGTTGTGGGGCTGGAGGAGATTACAGAGATAGGGTGGGGCGAGGGCCATGGAGGAATTTGTAAACAAGGATGAGAATTTTGAAATCGAGGTGTTGCCGGACCGGGAGCCAATGTGGGTCAGCGAGCACAAGGGGTGATGGGTGAACGGGACTGGGTGTGAGTTAGGACACGGGGCAGTGAGCACAGGGGGTGATGGGTGAACGGGACTGGGTGTGAGTTAGGACACGGGGCAGTGAGCACAGGGGGTGATGGGTGAACGGGACTGGGTGTGAGTGAGGACACGGGGCAGTGAGCACAGGGGGTGATGGGTGAACGGGACTGGGTGCGAGTTAGGACACGGGGCAGTGAGCACAGGGGGTGATGGGTGAACGGGACTGGGTGTGAGTTAGGACACGGGGCAGTGAGCACAGGGGGTGATGGGTGAACGGGACTGGGTGTGAGTTAGGACACGGGGCAGTGAGCACCAGGGGGTGATGGGTGAACAGGACTCAGTGCGAGTTAGGACACGGGGCAGTGAGCACAGGGGGTGATGGGTGAACGGGACTCGGGGCGAGTTAGGACACGGGGCAGTGAGCACAGGGGGTGATGGGTGAACGGGACTGGGTGTGAGTTAGGACACGGGGCAGTGAGCACAGGGGGTGATGGGTGAACGGGACTGGGTGTGAGTTAGGACACGGGGCAGTGAGCACAGGGGGTGATGGGTGAACGGGACTGGGTGTGAGTTAGGACACGGGGCAGTGAGCACAGGGGGTGATGGGTGAACGGGACTGGGTGTGAGTTAGGACACGGGGCAGTGAGCACAGGGGGTGATGGGTGAACGGGACTGGGTGTGAGTTAGGACACGGGGCAGTGAGCACAGGGGTGATGGGTGAACGGGACTGGGTGTGAGTTAGGACACGGGGCAGTGAGCACAGGGGGTGATGGGTGAACGGGACTGGGTGCGAGTTAGGACACGGGTCAGTGAGCACAGGGGGTGATGGGTGAACGGGACTGGGTGTGAGTTAGGACACGGGGCAGTGAGCACAGTGGGTGATGGGTGAACGGGACTGGGTGCGAGTTAGGACACGGGTCAGTGAGCACGGGGTGATGGGTGAACGGGACTGGGTGTGAGTTAGGACACGGGGCAGCGAGCACAGGGGGTGATGGGTGAATGGGACTGGGTGTGAGTTAGGACACAGGGCAGTGAGCACAGGGGGTGATGGGTGAACGGGACTGGGTGTGAGTTAGGACACGGGGCAGTGAGCACAGGGGGTGATGGGTGAACGGGACTGGGTGCGAGTTAGGACACGGGGCAGTGAGCGCAGGGGGTGATGGGCGAACGGGACTCGGTGTGAGTTAGGACACGGGGCAGTGAGCACAGGGGGTGATGGGTGAACGGGACTGGGTGTGAGTTAGGACACGGGGCAGTGAGCACAGGGTGATGGGTGAACTGGACTTGGGGCGAGTTAGGACACGGGGCAGTGAGCACAGGGGGTGATGGGTGAACGGGACTGGGTGTGAGTTAGGACACGGGGCAGTGAGCAAAGGGGGTGATGGGTGAACGGGACTCGGTGTGAGTTAGGACACGGGGCAGTGAGCACGGGGTGATGGGTGAACGGGACTTGGTGCGAGTTAGGACACGGGGCAGTGAGCACAGGGGGTGATGGGCGAACGGGACTGGGTGTGAGTTAGGACACGGGGCAGTGAGCACGGGGTGATGGGTGAATGGGACTGGGTGCGAGTTAGGACACGGGGCAGTGAGCACAGGGGGTGATGGGTGAACGGGACTCGGTGTGAGTTAGGACACGGGGCAGTGAGCACAGGGGGTGATGGGTGAACGGGACTGGGTGTGAGTTAGGACACGGGGCAGTGAGCACAGGGGGTGATGGGTGAACGGGACTGGGTGTGAGTTAGGACACGGGGCAGTGAGCACAGGGGGTGATGGGTGAACGGGACTGGGTGCGAGTTAGGACACGGGGCAGTGAGCACAGGGGGTGATGGGTGAACAGGACTGGGTGTGAGTTAGGACACGGGGCAGTGAGCACAGGGGGTGATGGGTGAACGGGACTGGGTGTGAGTTAGGACACGGGGCAGTGAGCACAGGGGGTGATGGGTGAACGGGACTGGGTGTGAGTTAGGACACGGGGCAGTGAGCACAGGGGGTGATGGGTGAACGGGACTGGGTGTGAGTTAGGACACGGGGCAGTGAGCACAGGGGGTGATGGGTGAACGGGACTGGGTGTGAGTTAGGACACGGGGCAGTGAGCACCGGGGGTGATGGGTGAACGGGACTCGGTGCGAGTTAGGACACGGGGCAGTGAGCACAGGGGGTGATGGGTGAACGGGACTGGGTGTGAGTTAGGACACGGGGCAGTGAGCACAGGGGGTGATGGGTGAACGGGACTGGGTGTGAGTTAGGACACGGGGCAGTGAGCACAGGGGGTGATGGGTGAACGGGACTGGGTGTGAGTTAGGACACGGGGCAGTGAGCACAGGGGGTGATGGGTGAACGGGGCTTGGTGCGAGTTAGGACACGGGGCAGTGAGCACAGTGGGTGATGGGTGAACGGGGCTTGGTGTGAGTTAGGACACGGGGCAGTGAGCACAGGGGGTGATGGGTGAACGGGACTCGGTGTGAGTTAGGACACGGGGCAGTGAGCACAGGGGGTGATGGGTGAACGGGACTGGGTGCGAGTTAGGACACGGGGCAGTGAGCACAGGGGGTGATGGGTGAACGGGACTGGGTGCGAGTTAGGACACGGGGCAGTGAGCACAGGGGGTGATGGGTGAACGGGACTGGGTGTGAGTTAGGACACGGGGCAGTGAGCACAGGGGGTGATGGGTGAACGGGACTCGGTGTGAGTTAGGACACGGGGCAGTGAGCACAGGAGGTGATGGGTGAACGGGACTCGGTGCGAGTTAGGACACGGGGCAGTGAGCACAGGGGGCGATGGGTGAACGGGACTGGGTGTGAGTTAGGACACGGGGCAGTGTGCACAGGGGGTGATGGGTGAACGGGACTGGGTGTGAGTTAGGACACGGGGCAGTGAGCACGGGGGGTGATGGGTGAACGGGACTGGGTGTGAGTCAGGACACGGGGCAGTGAGCACAGGGGGTGATGGGTGAACGGGACTGGGTGCGAGTTAGGACACGGGGCAGTGAGCACGGGGTGATGGGTGAACAGGACTGGGTGTGAGTTAGGACACGGGGCAGTGAGCACAGGGGGTGATGGGTGAACAGGACTGGGTGTGAGTTAGGACACGGGGCAGTGAGCACAGGGGGTGATGGGTGAACGGGACTCGGTGAGAGTTAGGACACGGGGCAGTGAGCACAGGGGGTGATGGGTGAACGGGACTGGGTGTGAGTTAGGACACGGGGCAGTGAGCACAGGGGGTGATGGGTGAACGGGACTGGGTGCGAGTTAGGACACGGGGCAGTGAGCACAGGGGGTGATGGGTGAACGGGACTCAGTGCGAGTTAGGACACGGGGCAGTGAGCACGGGGGGTGATGGGTGAACGGGACTGGGTGTGAGTTAGGACACGGGGCAGTGAGCACAGGGGATGATGGGTGAACGGGACTCGGTGTGAGTTAGGACACGGGGCAGTGAGCACAGGGGGTGATGGGTGAACGGGACTGGGTGTGAGTTAGGACACGGGGCAGTGAGCACGGGGGGTGATGGGTGAACGGGACTGGGTGTGAGTTAGGACACGGGGCAGTGAGCACGGGGGGTGATGGGTGAACGGGTCTCGGTGTGAGTTAGGACACGGGGCAGTGAGCACAGGGGGTGATGGGTGAACGGGTCTCGGTGTGAGTTAGGACACGGGGCAGTGAGCACAGGGGGTGATGGGTGAATGGGACTGGGTGTGAGTTAGGACACGGGGCAGTGAGCACAGGGGGTGATGGGTGAACGGGACTGGGTGTGAGTTAGGACACGGGGCAGTGAGCACGGGGGGTGATGGGTGAACGGGACTGGGTGTGAGTTAGGACACGGGGCAGTGAGCACAGGGGGTGATGGGTGAACGGGACTGGGTGTGAGTTAGGACACGGGGCAGTGAGCACAGGGGTGATGGGTGAACGGGACTGGGTGTGAGTTAGGACACGGGGCAGTGAGCACAGGGGGTGATGGGTGAACGGGACTGGGTGCGAGTTAGGACACGGGTCAGTGAGCACAGGGGGTGATGGGTGAACGGGACTGGGTGTGAGTTAGGACACGGGGCAGTGAGCACAGTGGGTGATGGGTGAACGGGACTGGGTGCGAGTTAGGACACGGGTCAGTGAGCACGGGGTGATGGGTGAACGGGACTGGGTGTGAGTTAGGACACGGGGCAGCGAGCACAGGGGGTGATGGGTGAATGGGACTGGGTGTGAGTTAGGACACAGGGCAGTGAGCACAGGGGGTGATGGGTGAACGGGACTGGGTGTGAGTTAGGACACGGGGCAGTGAGCACGGGGTGATGGGTGAACGGGACTGGGTGCGAGTTAGGACACGGGGCAGTGAGCGCAGGGGGTGATGGGCGAACGGGACTCGGTGTGAGTTAGGACACGGGGCAGTGAGCACAGGGGGTGATGGGTGAACGGGACTGGGTGTGAGTTAGGACACGGGGCAGTGAGCACAGGGGGTGATGGGTGAACGGGACTGGGTGTGAGTTAGGACACGGGGCAGTGAGCACAGGGGGTGATGGGTGAACGGGACTCGGTGTGAGTTAGGACACGGGGCAGTGAGCACGGGGTGATGGGTGAACGGGACTTGGTGCGAGTTAGGACACGGGGCAGTGAGCACAGGGGGTGCTGGGTGAACGGGACTGGGTGTGAGTTAGGACACGGGGCAGTGAGCACAGGGGGTGATGGGCGAACGGGACTGGGTGTGAGTTAGGACACGGGGCAGTGAGCACGGGGTGATGGGTGAATGGGACTGGGTGCGAGTTAGGACACGGGGCAGTGAGCACAGGGGGTGATGGGTGAACGGGACTCGGTGTGAGTTAGGACACGGGGCAGTGAGCACAGGGGGTGATGGGTGAACGGGACTGGGTGTGAGTTAGGACACGGGGCAGTGAGCACAGGGGGTGATGGGTGAACGGGACTGGGTGTGAGTTAGGACACGGGGCAGTGAGCACAGGGGGTGATGGGTGAACGGGACTGGGTGCGAGTTAGGACACGGGGCAGTGAGCACAGGGGGTGATGGGTGAACAGGACTGGGTGTGAGTTAGGACACGGGGCAGTGAGCACAGGGGGTGATGGGTGAACGGGACTGGGTGTGAGTTAGGACACGGGGCAGTGAGCACAGGGGGTGATGGGTGAACGGGACTGGGTGTGAGTTAGGACACGGGGCAGTGAGCACAGGGGGTGATGGGTGAACGGGACTGGGTGTGAGTTAGGACACGGGGCAGTGAGCACAGGGGGTGATGGGTGAACGGGACTGGGTGTGAGTTAGGACACGGGGCAGTGAGCACCGGGGGTGATGGGTGAACGGGACTCGGTGCGAGTTAGGACACGGGGCAGTGAGCACAGGGGGTGATGGGTGAACGGGACTGGGTGTGAGTTAGGACACGGGGCAGTGAGCACAGGGGGTGATGGGTGAACGGGACTGGGTGTGAGTTAGGACACGGGGCAGTGAGCACAGGGGGTGATGGGTGAACGGGACTGGGTGTGAGTTAGGACACGGGGCAGTGAGCACAGGGGGTGATGGGTGAACGGGGCTTGGTGCGAGTTAGGACACGGGGCAGTGAGCACAGTGGGTGATGGGTGAACGGGGCTTGGTGTGAGTTAGGACACGGGGCAGTGAGCACAGGGGGTGATGGGTGAACGGGACTCGGTGTGAGTTAGGACACGGGGCAGTGAGCACAGGGGGTGATGGGTGAACGGGACTGGGTGCGAGTTAGGACACGGGGCAGTGAGCACAGGGGGTGATGGGTGAACGGGACTGGGTGCGAGTTAGGACACGGGGGCAGTGAGCACAGGGGGTGATGGGTGAACGGGACTGGGTGTGAGTTAGGACACGGGGCAGTGAGCACAGGGGGTGATGGGTGAACGGGACTCGGTGTGAGTTAGGACACGGGGCAGTGAGCACAGGAGGTGATGGGTGAACGGGACTCGGTGCGAGTTAGGACACGGGACAGTGAGCACAGGGGGCGATGGGTGAACGGGACTGGGTGTGAGTTAGGACACGGGGCAGTGTGCACAGGGGGTGATGGGTGAACGGGACTGGGTGTGAGTTAGGACACGGGGCAGTGAGCACGGGGGGTGATGGGTGAACGGGACTGGGTGTGAGTCAGGACACGGGGCAGTGAGCACAGGGGGTGATGGGTGAACGGGACTGGGTGCGAGTTAGGACACGGGGCAGTGAGCACAGGGGGTGATGGGTGAACAGGACTGGGTGTGAGTTAGGACACGGGGCAGTGAGCACAGGGGGTGATGGGTGAACGGGACTGGGTGTGAGTTAGGACACGGGGCAGTGAGCACAGGGGGTGATGGGTGAACGGGTCTCGGTGTGAGTTAGGACACGGGGCAGTGAGCACAGGGGGTGATGGGTGAACGGGACTGGGTGTGAGTTAGGACACGGGGCAGTGAGCACAGGGGGTGATGGGTGAACGGGACTCGGTCGGTGCGAGTTAGGACACAGGGCAGCTGAGTTTTGGATGAGCTCAGGTTTACGGAGGGTGGAAGGATGGCCAGGACAGTACTGGAATAGTCGAGTCCAGAGGTGAAAAAACACCTGTAGTTTCGCTCCATTCCTACCCAAATTGGCTGCCGCGTTTCCTACATTACAACAGTGACTACACTTCAAAAGTACTTCATTGGCTGTAAAGCGCTTTGGGACGTCCGGAGGTCGTGAAAGGCGCTGGAGAAATGCAAGTTCTCTCTTCTTTATACATCCCAATTTCCCCCTAGGATAGTATGAGCCACAACTCATAGTCTCGGGATAAGGTGTCGGCCATTTAGGACTGAGATGAGGAGAAATTTCTTCACTCAGCGGGTGGTGAATCTTTGGAATTCTCTGCCCCAGAGGGCTGTGGAGGCTCAGTCGTTGAGTATATTCAAGACTGAGATCGATAGATTTTTGGACTCTAGGGGAATCGAGGGATATGGCGATCGGGCGGGAAAGTGGAGATGAGGTCGAAGGTCAGCCATGATCTTACTGAATGGCGGTGCAGGCTCGAGGGGCCGAATGGCCGACTGCTGCTCCTAATTCTTATCTTAACTCTAGTTCCCCCACGGCCCACCCCCTCAGACTAGCCACCCCACGGTCTATATATACAACAAATAAACACGGCCAGTACACCTAGTGTATCACTTCATTTATTGCGGAGTTTGAGGCTTACGGTCAGTTCAAGATACGACAATCCGAAGCCTATTACCAGGCAGTAGCAGATCCAGGGGCGGGTGTTCTTCACATCAATGTAATAACTTCTTACTAGAGTCCCGCAACTGACCTGCGAATTGAGTCCAGTTTCAAACAAGCCTAATGTTCCTACGTGATTTAACGGCAGTAAATTGGGATTTAGACAACGGGACGGCATCGTAACCTGATCGTACGTCGCACTTTTATGTTGCCGCTTGATTCTGAGGCGCACGGTCCATGTGTGTGTAAAACTCGGCCCTTTATTCAACCTCTGCATGCGCCTTATCTCGGAACCTTCTTGATCTGTTGGGGTAATTTTAAGAAAAACAGGAAGTTTATTACGAAAGTACAGAAAAATACTGCGGATGCTGGAAATCTGCGGGTCAGACGGCATCTGTGGAAAGAGAAACAGAGTTAACGTTTCAGGTCGATGGCCTCTCGTCAGAAAGAAAGAATTCGCGCCTTTCACGACCACCGGATGTCCCAAAGCGCTTTACAGACAATAAGTACTTTTTTTTTAAGTGTAGAGACTGTTGTAATGTAGGAAACGCGGCAGCCAATTTGCGCACAGCAAGCTCCCACAAACAGCAATGTGATAATGACCGGATCATCTGTTTTAGTGATGATGGGTGAGGGATAAATATTGGTCCCAGGACACCGGGGATAACCCCTGCTCTTCTTCAAATAGTGGCTGCTGGATCTTTTATTTCCCATGAGAGGTCAGGAAAATAACAAAAAGCAGAAGGTCTGTGATACGGTGGTGGGCAGGAGGTTTATTATCTCACAGTGACAGCTCCCAGACTACAGTCAGCCTTTGAGCTTCGCTCCACTCTCCACTAAAGGTGAGTCTGGCTGAGGGAGGTTTGGATTGGAACTCACTTCTGAATGTCATTGAGATTTACGCCTGAGTTAAATTCCCTTAAATTTAAACAACGTACTAGTAAACACAGTGAGGTTTCAAAGACTGAGATAGGCTGCAAATGTTTTATCACAGAATTAATTTTTCGTTTCTTTTTCGATCAGCATGAATTTGTTGTACTCAAGGGGAACAGCGATAGTGCTGGGAAATGGAAAAAACAGACAGCTCCCCATCAAACACTCCCAGGGCAGGTACAGCCTGGGTTACATACAGAGTAAAGCTCCCTCTGCACTGTCCCATCAAACACTCCCAGGGCAGGTACAGCACGGATTAGATACAGAGTAAAGCTCCCTCTACACTGTCCCATCAAACACTCCCAGGGCAGGTACAGCACGGGTGAGATACAGAGTAAAGCTCCCTCTACACTGTCCCATCAAACACTCCCAGGGCAGGTACAGCACGGGTTAGATACAGAGTAAATCTCCCTCTACACTGTCCCATCAAACACTCCCAGGGCAGGTACAGCACGGGTTAGATACAGAGTAAAGCTCCCTCTACACTGTCCCATCAAACACTCCCAGGGCAGGTACAGCACGGGTTAGATACAGAGTAAAGCTCCCTCTACACTGTCCCATCAAACATTCCCAGGGCTGGTACAGCACGGGTTAGATACAGAGTAAAGCTCCCTCTACACTGTCCCATCAAACACTCCCAGGGCAGGTACAGCACGGGTTAGATACAGAGTAAAGCTCCCTCTACACTGTCGCATCAAACACTCCCAGGGCAGGTACAGCACGGGTTAGATACAGAGTAAAGATCCCTCTACATTGTCCCATCACACACTCCCAGGGCAGGTGGAGCACGGGTTAGATACAGAGTCAAGCTCCCTCTACACTGTCCCATCAAACACTCCCAGGGCAGGTGGAGCACGGGATAGATACAGAGTAAAGCTCCCTCTACACTGTCCCATCACACACTCCCAGGGCAGGTGGAGCACGGGTTAGATACAGAGTAAAGCTCCCTCTACACTGTCCCATCACACACTCCCAGGGCAGGTACAGCACGGGATAGATACAGAGTAAAGCTCCCTCTACACGGTCCCATCAAACGCTCCCAGGGCAGGTACAGCACGGGTTAGATACAGAGTAAAGCTCCCTCTACACTGTCCCATCAAACACTCCCAGGGCAGTTGGAGCATGGGTTAGATACAGAGTAAAGCTCCCTCTACACTGTCCCATCAAACACTCCCAGGGCAGTTGGAGCATGGGTTAGATACAGAGTAAAGCTCCCTCTACACTGTCCCATCAAACACTCCCAGGGCAGGTACAGCACGGGTTAGATACAGAGTAAAGCTCCCTCTACACTGTCCCATCAAACACTCCCAGGGCAGGTACAGCACAGGGTTAGATACAGAGTAAAGCTCCCTCTACACTGTCCCATCAAACACTCCCAGGGCAGGTACAGCACGGGTTAGATACAGAGTAAAGCTCCCTCTACACTGTCCCATCAAATACTCCCAGGGCAGGTACAGCGCGGGTTAGATACAGAGTAAAGCTCCCTCTACACTGTCCCATCAAACACTCCCAGGGCAGGTACAGCGCAGGTTAGATACAGAGTAAAGCTCCCTCTACACTGTCCCATCAAACACTCCCAGGGCAGGTACAGCATGGGTTAGATACAGAGTAAAGCTCCCTCTACACTGTCACATCAAACACTCGCAGAGCAGGTACAGAACGGGTTAGATACAGAGTAAAGCTCACTCTACACTGTCCCATCAAACACTCCCAGGGCAGGGACAGCACGGGTTAGATACAGAGTAAAGCTCCCTCTACACTGTCCCATCAAACACTCCCGGGGCAGGTACAGCACGGGTTAGATACAGAGTAAAGCTCCCTCTACACTGTCCCATCACACACTCCCAGGGCAGGTACAGCACGGGTGAGATACAGAGTAAAGCTCCCATAACACTGTCCCATCACACACTCCCAGGGCAGGTACAGCACGGGTTAGATACAGAGTAAAGCTCCCTCTACACCGTCCCATCAAACACTCCCAGGGCAGGTACAGCACGGGTTAGATACAGAGTAAAGCTCCCTCTACACTGTCCCATCAAACACTCCCAGGGCAGGTACAGCACGGGATAGATACAGAGTAAAGCTCCCTCTGCACTGTCCCATCACACACTCCCAGGGCAGGTGGAGCACGGTTAGATACAGAGTAAAGCTCCCTCTACACTGTCCCATCAAACACTCCCAGGGCAGGTGGAGCACGGGATAGATACAGAGTAAAGCTCCCTCTACACTGTCCCATCACACACTCCCAGGGCAGGTGGAGCACGGGTTAGATACAGAGTAAATCTCCCTCTACACTGTCCCGTCACACACTCCCAGGGCAGGTACAGCACGGGATAGATACAGAGTAAAGCTCCATCTACACGGTCCCATCAAACACTCCCAGGGCAGGTACAGCACGGGTTAGATACAGAGTAAAGCTCCCTCTACACTGTCCCATCACACACTCCCACGGCAGGGACAGCACAGGTTACATACAGAGTAAAGCTCCCTCTACACTGTCCCATCACACACTCCCAGGGCAGGTAAAGCACGGGATAGATACAGAGTAAAGCTCCCTCTACACTGTCCCATCAAACACTCCCAGGGCAGGTACAGCACAGGTTAGATACAGAGTAAAGCTCCCTCCACACTGTCCCATCAAACACTCCCAGGGCAGCTGGAGCATGGGTTAGATACAGAGTAAAGCTCCCTCTACACTGTCCCATCACACACTCCCAGGGCAGGTACAGCATGGGTTAGATACAGAGTATAGCTCCCTCTACACTGTCCCATCAAACACTCCCGGGGCAGGTGGAGCATGGGTTAGATACAGGGTAAAGCTCCCTCTACACTGTCCGATCAAACACTCCCAGGGCAGGTACAGCACGGGTTAGATACAGAGTAAAGCTCACTCTACAGTGTCCCCATCACACACTCCCAGGGCAGGTGGAGCATGGGTTAGATACAGAGTAAAGCTCCCTCTACACTGTCCCATCAAACACTGCCAGGGCAGGTACAGCACGGGTTAGATACAGAGTAAAGCTCCCTCTACACTGTCCCATCAAACACTCCCAGGGCAGGTGGAGCATGGGTTAGATACAGAGTAAAGCTCCCTCTACACTGTCCCATCAAACACTCCCAGGGCAGGTACAGCACGGGTTAGATACAGAGTAAAGCTCCCTCTACACTGTCCCATCAAACACTCCCAGGGCAGGTACAGCACAGGGTTAGATACAGAGTAAAGCTCCCTCTACACTGTCCCATCAAACACTCCCAGGGCAGGTACAGCACGGGTTAGATACAGAGTAAAGCTCCCTCTACACTGTCCCATCAAACACTCCCAGGGCAGGTACAGCGCGGGTTAGATACAGAGTAAAGCTCCCTCTGCACTGTCCCATCAAACACTCCCAGGGCAGGTACAGCGCGGGTTAGATACAGAGTAAAGCTCCCTCTACACTGTCCCATCACACACTCCCAGGGCAGGTACAGCACGGGTTAGATACAGAGTAAAGCTCCCTCTACACTGTCCCATCACACACTCCCAGGGCAGGTACAGCACGGGTTAGATACAGAGTAAAGCTCCCTCAACACTGTCCCATCAAACACTCCCACGGCAGGTACAGCATGGGTTAGATACAGAGTAAAGCTCCCTCTACACTGTCCCATCACACACTCCCAGGGCAGGTGGAGCATGGGTTAGATACAGAGTAAAGCTCCATCTACACTGTCCCATCAAACACTCCCAGGGCAGGTACAGCACGGGTTAGATACAGAGTAAAGCTCCCTCTACACTGTCCCATCAAACACTCCCAGGGCAGGTACAGCACGGGTTAGATACAGAGTAAAGCACCCTCTATACTGTCCCATCAAACACTCCCAGGGCAGGTACAGCACAAGTTAGATACAGAGTAATGCTCCCTCTACACTGTCCGATCAAACACTCCCAGGGCAGGTACAGCACAGGTTAGATACAGAGTAAAGCTCCCTCTATGCTGTCCCATCAAACACTCCCAGGGCAGGTACAGCACGGGTTAGATACAGAGTAAAGCTCCCTCTACACTGCCCCATCAAACACTCCCAGGGCAGGTAAAGCACGGGTTAGATACAGAGTAAAGCTCCCTCTACACTGTCCCATCACACACTCCCAGGGCAGGTACAGCACGGGTTAGGTACAGAGTAAATCTCCCTCTGCATTATCCTATCAAACACTCCCAGGGCAGGTACAGCACGGGTTAGATACAGAGTAAATCTCCCTCTGCACTGTCCCATCAAACACTCCCAGGGCAGGTACAGCACGGGATAGATACAGAGTAAAGCTCCCTCTACATTGTCCCATCACACACTCCCAGGGCAGGTGGAGCACGGGTTAGATACAGAGTCAAGCTCCCTCTACACTGTCCCATCAAACACTCCCAGGGCAGGTGGAGCACGGGATAGATACAGAGTAAAGCTCCCTCTACACTGTCCCATCACACACTCCCAGGGCAGGTGGAGCACGGGTTAGATACAGAGTAAAGCTCCCTCTACACTGTCCCATCACACACTCCCAGGGCAGGTACAGCACGGGATAGATACAGAGTAAAGCTCCCTCTACACGGTCCCATCAAACGCTCCCAGGGCAGGTACAGCACGGGTTAGATACAGAGTAAAGCTCCCTCTACACGGTCCCATCACACACTCCCACGGCAGGTACAGCACAGGTTACATACAGAGTAAAGCTCCCTCTACACTGTCCCATCACACACTCCCAGGGCAGGTACAGCACGGGTTAGATACAGAGTAAAGCTCCCTCTACACTGTCCCATCAAACACTCCCAGGGCAGGTACAGCACAGGTTAGATACAGAGTAAAGCTCCCTCCACACTGTCCCATCAAACACTCCCAGGGCAGGTGAAGCATGGGTTAGATACAGAGTAAAGCTCCCTCTACACTGTCCCATCACACACTCCCAGGGCAGGTACAGCATAGGTTAGATACAGAGTAAAGCTCCTTCTACACTGTCCCATCAAACACTCCCAGGGCAGGTGGAGCATGGGTTAGATACAGGGTAAAGCTCCCTCTACACTGTCCCATCAAACACTCCCAGGGCAGGTACAGCATGGGTTAGATACAGAGTAAAGCTCACTCTACACTGTCCCCATCACACACTCCCAGGGCAGGTGGAGCATGGGTTAGATACAGAGTAAAGCTCCCTCTACACTGTCCCATCAAACACTGCCAGGGCAGGTACAGCACGGGTTAGATACAGAGTAAAGCTCCCTCTACACTGTCCCATCAAACACTCCCAGGGCAGTTGTAGCATGGGTTAGATACAGAGTAAAGCTCCCTCTACACTGTCCCATCAAACACTCCCAGGGCAGGTACAGCACGGGTTAGATACAGAGTAAAGCTCCCTCTACACTGTCCCATCAAACACTCCCAGGGCAGGTACAGCACAGGGTTAGATACAGAGTAAAGCTCCCTCTACACTGTCCCATCAAACACTCCCAGGGCAGGTACAGCACGGGTTAGATACAGAGTAAAGCTCCCTCTACACTGTCCCATCAAATACTCCCAGGGCAGGTACAGCGCGGGTTAGATACAGAGTAAAGCTCCCTCTACACTGTCCCATTAAACACTCCCAGGGCAGGTACAGCGCAGGTTAGATACAGAGTAAAGCTCCCTCTACACTGTCCCATCAAACACTCCCAGGGCAGGTACAGCATGGGTTAGATACAGAGTAAAGCTCCCTCTACACTGTCACATCAAACACTCGCAGAGCAGGTACAGAACGGGTTAGATACAGAGTAAAGCTCACTCTACACTGTCCCATCAAACACTCCCAGGGCAGGGACAGCACGGGTTAGATACAGAGTAAAGCTCCCTCTACACTGTCCCATCAAACACTCCCGGGGCAGGTACAGCACGGGTTAGATACAGAGTAAAGCTCCCTCTACACTGTCCCATCACACACTCCCAGGGCAGGTACAGCACGGGTGAGATACAGAGTAAAGCTCCCATAACACTGTCCCATCACACACTCCCAGGGCAGGTACAGCACGGGTTAGATACAGAGTAAAGCTCCCTCTACACTGTCCCATCAAACACTCCCAGGGCAGGTACAGCACGGGTTAGATACAGAGTAAAGCTCCCTCTACACTGTCCCATCAAACACTCCCAGGGCAGGTACAGCACGGGATAGATACAGAGTAAAGCTCCCTCTGCACTGTCCCATCACACACTCCCAGGGCAGGTGGAGCACGGTTAGATACAGAGTAAAGCTCCCTCTACACTGTCCCATCAAACACTCCCAGGGCAGGTGGAGCACGGGATAGATACAGAGTAAAGCTCCCTCTACACTGTCCCATCACACACTCCCAGGGCAGGTGGAGCACGGGTTAGATACAGAGTAAATCTCCCTCTACACTGTCCCGTCACACACTCCCAGGGCAGGTACAGCACGGGATAGATACAGAGTAAAGCTCCCTCTACACGGTCCCATCAAACACTCCCAGGGCAGGTACAGCACGGGTTAGATACAGAGTAAAGCTCCCTCTACACTGTCCCATCACACACTCCCACGGCAGGGACAGCACAGGTTACATACAGAGTAAAGCTCCCTCTACACTGTCCCATCACACACTCCCAGGGCAGGTAAAGCACGGGATAGATACAGAGTAAAGCTCCCTCTACACTGTCCCATCAAACACTCCCAGGGCAGGTACAGCACAGGTTAGATACAGAGTAAAGCTCCCTCCACACTGTCCCATCAAACACTCCCAGGGCAGCTGGAGCATGGGTTAGATACAGAGTAAAGCTCCCTCTACACTGTCCCATCACACACTCCCAGGGCAGGTACAGCATGGGTTAGATACAGAGTAAAGCTCCCTCTACACTGTCCCATCAAACACTCCCGGGGCAGGTGGAGCATGGGTTAGATACAGTGTAAAGCTCCCTCTACACTGTCCGATCAAACACTCCCAGGGCAGGTACAGCACGGGTTAGATACAGAGTAAAGCTCACTCTACAGTGTCCCCATCACACACTCCCAGGGCAGGTGGAGCATGGGTTAGATACAGAGTAAAGCTCCCTCTACACTGTCCCATCAAACACTGCCAGGGCAGGTACAGCACGGGTTAGATACAGAGTAAAGCTCCCTCTACACTGTCCCATCAAACACTCCCAGGGCAGGTGGAGCATGGGTTAGATACAGAGTAAAGCTCCCTCTACACTGTCCCATCAAACACTCCCAGGGCAGGTACAGCACGGGTTAGATACAGAGTAAAGCTCCCTCTACACTGTCCCATCAAACACTCCCAGGGCAGGTGGAGCATGGGTTAGATACAGAGTAAAGCTCCCTCTACACTGTCCCATCAAACACTCCCAGGGCAGGTACAGCACGGGTTAGATACAGAGTAAAGCTCCCTCTACACTGTCCCATCAAACACTCCCAGGGCAGGTACAGCACAGGGTTAGATACAGAGTAAAGCTCCCTCTACACTGTCCCATCAAACACTCCCAGGGCAGGTACAGCACGGGTTAGATACAGAGTAAAGCTCCCTCTACACTGTCCCATCAAACACTCCCAGGGCAGGTACAGCGCGGGTTAGATACAGAGTAAAGCTCCCTCTGCACTGTCCCATCAAACACTCCCAGGGCAGGTACAGCGCGGGTTAGATACAGAGTAAAGCTCCCTCTACACTGTCCCATCACACACTCCCAGGGCAGGTACAGCACGGGTTAGATACAGAGTAAAGCTCCCTCTACACTGTCCCATCACACACTCCCAGGGCAGGTACAGCATGGGTTAGATACAGAGTAAAGCTCCCTCAACACTGTCCCATCAAACACTCCCACGGCAGGTACAGCATGGGTTAGATACAGAGTAAAGCTCCCTCTACACTGTCCCATCACACACTCCCAGGGCAGGTGGAGCATGGGTTAGATACAGAGTAAAGCTCCATCTACACTGTCCCATCAAACACTCCCAGGGCAGGTACAGCACGGGTTAGATACAGAGTAAAGCTCCCTCTACACTGTCCCATCAAACACTCCCAGGGCAGGTACAGCACGGGTTAGATACAGAGTAAAGCACCCTCTATACTGTCCCATCAAACACTCCCAGGGCAGGTACAGCACAAGTTAGATACAGAGTAATGCTCCCTCTACACTGTCCGATCAAACACTCCCAGGGCAGGTACAGCACAGGTTAGATACAGAGTAAAGCTCCCTCTATGCTGTCCCATCAAACACTCCCAGGGCAGGTACAGCACGGGTTAGATACAGAGTAAAGCTCCCTCTACACTGCCCCATCAAACACTCCCAGGGCAGGTAAAGCACGGGTTAGATACAGAGTAAAGCTCCCTCTACACTGTCCCATCACACACTCCCAGGGCAGGTACAGCACGGGTTAGGTACAGAGTAAATCTCCCTCTGCATTATCCTATCAAACACTCCCAGGGCAGGTACAGCACGGGTTAGATACAGAGTAAATCTCCCTCTGCACTGTCCCATCAAACACTCCCAGGGCAGGTACAGCACGGGTTAGATACAGAGTAAAACTCCTCTACACTGTCCCATCAAACACTCCCAGGGCAGGTACAGCATGGGTTAGATACAGAGTAAAGCTCTCTCTACACTGTCCCATCAAACACTCCCGGGGCAGGTACAGCACGGGTTAGATACAGAGTAAAGCTCCCTCTACACTGTCCCATCAAACACTCCCAGGGCAGGTACAGCACGGGTTAGATACAGAGTAAAGCTCCCTCTACACTGTCCCATTAAACACTCCCAGGGCAGGTGGAGCACGGGTTAGATACAGAGTAAAGCTCCCTCTACACTGTCCCATCAAACACTCCCAGGGCAGGTGGAGCACGGGTTAGATACAGAGTAAAGCTACCTCTACACTGTCCCATCACACACTCCCAGGGCAGGTACAGCACGGGTTAGATACAGAGTAAAGCTACCTCTACACTGTCCCATCAAACACTCCCAGGGCAGGTACAGCACAGGTTACATACAGAGTAAAGCTCCCTCCACACTGTCCCATCAAACACTCCCAGGGCAGGTGGAGCATGGGTTAAATACAGAGTAAAGCTCCCTCTACACTGTCCCATCACACACTCCCAGGGCAGGTACAGCATGGGTTAGATACAGAGTAAATCTCCCTCTACACTGTCCCATCAAACACTCCCACGGCAGGTACAGCATGGGTTAGATACAGAGCAAAGCTCCCTCTACACTGTCCCATCACACACTCCCAGGGCAGGTGGAGCTTGGGTTAGCTACAGAGTAAAGCTCCATCTACACTGTCCCATCAAACACTCCCAGGGCAGGTACAGCACGGGTTAGATACAGAGTAAAGCTCCCTCTACACTGTCCCATCAAACACTCCCAGGGCAGGTACAGCACGGGTTAGATACAGAGTAAAGCTCCCTCTACACTGTCCCATCAAACACTCCCAGGGCAGTTGGAGCATGGGTTAGATACAGAGTAAAGCTCCCTCTACACTGTCCCATCAAACACTCCCAGGGCAGTTGGAGCATGGGTTAGATACAGAGTAAAGCTCCCTCTACACTGTCCCATCAAACACTCCCAGGGCAGGTACAGCACGGGTTAGATACAGAGTAAAGCTCCCTCTACACTGTCCCATCAAACACTCCCAGGGCAGGTACAGCACAGGGTTAGATACAGAGTAAAGCTCCCTCTACACTGTCCCATCAAACACTCCCAGGGCAGGTACAGCACGGGTTAGATACAGAGTAAAGCTCCCTCTACACTGTCCCATCAAATACTCCCAGGGCAGGTACAGCGCGGGTTAGATACAGAGTAAAGCTCCCTCTACACTGTCCCATTAAACACTCCCAGGGCAGGTACAGCGCAGGTTAGATACAGAGTAAAGCTCCCTCTACACTGTCCCATCAAACACTCCCAGGGCAGGTACAGCATGGGTTAGATACAGAGTAAAGCTCCCTCTACACTGTCACATCAAACACTCGCAGAGCAGGTACAGAACGGGTTAGATACAGAGTAAAGCTCACTCTACACTGTCCCATCAAACACTCCCAGGGCAGGGACAGCACGGGTTAGATACAGAGTAAAGCTCCCTCTACACTGTCCCATCAAACACTCCCGGGGCAGGTACAGCACGGGTTAGATACAGAGTAAAGCTCCCTCTACACTGTCCCATCACACACTCCCAGGGCAGGTACAGCACGGGTGAGATACAGAGTAAAGCTCCCATAACACTGTCCCATCACACACTCCCAGGGCAGGTACAGCACGGGTTAGATACAGAGTAAAGCTCCCTCTACACTGTCCCATCAAACACTCCCAGGGCAGGTACAGCACGGGTTAGATACAGAGTAAAGCTCCCTCTACACTGTCCCATCAAACACTCCCAGGGCAGGTACAGCACGGGATAGATACAGAGTAAAGCTCCCTCTGCACTGTCCCATCACACACTCCCAGGGCAGGTGGAGCACGGTTAGATACAGAGTAAAGCTCCCTCTACACTGTCCCATCAAACACTCCCAGGGCAGGTGGAGCACGGGATAGATACAGAGTAAAGCTCCCTCTACACTGTCCCATCACACACTCCCAGGGCAGGTGGAGCACGGGTTAGATACAGAGTAAATCTCCCTCTACACTGTCCCGTCACACACTCCCAGGGCAGGTACAGCACGGGATAGATACAGAGTAAAGCTCCCTCTACACGGTCCCATCAAACACTCCCAGGGCAGGTACAGCACGGGTTAGATACAGAGTAAAGCTCCCTCTACACTGTCCCATCACACACTCCCACGGCAGGGACAGCACAGGTTACATACAGAGTAAAGCTCCCTCTACACTGTCCCATCACACACTCCCAGGGCAGGTAAAGCACGGGATAGATACAGAGTAAAGCTCCCTCTACACTGTCCCATCAAACACTCCCAGGGCAGGTACAGCACAGGTTAGATACAGAGTAAAGCTCCCTCCACACTGTCCCATCAAACACTCCCAGGGCAGCTGGAGCATGGGTTAGATACAGAGTAAAGCTCCCTCTACACTGTCCCATCACACACTCCCAGGGCAGGTACAGCATGGGTTAGATACAGAGTAAAGCTCCCTCTACACTGTCCCATCAAACACTCCCGGGGCAGGTGGAGCATGGGTTAGATACAGTGTAAAGCTCCCTCTACACTGTCCGATCAAACACTCCCAGGGCAGGTACAGCACGGGTTAGATACAGAGTAAAGCTCACTCTACAGTGTCCCCATCACACACTCCCAGGGCAGGTGGAGCATGGGTTAGATACAGAGTAAAGCTCCCTCTACACTGTCCCATCAAACACTGCCAGGGCAGGTACAGCACGGGTTAGATACAGAGTAAAGCTCCCTCTACACTGTCCCATCAAACACTCCCAGGGCAGGTGGAGCATGGGTTAGATACAGAGTAAAGCTCCCTCTACACTGTCCCATCAAACACTCCCAGGGCAGGTACAGCACGGGTTAGATACAGAGTAAAGCTCCCTCTACACTGTCCCATCAAACACTCCCAGGGCAGGTGGAGCATGGGTTAGATACAGAGTAAAGCTCCCTCTACACTGTCCCATCAAACACTCCCAGGGCAGGTACAGCACGGGTTAGATACAGAGTAAAGCTCCCTCTACACTGTCCCATCAAACACTCCCAGGGCAGGTACAGCACAGGGTTAGATACAGAGTAAAGCTCCCTCTACACTGTCCCATCAAACACTCCCAGGGCAGGTACAGCACGGGTTAGATACAGAGTAAAGCTCCCTCTACACTGTCCCATCAAACACTCCCAGGGCAGGTACAGCGCGGGTTAGATACAGAGTAAAGCTCCCTCTGCACTGTCCCATCAAACACTCCCAGGGCAGGTACAGCGCGGGTTAGATACAGAGTAAAGCTCCCTCTACACTGTCCCATCACACACTCCCAGGGCAGGTACAGCACGGGTTAGATACAGAGTAAAGCTCCCTCTACACTGTCCCATCACACACTCCCAGGGCAGGTACAGCATGGGTTAGATACAGAGTAAAGCTCCCTCAACACTGTCCCATCAAACACTCCCACGGCAGGTACAGCATGGGTTAGATACAGAGTAAAGCTCCCTCTACACTGTCCCATCACACACTCCCAGGGCAGGTGGAGCATGGGTTAGATACAGAGTAAAGCTCCATCTACACTGTCCCATCAAACACTCCCAGGGCAGGTACAGCACGGGTTAGATACAGAGTAAAGCTCCCTCTACACTGTCCCATCAAACACTCCCAGGGCAGGTACAGCACGGGTTAGATACAGAGTAAAGCACCCTCTATACTGTCCCATCAAACACTCCCAGGGCAGGTACAGCACAAGTTAGATACAGAGTAATGCTCCCTCTACACTGTCCGATCAAACACTCCCAGGGCAGGTACAGCACAGGTTAGATACAGAGTAAAGCTCCCTCTATGCTGTCCCATCAAACACTCCCAGGGCAGGTACAGCACGGGTTAGATACAGAGTAAAGCTCCCTCTACACTGCCCCATCAAACACTCCCAGGGCAGGTAAAGCACGGGTTAGATACAGAGTAAAGCTCCCTCTACACTGTCCCATCACACACTCCCAGGGCAGGTACAGCACGGGTTAGGTACAGAGTAAATCTCCCTCTGCATTATCCTATCAAACACTCCCAGGGCAGGTACAGCACGGGTTAGATACAGAGTAAATCTCCCTCTGCACTGTCCCATCAAACACTCCCAGGGCAGGTACAGCACGGGTTAGATACAGAGTAAAACTCCTCTACACTGTCCCATCAAACACTCCCAGGGCAGGTACAGCATGGGTTAGATACAGAGTAAAGCTCTCTCTACACTGTCCCATCAAACACTCCCGGGGCAGGTACAGCACGGGTTAGATACAGAGTAAAGCTCCCTCTACACTGTCCCATCAAACACTCCCAGGGCAGGTACAGCACGGGTTAGATACAGAGTAAAGCTCCCTCTACACTGTCCCATTAAACACTCCCAGGGCAGGTGGAGCACGGGTTAGATACAGAGTAAAGCTCCCTCTACACTGTCCCATCAAACACTCCCAGGGCAGGTGGAGCACGGGTTAGATACAGAGTAAAGCTACCTCTACACTGTCCCATCACACACTCCCAGGGCAGGTACAGCACGGGTTAGATACAGAGTAAAGCTACCTCTACACTGTCCCATCAAACACTCCCAGGGCAGGTACAGCACAGGTTACATACAGAGTAAAGCTCCCTCCACACTGTCCCATCAAACACTCCCAGGGCAGGTGGAGCATGGGTTAAATACAGAGTAAAGCTCCCTCTACACTGTCCCATCACACACTCCCAGGGCAGGTACAGCATGGGTTAGATACAGAGTAAATCTCCCTCTACACTGTCCCATCAAACACTCCCACGGCAGGTACAGCATGGGTTAGATACAGAGCAAAGCTCCCTCTACACTGTCCCATCACACACTCCCAGGGCAGGTGGAGCTTGGGTTAGCTACAGAGTAAAGCTCCATCTACACTGTCCCATCAAACACTCCCAGGGCAGGTACAGCACGGGTTAGATACAGAGTAAAGCTCCCTCTACACTGTCCCATCAAACACTCCCAGGGCAGGTACAGCACGGGTTAGATACAGAGTAAAGCTCCCTCTACACTGTCCCATCAAACACTCCCAGGGCAGTTGGAGCATGGGTTAGATACAGAGTAAAGCTCCCTCTACACTGTCCCATCAAACACTCCCAGGGCAGTTGGAGCATGGGTTAGATACAGAGTAAAGCTCCCTCTACACTGTCCCATCAAACACTCCCAGGGCAGGTACAGCACGGGTTAGATACAGAGTAAAGCTCCCTCTACACTGTCCCATCAAACACTCCCAGGGCAGGTACAGCACAGGGTTAGATACAGAGTAAAGCTCCCTCTACACTGTCCCATCAAACACTCCCAGGGCAGGTACAGCACGGGTTAGATACAGAGTAAAGCTCCCTCTACACTGTCCCATCAAATACTCCCAGGGCAGGTACAGCGCGGGTTAGATACAGAGTAAAGCTCCCTCTACACTGTCCCATCAAACACTCCCAGGGCAGGTACAGCGCAGGTTAGATACAGAGTAAAGCTCCCTCTACACTGTCCCATCAAACACTCCCAGGGCAGGTACAGCATGGGTTAGATACAGAGTAAAGCTCCCTCTACACTGTCACATCAAACACTCGCAGAGCAGGTACAGAACGGGTTAGATACAGAGTAAAGCTCACTCTACACTGTCCCATCAAACACTCCCAGGGCAGGGACAGCACGGGTTAGATACAGAGTAAAGCTCACTCTACACTGTCCCATCAAACACTCCCGGGGCAGGTACAGCACGGGTTAGATACAGAGTAAAGCTCCCTCTACACTGTCCCATCACACACTCCCAGGGCAGGTACAGCACGGGTGAGATACAGAGTAAAGCTCCCATAACACTGTCCCATCACACACTCCCAGGGCAGGTACAGCACGGGTTAGATACAGAGTAAAGCTCCCTCTACACCGTCCCATCAAACACTCCCAGGGCAGGTACAGCACGGGTTAGATACAGAGTAAAGCTCCCTCTACACTGTCCCATCAAACACTCCCAGGGCAGGTACAGCACGGGATAGATACAGAGTAAAGCTCCCTCTACACTGTCCCATCAAACACTCCCAGGGCAGGTACAGCACAGGTTAGATACAGAGTAAAGCTCCCTCTATGCTGTCCCATCAAACACTCCCAGGGCAGGTACAGCACGGGTTAGATACAGAGTAAAGCTCCCTCTACACTGCCCCATCAAACACTCCCAGGGCAGGTAAAGCACGGGTTAGATACAGAGTAAAGCTCCCTCTACACTGTCCCATCACACACTCCCAGGGCAGGTACAGCACGGGTTAGGTACAGAGTAAATCTCCCTCTGCATTATCCTATCAAACACTCCCAGGGCAGGTACAGCACGGGTTAGATACAGAGTAAATCTCCCTCTGCACTGTCCCATCAAACACTCCCAGGGCAGGTACAGCACGGGATAGATACAGAGTAAAGCTCCCTCTACATTGTCCCATCACACACTCCCAGGGCAGGTGGAGCACGGGTTAGATACAGAGTCAAGCTCCCTCTACACTGTCCCATCAAACACTCCCAGGGCAGGTGGAGCACGGGATAGATACAGAGTAAAGCTCCCTCTACACTGTCCCATCACACACTCCCAGGGCAGGTGGAGCACGGGTTAGATACAGAGTAAAGCTCCCTCTACACTGTCCCATCACACACTCCCAGGGCAGGTACAGCACGGGATAGATACAGAGTAAAGCTCCCTCTACACGGTCCCATCAAACGCTCCCAGGGCAGGTACAGCACGGGTTAGATACAGAGTAAAGCTCCCTCTACACGGTCCCATCACACACTCCCACGGCAGGTACAGCACAGGTTACATACAGAGTAAAGCTCCCTCTACACTGTCCCATCACACACTCCCAGGGCAGGTACAGCACGGGTTAGATACAGAGTAAAGCTCCCTCTACACTGTCCCATTAAACACTCCCAGGGCAGGTACAGCGCAGGTTAGATACAGAGTAAAGCTCCCTCTACACTGTCCCATCAAACACTCCCAGGGCAGGTACAGCATGGGTTAGATACAGAGTAAAGCTCCCTCTACACTGTCACATCAAACACTCGCAGAGCAGGTACAGAACGGGTTAGATACAGAGTAAAGCTCACTCTACACTGTCCCATCAAACACTCCCAGGGCAGGGACAGCACGGGTTAGATACAGAGTAAAGCTCCCTCTACACTGTCCCATCAAACACTCCCGGGGCAGGTACAGCACGGGTTAGATACAGAGTAAAGCTCCCTCTACACTGTCCCATCACACACTCCCAGGGCAGGTACAGCACGGGTGAGATACAGAGTAAAGCTCCCATAACACTGTCCCATCACACACTCCCAGGGCAGGTACAGCACGGGTTAGATACAGAGTAAAGCTCCCTCTACACTGTCCCATCAAACACTCCCAGGGCAGGTACAGCACGGGTTAGATACAGAGTAAAGCTCCCTCTACACTGTCCCATCAAACACTCCCAGGGCAGGTACAGCACGGGATAGATACAGAGTAAAGCTCCCTCTGCACTGTCCCATCACACACTCCCAGGGCAGGTGGAGCACGGTTAGATACAGAGTAAAGCTCCCTCTACACTGTCCCATCAAACACTCCCAGGGCAGGTGGAGCACGGGATAGATACAGAGTAAAGCTCCCTCTACACTGTCCCATCACACACTCCCAGGGCAGGTGGAGCACGGGTTAGATACAGAGTAAATCTCCCTCTACACTGTCCCGTCACACACTCCCAGGGCAGGTACAGCACGGGATAGATACAGAGTAAAGCTCCCTCTACACGGTCCCATCAAACACTCCCAGGGCAGGTACAGCACGGGTTAGATACAAAGTAAAGCTCCCTCTACACTGTCCCATCACACACTCCCACGGCAGGGACAGCACAGGTTACATACAGAGTAAAGCTCCCTCTACACTGTCCCATCACACACTCCCAGGGCAGGTAAAGCACGGGATAGATACAGAGTAAAGCTCCCTCTACACTGTCCCATCAAACACTCCCAGGGCAGGTACAGCACAGGTTAGATACAGAGTAAAGCTCCCTCCACACTGTCCCATCAAACACTCCCAGGGCAGCTGGAGCATGGGTTAGATACAGAGTAAAGCTCCCTCTACACTGTCCCATCACACACTCCCAGGGCAGGTACAGCATGGGTTAGATACAGAGTAAAGCTCCCTCTACACTGTCCCATCAAACACTCCCGGGGCAGGTGGAGCATGGGTTAGATACAGTGTAAAGCTCCCTCTACACTGTCCGATCAAACACTCCCAGGGCAGGTACAGCACGGGTTAGATACAGAGTAAAGCTCACTCTACAGTGTCCCCATCACACACTCCCAGGGCAGGTGGAGCATGGGTTAGATACAGAGTAAAGCTCCCTCTACACTGTCCCATCAAACACTGCCAGGGCAGGTACAGCACGGGTTAGATACAGAGTAAAGCTCCCTCTACACTGTCCCATCAAACACTCCCAGGGCAGGTGGAGCATGGGTTAGATACAGAGTAAAGCTCCCTCTACACTGTCCCATCAAACACTCCCAGGGCAGGTACAGCACGGGTTAGATACAGAGTAAAGCTCCCTCTACACTGTCCCATCAAACACTCCCAGGGCAGGTGGAGCATGGGTTAGATACAGAGTAAAGCTCCCTCTACACTGTCCCATCAAACACTCCCAGGGCAGGTACAGCACGGGTTAGATACAGAGTAAAGCTCCCTCTACACTGTCCCATCAAACACTCCCAGGGCAGGTACAGCACAGGGTTAGATACAGAGTAAAGCTCCCTCTACACTGTCCCATCAAACACTCCCAGGGCAGGTACAGCACGGGTTAGATACAGAGTAAAGCTCCCTCTACACTGTCCCATCAAACACTCCCAGGGCAGGTACAGCGCGGGTTAGATACAGAGTAAAGCTCCCTCTGCACTGTCCCATCAAACACTCCCAGGGCAGGTACAGCGCGGGTTAGATACAGAGTAAAGCTCCCTCTACACTGTCCCATCACACACTCCCAGGGCAGGTACAGCACGGGTTAGATACAGAGTAAAGCTCCCTCTACACTGTCCCATCACACACTCCCAGGGCAGGTACAGCATGGGTTAGATACAGAGTAAAGCTCCCTCAACACTGTCCCATCAAACACTCCCACGGCAGGTACAGCATGGGTTAGATACAGAGTAAAGCTCCCTCTACACTGTCCCATCACACACTCCCAGGGCAGGTGGAGCATGGGTTAGATACAGAGTAAAGCTCCATCTACACTGTCCCATCAAACACTCCCAGGGCAGGTACAGCATGGGTTAGATACAGAGTAAAGCTCCCTCTACACTGTCCCATCAAACACTCCCAGGGCAGGTACAGCACGGGTTAGATACAGAGTAAAGCACCCTCTATACTGTCCCATCAAACACTCCCAGGGCAGGTACAGCACAAGTTAGATACAGAGTAATGCTCCCTCTACACTGTCCGATCAAACACTCCCAGGGCAGGTACAGCACAGGTTAGATACAGAGTAAAGCTCCCTCTATGCTGTCCCATCAAACACTCCCAGGGCAGGTACAGCACGGGTTAGATACAGAGTAAAGCTCCCTCTACACTGCCCCATCAAACACTCCCAGGGCAGGTAAAGCACGGGTTAGATACAGAGTAAAGCTCCCTCTACACTGTCCCATCACACACTCCCAGGGCAGGTACAGCACGGGTTAGGTACAGAGTAAATCTCCCTCTGCATTATCCTATCAAACACTCCCAGGGCAGGTACAGCACGGGTTAGATACAGAGTAAATCTCCCTCTGCACTGTCCCATCAAACACTCCCAGGGCAGGTACAGCACGGGTTAGATACAGAGTAAAACTCCTCTACACTGTCCCATCAAACACTCCCAGGGCAGGTACAGCATGGGTTAGATACAGAGTAAAGCTCTCTCTACACTGTCCCATCAAACACTCCCGGGGCAGGTACAGCACGGGTTAGATACAGAGTAAAGCTCCCTCTACACTGTCCCATCAAACACTCCCAGGGCAGGTACAGCACGGGTTAGATACAGAGTAAAGCTCCCTCTACACTGTCCCATTAAACACTCCCAGGGCAGGTGGAGCACGGGTTAGATACAGAGTAAAGCTCCCTCTACACTGTCCCATCAAACACTCCCAGGGCAGGTGGAGCACGGGTTAGATACAGAGTAAAGCTACCTCTACACTGTCCCATCACACACTCCCAGGGCAGGTACAGCACGGGTTAGATACAGAGTAAAGCTACCTCTACACTGTCCCATCAAACACTCCCAGGGCAGGTACAGCACAGGTTACATACAGAGTAAAGCTCCCTCCACACTGTCCCATCAAACACTCCCAGGGCAGGTGGAGCATGGGTTAAATACAGAGTAAAGCTCCCTCTACACTGTCCCATCACACACTCCCAGGGCAGGTACAGCATGGGTTAGATACAGAGTAAATCTCCCTCTACACTGTCCCATCAAACACTCCCACGGCAGGTACAGCATGGGTTAGATACAGAGCAAAGCTCCCTCTACACTGTCCCATCACACACTCCCAGGGCAGGTGGAGCATGGGTTAGCTACAGAGTAAAGCTCCATCTACACTGTCCCATCAAACACTCCCAGGGCAGGTACAGCACGGGTTAGATACAGAGTAAAGCTCCCTCTACACTGTCCCATCAAACACTCCCAGGGCAGGTACAGCACGGGTTAGATACAGAGTAAAGCACCCTCTATACTGTCCCATCAAACACTCCCAGGGCAGGTACAGCACAAGTTAGATACAGAGTAATGCTCCCTCTACACTGTCCGATCAAACACTCCCAGGGCAGGTACAGCACAGGTTAGATACAGAGTAAAGCTCCCTCTGTGCTGTCCCATCAAACACTCCCAGGGCAGGTAAAGCACGGGTTAGATACAGAGTAAAGCTCCCTCTACACTGTCCCATCACACACTCCCAGGGCAGGTACAGCACGGGTTAGGTACAGAGTAAATCTCCCTCTGCATTATCCTTTCAAACACTCCCAGGGCAGGTACAGCACGGGTTAGATACAGAGTAAATCTCCCTCTGCACTGTCCCATCAAACACTCCCAGGGCAGGTACAGCACGGGTTAGATACAGAGTAAAACTCCTCTACACTGTCCCATCAAACACTCCCAGGGCAGGTACAGCATGGGTTAGATACAGAGTAAAGCTCTCTCTACACTGTCCCATCAAACACTCCCGGGGCAGGTACAGCACGGGTTAGATACAGAGTAAAGCTCCCTCTACACTGTCCCATCAAACACTCCCAGGGCAGGTACAGCACGGGTTAGATACAGAGTAAAGCTCCCTCTACACTGTCCCATCAAACACTCCCAGGGCAGGTGGAGCACGGGTTAGATACAGAGTAAAGCTCCCTCTACACTGTCCCATCAAACACTCCCAGGGCAGGTGGAGCACGGGATCGATACAGAGTAAAGCTCCCTCTACACTGTCCCATCACACACTCCCAGGGCAGGTGGAGCACGGGTTAGATACAGAGTAAAGCTCCCTCTACACTGTCCCATCACACACTCCCAGGGCAGGTACAGCACGGGATAGATACAGAATAAAGCTCCCTCTACACGGTCCCATCAAACACTCCCAGGGCAGGTACAGCACGGATTAGATACAGAGTAAAGCTCCCTCTACACGGTCCCATCAAACATTCCCAGGGCAGGTACAGCACGGGTTAGATACAGAGTAAAGCTCCCTCTACACTGTCCCATCACACACTCCCAGGGCAGGTACAGCACAGGTTACATACAGAGTAAAGCTCCCTCTACACTGTCCCATCACACACTCCCAGGGCAGGTACAGCACGGGTTAGATACAGAGTAAAGCTCCCTCTACACTGTCCCATCAAACACTCCCAGGGCAGGTACAGCACAGGTTACATACAGAGTAAAGCTCCCTCCACACTGTCCCATCAAACACTCCCAGGGCTGGTGGAGCATGGGTTAAATACAGAGTAAAGCTCCCTCTACACTGTCCCATCACACACTCCCAGGGCAGGTACAGCATGGGTTAGATACAGAGTAAATCTCCCTCTACACTGTCCCATCAAACACTCTCACGGCAGGTACAGCATGGGTTAGATACAGAGTAAAGCTCCCTCTACACTGTCCCATCACACACTCCCAGGGCAGGTGGAGCATGGGTTAGATACAGAGTAAAGCTCCATCTACACTGTCCCATCAAACACTCCCAGGGCAGGTACAGCACGGGTTAGATACAGAGTAAAGCTCCCTCTACACTGTCCCATCAAACACTCCCAGGGCAGGTACAGCACGGGTTAGATACAGAGTAAAGCACCCTCTATACTGTCCCATCAAACACTCCCAGGGCAGGTACAGCACAAGTTAGATACAGAGTAATGCTCCCTCTACACTGTCCGATCAAACACTCCCAGGGCAGGTACAGCACAGGTTAGATACAGAGTAAAGCTCCCTCTGTGCTGTCCCATCAAACACTCCCAGGGCAGGTACAGCACGGGTTAGATGCAGAGTAAAGCTCCCTCTACACTGCCCCATCAAACACTCCCAGGGCAGGTAAAGCACGGGTTAGATACAGAGTAAAGCTCCCTCTACACTGTCCCATCACACACTCCCAGGGCAGGTACAGCACGGGTTAGGTACAGAGTAAATCTCCCTCTGCATTATCCTATCAAACACTCCCAGGGCAGGTACAGCACGGGTTAGATACAGAGTAAATCTCCCTCTGCACTGTCCCATCAAACACTCCCAGGGCAGGTACAGCACGGGTTAGATACAGAGTAAAACTCCTCTACACTGTCCCATCAAACACTCCCAGGGCAGGTACAGCATGGGTTAGATACAGAGTAAAGCTCTCTCTACACTGTCCCATCAAACACTCCCGGGGCAGGTACAGCACGGGTTAGATACAGAGTAAAGCTCCCTCTACACTGTCCCATCAAACACTCCCAGGGCAGGTACAGCACGGGTTAGATACAGAGTAAAGCTCCCTCTACACTGTCCCATCAAACACTCCCAGGGCAGGTGGAGCACGGGTTAGATACAGAGTAAAGCTCCCTCTACACTGTCCCATCAAACACTCCCAGGGCAGGTGGAGCACGGGATCGATACAGAGTAAAGCTCCCTCTACACTGTCCCATCACACACTCCCAGGGCAGGTGGAGCACGGGTTAGATACAGAGTAAAGCTCCCTCTACACTGTCCCATCACACACTCCCAGGGCAGGTACAGCACGGGATAGATACAGAGTAAAGCTCCCTCTACACGGTCCCATCAAACACTCCCAGGGCAGGTACAGCACGGATTAGATACAGAGTAAAGCTCCCTCTACACGGTCCCATCAAACATTCCCAGGGCAGGTACAGCACGGGTTAGATACAGAGTAAAGCTCCCTCTACACTGTCCCATCACACACTCCCAGGGCAGGTACAGCACAGGTTACATACAGAGTAAAGCTCCCTCTACACTGTCCCATCACACACTCCCAGGGCAGGTACAGCACGGGTTAGATACAGAGTAAAGCTCCCTCTACACTGTCCCATCAAACACTCCCAGGGCAGGTACAGCACAGGTTACATACAGAGTAAAGCTCCCTCCACACTGTCCCATCAAACACTCCCAGGGCAGGTGGAGCATGGGTTAAATACAGAGTAAAGCTCCCTCTACACTGTCCCATCACACACTCCCAGGGCAGGTACAGCATGGGTTAGATACAGAGTAAATCTCCCTCTACACTGTCCCATCAAACACTCCCACGGCAGGTACAGCATGGGTTAGATACAGAGTAAAGCTCCCTCTACACTGTCCCATCACACACTCCCAGGGCAGGTGGAGCATGGGTTAGATACAGAGTAAAGCTCCATCTACACTGTCCCATCAAACACTCCCAGGGCAGGTACAGCACGGGTTAGATACAGTGTAAAGCTCCCTCTACACTGTCCCATCAAACACTCCCAGGGCAGGTACAGCACGGGTTAGATACAGAGTAAAGCACCCTCTATACTGTCCCATCAAACACTCCCAGGGCAGGTACAGCACAAGTTAGATACAGAGTAATGCTCCCTCTACACTGTCCGATCAAACACTCCCAGGGCAGGTACAGCACAGGTTAGATACAGAGTAAAGCTCCCTCTGTGCTGTCCCATCAAACACTCCCAGGGCAGGTACAGCACGGGTTAGATGCAGAGTAAAGCTCCCTCTACACTGCCCCATCAAACACTCCCAGGGCAGGTAAAGCACGGGTTAGATACAGAGTAAAGCTCCCTCTACACTGTCCCATCACACACTCCCAGGGCAGGTACAGCACGGGTTAGGTACAGAGTAAATCTCCCTCTGCATTATCCTTTCAAACACTCCCAGGGCAGGTACAGCACGGGTTAGATACAGAGTAAATCTCCCTCTGCACTGTCCCATCAAACACTCCCAGGGCAGGTACAGCACGGGTTAGATACAGAGTAAAACTCCTCTACACTGTCCCATCAAACACTCCCAGGGCAGGTACAGCATGGGTTAGATACAGAGTAAAGCTCTCTCTACACTGTCCCATCAAACACTCCCGGGGCAGGTACAGCACGGGTTAGATACAGAGTAAAGCTCCCTCTACACTGTCCCATCAAACACTCGCAGGGCAGGTACAGCACGGGTTAGATACAGAGTAAAGCTCCCTCTACACTGTCCCATCAAACACTCCCAGGGCAGGTGGAGCACGGGTTAGATACAGAGTAAAGCTCCCTCTACACTGTCCCATCAAACACTCCCAGGGCAGGTGGAGCACGGGATCGATACAGAGTAAAGCTCCCTCTACACTGTCCCATCACACACTCCCAGGGCAGGTGGAGCACGGGTTAGATACAGAGTAAAGCTCCCTCTACACTGTCCCATCACACACTCCCAGGGCAGGTACAGCACGGGATAGATACAGAGTAAAGCTCCCTCTACACGGTCCCATCAAACACTCCCAGGGCAGGTACAGCACGGATTAGATACAGAGTAAAGCTCCCTCTACACGGTCCCATCAAACATTCCCAGGGCAGGTACAGCACGGGTTAGATACAGAGTAAAGCTCCCTCTACACTGTCCCATCACACACTCCCAGGGCAGGTACAGCACAGGTTACATACAGAGTAAAGCTCCCTCTACACTGTCCCATCACACACTCCCAGGGCAGTTACAGCACGGGTTAGATACAGAGTAAAGCTCCCTCTACACTGTCCCATCAAACACTCCCAGGGCAGGTACAGCACAGGTTACATACAGAGTAAAGCTCCCTCCACACTGTCCCATCAAACACTCCCAGGGCAGGTGGAGCATGGGTTAAATACAGAGTAAAGCTCCCTCTACACTGTCCCATCACACACTCCCAGGGCAGGTACAGCATGGGTTAGATACAGAGTAAATCTCCCTCTACACTGTCCCATCAAACACTCTCACGGCAGGTACAGCATGGGTTAGATACAGAGTAAAGCTCCCTCTACACTGTCCCATCACACACTCCCAGGGCAGGTGGAGCATGGGTTAGATACAGAGTAAAGCTCCATCTACACTGTCCCATCAAACACTCCCAGGGCAGGTACAGCACGGGTTAGATACAGAGTAAAGCTCCCTCTACACTGTCCCATCAAACACTCCCAGGGCAGGTACAGCACGGGTTAGATACAGAGTAAAGCACCCTCTATACTGTCCCATCAAACACTCCCAGGGCAGGTACAGCACAAGTTAGATACAGAGTAATGCTCCCTCTACACTGTCCGATCAAACACTCCCAGGGCAGGTACAGCACAGGTTAGATACAGAGTAAAGCTCCCTCTGTGCTGTCCCATCAAACACTCCCAGGGCAGGTACAGCACGGGTTAGATGCAGAGTAAAGCTCCCTCTACACTGCACCATCAAACACTCCCAGGGCAGGTAAAGCACGGGTTAGATACAGAGTAAAGCTCCCTCTACACTGTCCCATCACACACTCCCAGGGCAGGTACAGCACGGGTTAGGTACAGAGTAAATCTCCCTCTGCATTATCCTATCAAACACTCCCAGGGCAGGTACAGCACGGGTTAGATACAGAGTAAATCTCCCTCTGCACTGTCCCATCAAACACTCCCAGGGCAGGTACAGCACGGGTTAGATACAGAGTAAAACTCCTCTACACTGTCCCATCAAACACTCCCAGGGCAGGTACAGCATGGGTTAGATACAGAGTAAAGCTCTCTCTACACTGTCCCATCAAACACTCCCGGGGCAGGTACAGCACGGGTTAGATACAGAGTAAAGCTCCCTCTACACTGTCCCATCAAACACTCCCAGGGCAGGTACAGCACGGGTTAGATACAGAGTAAAGCTCCCTCTACACTGTCCCATCAAACACTCCCAGGGCAGGTGGAGCACGGGTTAGATACAGAGTAAAGCTCCCTCTACACTGTCCCATCAAACACTCCCAGGGCAGGTGGAGCACGGGATCGATACAGAGTAAAGCTCCCTCTATACTGTCCCATCACACACTCCCAGGGCAGGTGGAGCACGGGTTCGATACAGAGTAAAGCTCCCTCTACACTGTCCCATCACACACTCCCAGGGCAGGTACAGCACGGGATAGATACAGAGTAAAGCTCCCTCTACACGGTCCCATCAAACACTCCCAGGGCAGGTACAGCACGGATTAGATACAGAGTAAAGCTCCCTCTACACGGTCCCATCAAACATTCCCAGGGCAGGTACAGCACGGGTTAGATACAGAGTAAAGCTCCCTCTACACTGTCCCATCACACACTCCCAGGGCAGGTACAGCACAGGTTACATACAGAGTAAAGCTCCCTCCACACTGTCCCATCAAACACTCCCAGGGCAGGTGGAGCATGGGTTAAATACAGAGTAAAGCTCCCTCTACACTGTCCCATCACACACTCCCAGGGCAGGTACAGCATGGGTTAGATACAGAGTAAATCTCCCTCTACACTGTCCCATCAAACACTCCCAGGGCAGGTACAGCACGGGTTAGATACAGAGTAATTCTCCCTCTACACTGTCCCATCAAACACTCCCAGGGCAGGTACAGCACGGGTTAGATACAGAGTAAAGCTCTCTCTACACTGTCCCATCAAACACTCCCAGGGCAGGTGCAGCAGGTGTTAGATACAGAGTAAAGCTCTCTCTACACTGTCGCATCAAACACTCCCAGGGCAGGTACAGCACGGGTTAGATACAGAGTAAAGCTCCCTCTACACTGTCCCATCAAACACTCCCGGGGCAGGTACAGCATGGGTTAGATACAGAGTAAATCTCCCTCTACACTGTCCCATCAAACACTCCCAGGGCAGGTACAGCACGGGTTAGATACAGAGTAAATCTCCCTCTACACTGTCCCATCAAACACTCCCAGGGCAGGTACAGCACGGGTTAGATACAGAGTAAAGCTCTCTCTACACTGTCCCATCAAACACTCCCAGGGCAGGTACAGCATGTGTTAGATACAGAGTAAAGCTCTCTCTACACTGTCGCATCAAACACTCCCAGGGCAGGTACAGCACGGGTTAGATACAGAGTAAAGCTCCCTCTACACTGTCCCATCAAACACTCCCGGGGCAGGTGCAGCACGGGTTAGATACAGAGTAAAGCTCCCTCTACACTGCCCCACCAAACACTCCCAGGGCAGGTACAGCACGGGTTAGATACAGAGTAAAGCTCCCTCTACACTGTCCCATCAAACACTCCCAGGGCAGGTGGAGCATGGGTTAGATACAGGGTAAAGCTCCCTCTACACTGTCCCATCGAACACTCCCAGGGCAGGTACAGCACGGGTTAGATACAGAGTAAAGCTCCCTCTACACTGTCCCCATCACACACTCCCAGGGCAGGTGGAGCATGGGTTAGATACAGAGTAAAGCTCCCTCTGCACTGTCCCATCAAACACTCCCAGGGCAGGTACAGCACGGGTTAGATACAGAGTAAAGCTCCCTCTACACTGTCCCATCAAACACTCCCAGGGCAGGTGGAGCATGGGTTAGATACAGAGTAAAGCTCCCTCTACACTGTCCCATCAAACACTCCCAGGGCAGGTACAGCACGGGTTAGATACAGAGTAAAGCTCCCTCTACACTGTCCCATCAAACACTCCCAGGGCAGGTACAGCACAGGGTTAGATACAGAGTAAAGCTCCCTCTACACTGTCCCATCAAACACTCCCAGGGCAGGTACAGCACGGGTTAGATACAGAGTAAAGCTCCCTCTACACTGCCCCATCAAACACTCCCAGGGCAGGTACAGCGCGGGTTAGATACAGAGTAAAGCTCCCTCTACACTGTCCCATCAAACACTCCCAGGGCAGGTACAGCGCGGGTTAGATACAGAGTAAAGCTCCCTCTGCACTGTCCCATCACACACTCCCAGGGCAGGTACAGCACGGGTTAGATACAGAGTAAAGCTCCCTCTACACTGTCCCATCACACACTCCCAGGGCAGGTACAGCACGGGTTAGATACAGAGTAAAGCTCCCTCTACACTGTCCCATCAAACACTCCCACGGCAGGTACAGCATGGGTTAGATACAGAGTAAAGCTCCCTCTACACTGTCCCATTACACACTCCCAGGGCAGGTGGAGCATGGGTTAGATACAGAGTAAAGCTCCATCTACACTGTCCCATCAAACACTCCCAGGGCAGGTACAGCACGGGTTAGATACAGAGTAAAGCTCCCTCTACACTGTCCCATCAAACACTCCCAGGGCAGGTACAGCACGGGTTAGATACAGAGTAAAGCACCCTCTATACTGTCCCATCAAACACTCCCAGGGCAGGTACAGCACAAGTTAGATACAGAGTAATGCTCCCTCTACACTGTCCGATCAAACACTCCCAGGGCAGGTACAGCACAGGTTAGATACAGAGTAAAGCTCCCTCTACACTGTCCCATCAAACACTCCCAGGGCAGGTACTGCACGGGTTAGATACAGAGTAAAGCTCCCTCTACACTGTCCCATCAAACACTCCCAGGGCAGGTACAGCACGGGTTAGATACAGAGTAAAGCTCCCTCTACACTGCCCCATCAAACACTCCCAGGGCAGGTAAAGCACGGGTTAGATACAGAGTAAAGCTCCCTCTACACTGTCCCATCACACACTCCCAGGGCAGGTGCAGCACGGGTTAGATACAGAGTAAATCTCCCTCTGCACTATCCTATCAAACACTCCCAGGGCAGGTACAGCACGGGTTAGATACAGAGTAAATCTCCCTCTACACTGTCCCATCATACACTCCCAGGGCAGGTACAGCACGGGTTAGATACAGAGTAAAACTCCTCTACACTGTCCCATCAAACACTCCCAGGGCAGGTACAGCATGGGTTAGATACAGAGTAAAGCTCTCTCTACACTGTCCCATCAAACACTCCCGGGGCAGGTACAGCACGGGTTAGATACAGAGTAAAGCTCCCTCTACACTGTCCCATCAAACACTCCCAGGGCAGGTACAGCACGGGTTAGATACAGAGTAAAGCTCCCTCTACACTGTCCCATCAAACACTCCCAGGGCAGGTACAGCACGGGGTTAGATACAGCGTAAAGCTCCCTCTACACTGTCCCATCAAACACACCCAGGGCAGGTACAGCCCGGGTTAGATACAGAGTAAAGCTCCCTCTATACTGTCTCATCACACACTCCCAGGGCAGGTGCAGCACGGGTTAGATACAGAGTAAAGCTCGCTCTACACTGTCCCATCAAACACACCCAGGGCAGGCACAGCACGGGTTAGATACAGAGTAAAGCTCCCTCTACACTGTCCCGTCAATATGCCTCAGCCCAACCTCAGGCGAGTACCTCCATTCCTCCAGTCTGACAGTGTTCCGTGTCCCACATCACCTGTACTGAAATGGATTGCCACCTTTGTGCCCATTACCAGTAACTACAGGACTGGGACTGGCTAAACTCGTTCCCACATAACTCTGACAGCTCCGGTCGATATGCGACTCCAGTCCCATGCTCCACCTGGATGACTTATAACTGCGCTCCCAGGTGGGCCTCGCAAAACACTCAGTTGTATCAAACTACAATCCAGTGGTTCAGGAAGAAGGCCCACCACCTTCTCAGGGCAACCAGGGGATGGGCAATAAATGCCGGCCTTTACCAGCATCCCGAGAGTTTATTTTGAAATTGCAGCACCTCGACTAATGGTCTGTTTAACATCAGTTAACTCAGCACAGGTCGGGCTTGAACCCGGAGCCTTCCCGGTTTGTATGGGTGTTTTTAATTCACTGTCATCAGTTTAATATGTTTTTTTAATTCATTCACAGGGTGTGGGCGTCGCTGGCAAGGCTGGCATTATTGCCCATTCCCTAATTGCCCTCGAGAAGGTGGTAGTGAGCCGCCTTCTTGAACCGCTGCAGTCCGTGTGGTGAAGGTGCTCCCACAGTGCTGTTAGGGAGGGAGTTCCAGGATTTTGACCCAGCGACGATGAAGGAACGGCGATATATTTCCAAGTCAGGAAGGTGTGTGACTTGGAGGGGAACTTGGAGGTGGTGGTGTTCCCATGCGCCTGCTCCCCTTGTCCTTCTAGGTGGAAGAGGTCGCGGGTTTGGGAGGTGCTGCCGAAGAAGCCTTGGCGAGTTGCTGCAGTGCATCTTGTAGATGGTGCACACTGCAGCCACGGTGCGCTGGTGGTGGAGGAAGTGAATGTTTAAGGTGGTGGATGGGGTGCCGATCAAGCGGGGCTGCTTTGTCCTGGATGGTGTCGAGCTTCTTGAGTGTTGTTGGAGCTGCACTCATCCAGACAAGTGGAGAGTATTCCATCACACTCCTGACTTGTGCCTTGTAGATGGTGGAAAGGCTTTGGGGAATCAGGAGGTGAGACACTCGCCGTGGAATACCCAGCCTCTGACCTGCTCTTGTAGCCACAGTGCGTTTGGCCTTCTCGTTCCCCCCACCCCCCATTTTTCTTGGGGTGAATCTAAACAACATGTTATATATTAGGGAGGGAGGGAGAGAAGGACGATTCAGAGGTAGTTCATCATAATTGCATTGAAGGGAAGCTGGATAAACACTCGAGGGAGAAAGGGATAGAAGGATACGTTGATGGGGTGAGATGAAGAAGGGCGGGAGGAGGCTCGTGTGGAACATAAACACTGGCACGGAGCAGTGGGGCCGAATGGCCTGTTTCTGGGCTGTATATTCTAGGTAATTCTTTGATAATCTTTCTTGAACTTACTCAAAATAAAGTGTCACAAAACCGATCAAGAGCGAACCTGCCGAAAGACCGACAATCAGATAAATGGACTCGTTCAGATCTAACCTGTCTGTTGGAAGAACAAGATGAATTATCAGAATTAGCGACTCTTGCTGCACAGAGAGAGGCCATTCGGCCCATCGTGCCTGTGATAGAGCCTATCCAATTAGTCCCACTCCCCACCACAACACCCCCTCCCCTCCCCACCCCCCCCAGCCCTGCTCTCTCCCCATCGCCCCAAGCCAAAGCTTCCCGAGTGCCTTGGTCAATGCGAGTCTGGCGATGAATGTTGGACTGTGTGGGGGAGGGCGTTGGAGGCATGACCAGTCCTGCCTTCACCTGACGTCCCGCGGATGCCGTGTTGGGCAGCGTGGGAGCCCCGGATGATTAGCTCGGGGGGGGGACACTGAAGCCTCTATTGCTGCCCTAAGATCATCTTGCCCCCCCCCCCTCGCTGCCTGCCTGCCGTGTCCCCCTGATCTGTGTGGGGGGGTGGGGGAGGGTGCGAGGTGTCGGCTCCATCAGGCAATGCTCCCTGTAATTTGATATTTGGGTGTGTGGCTCCACAGGACCATTGGTCAGGAGCCAGATCCTGGGCTAGAGGCTGAGCTTAAAGGATTTATTTTAAGTTACCTTGTGGGCCAGGGATGCTTTTCCAGGCCTTGGGCCTCCCTTGCCCCGGGCTAACCCCCTCCCCTGCCGATCCCTGTCCAGATCCTTCTCTCCCACTCCCGATCCCTTCCCAAATCCTTCTCTCCCCCTCCCGATCTCTTCCCAGATCCTTCTCTCTTCCCTCACGATCTCTGCCCAGATCCTTCTCTCTGTAAAGTCTGTGAGTTGTATAGTGAAGTAATACACAGGCTACAAGAGTAACTTAAACAGGACTTTACTATTCGAAGGTCAGGGCGAATCTGCCCAATAAATTCTGCCACAGCACTTATAGACCGTTGTGGTCACCGTCGGTATTACAGTATACAGCAGCCAGGATAAAGTAGTGCCACACCTAAAATAGTTCTCTTAAAGGTGGACGGTTACATACAATAGTTCTCTTAAAGGTAGAACAGTTACATACACTACAATCCTCCCTTTTTAGCTTACAACATACTTATTCCCCATTAACATAACATCATAACATATCCAACTTCATGTTACAACAGTTCACAGAGGTAGTCTCTGCGGAAACAGTTCACAGATTCAGTCTCTGCGGGAAACAGTTCACAGATTCAGTCTCTGATCTTCTTGACTCGGTCCGGACCACGCCTCCGTGGTGTAGTCGGGTCACCTTGCTAGAGGGACTCATCCCATAGTCCTTCCCTAGACTTAACAGTTTACTTCCATCACTTCTGAACTAGCATTGCTGACTTTTTAAAACAAACAAAAAACAGTTGGATTGCCTTGGGAAATTTTCCTACTTTCCCACTGATTTGGCTCCGTTCGGGGGACCACGTGTGTGATCGGGTAGAGGTAATAATGGTTCAGATGGTTATCATCTTCTGCTTCGTCTTTTCCTTTTTTGCTTCTTGGAGACTCTCGGGGCTCCATTGTCAGCTGCCAGCTGTAACGCCACCATCTCCCTATGTTCCTTAGACTTTAAGTGATTCATCCTGATTTCGGCACTTTGGGAGTTCTCGGCACAAGCTGGGCAGACCAGGTCCTCGTAATATTCAGTGTCACTCAACAGATCATGGTAATATTCGGTGTCGTCCTGAGCTAGGCCCGCGAGAGGGTCTTCTATTTCCTCCTTACCCAGCTGGACGTTAGCCGACTTTTGTTCCAAATCCCGACATCTGTCCTGAAGAGACTTCATCATGCGTTCAGATTCATCCCGCTTTTTCTGGGCTTCCTGCAAGTCTTTTACTAATGACCTCATTTGTGATTTCAATACTTCAACTTCATTCGGAGATTGATTGATCGGGCTATTCAATCCCTCTACTGAAGTAGCTGTTTCAGTATTCTGTTGTTCTACATTGCTGTGCGTCAGCGTACTTTTGACATCCAAGGGCTGTTCTGCTGCAGACTTCTCAGTCTGGGTTTCCACCTCAGCTCTTCCAATGACTTTTGAGAGCTCCCTTCCCCTTGAAGATTGAGGCTCGTATTTAAGTTTTTCCCATTTTAGAGTTTTATCCCTCAGCATATGAATGAGTTGGCTGACTGTTAACTCTTCTGCCATCATCCCTTTTCCATTAACTACAGGGCTGTTTATAACCTTGCCCTGGAGGAGTTGGCTGACTGTTAACTCTTCTGTCCTCATCCCTTTTCCATTAGCTGCAGGGCTGTTTAGAACCTTGTCCTGGGGCTCCTTTGCTGCTTCTACTTCGCCATCGTCCGCAGCCCCCATCATTCGAATTTCCACAAATGAATCGTCCGGTGATGCTGCACCCAACTTCAGTAGGAGCTCGGAAGTCATGTCGACCAACTCAGCTTTTTCTGCCTGCAACCTGCTAACCAGCGCCTTCAGTTGCGGCACATCTTGTTCCACCGGATTGGAGCACGCCCCTTCAGAAGCCGAATCAGCTTTGATTCGTTTGGCCTCCTCGTGCAGACGGTTTGTGTGCTCCTGCTCCCTTTTCTTCCCCAGCTGCTTCTGTTGTCTTTCCAGATTCTCCCATTCGGTATCATAGAACTTTTTCATTGCTTTCATCTCTTGCTCGAGACGGCAATTCAATTGTTCTAATTGCTGTCGTAATCTGAAATAAGTTTGCGTTCGAGCTCGATGTTCCTCAGTAATATATATGTCTGTAACTTGAACAGACTCAGAATTCTCTGTCAAGCTATGTTGTTGTTGTTCAGAGGAATTCTGTTCTGAAACTTTGTTCTCTTCTGGAGCATAAGCCTTTAGGCCCACATTCGTTCTACCAACCTTAGTCAGCAAGTTCATTTTAGACTTGTCTTTCATGCTTGGGCTGGTCTTATCGTCATCCGTTTCAGAGTCTGAGCTGATTGTCTGCCCCGAGTCCTCACTCGTTATTGCTTTGAGGTAGTGCCATTCCATGTCTATTTTCTTGATCCACTCCCGTCCTAGAAGTGGTGGTCCTCCCTCAGGTAGTACGTATAAGTCCATTCCGGGGTGTTCTTTGCCCCTGTCTCTCACCTTGACTCTTATCTTTCCCATGGGGTATACTTTATGCCCCGTGTATGTCTGCAATACGAACTTGGTATCTCTCAAGGGTATATGTGAGAATAGCCGGTTGTAATCCCTTCGATTTATGATGGATAGGGCTGACCCAGTGTCTAATTCCATTCTCACTTGGACTCCGGCTATTTTTAGCATGACCCAGATAGTTTGTAGGTCAGCTTCCTTACTCACATTATGAATTCTCAGACTACCCAGTTCCTGGCCGCTTGGGTCTGAGTCCGAATTCTGTTCATCTGAACTCTTCTCAACCACCTTGTGTACTTTGTTGTACCTTTCCTGTGATGGTTTTTTTTTGGTTGTTGGTCTTCTTCCCTGACCGGCATACTTTGGCTATGTGACCCAGTTTGCCACATTTCCTACAGTCCTGGTTTTTAAACCAGCATTGGTTCTGGTCGTGTGTTGTCTTCCCACAACGATAACATTTCGTTGCACCCGAAGTAATTTGATCCACACTGAGGACCGTTGCCTTCAGCTGCATTTCCGCAGTTCCTTTCGCTGCGGCTTCGTGTGATGCTGCAATAAGGACAGCCCTATCCAGTGTAAGGTCGTTCTCTTCGAGCAGTCGCTTTTGCGTTCCTTCCTTCGACAACCCGCACACGAACTTGTCTCGCAATGCCTCTGTCAGGTTCCTCCAAACTGGCAGTATTTCGCTAGCCTACGCAGCTCGACCAAGTACTCCGCGTTGCTTTCCTCTTTCCGTTGCGTTCTCGCATAAAATTTGAATCGTTCCGCCAACATCAGCGGTGTGGGGTTCAAGTGATCCTTCAGAACAGCAACAATATTATCGAAGGTTTGATCCGCCGGTTTAAGTGGTGCTAGAAGATGCTTTAATAGCCCGTATGTCTTCGCCCCCATCGAGTTTAGCAAGGTTATAGCTTTATCATCATCCTCTATTTTATTGGCCTCACAATATATCTCAATGCGTTCTACATACGTGGCCCAATCTTCTACCTCGGAATCGAAATCGTTGATGTTACCACGCTTAGGCATCTTCACCTCCCTGATAAACAACAACGAAATATTTCTTTAACTCTCTTTTTGTTTCAAGATGGCGGTTTCCCCGCGCTTATCTTCTTTCCCTTCAAGGTGGCGGTTTCCCCGCGCTTATCTTCTTTCCCCGCCCCTTTCAAAATGGCGGTTCCCGCTTCTGTCTTTTTCTCCGCCTCCTGGCGGCTTCCCGCGGTTTCCCGCGCTTATCTTCTTTCCCCGCCCCTTTCAAAATGGCGGTTCCCGCTTTTCTTCCCCTGGCGGGAGGGGTAAGCTTTCCCCTCGGGCGACGGCCGCTGGCTTTCGGGGTTCGCAGCCTGCTCTTCGGCTTCAGCGCATTCCCTTCTCTCAGCCGGGCAGCCGGTGCTGGGTACAACCCGTTGGCGGCGAACAGTTTCAGCCACTGGCTGGATCTCGCTCAGCCTTCCTCGCTCGGGCTCTGTCTCTCCCGCTCGCTCGGTTCTCGCTCGCTCTCTCTCGGGCTCTGTCTCTCCCGTTCGCGCGGCTCTCGCTCGGGCTCTGTCTCTCTCGCTCGCTCTCTCTCGGGCTCTGTCTCTCCCATTCGCGCGGCTCTCGCTCGGGCTCTGTCTCTCCCGCTCGCGCGGCTCTCAATCGCGCCTCCCAGCCCTCTCGCAGTCCGGTGCTTCCCTCCCCGGCTGCGGCTGAGTTCTCCGCGATTTATTTATTTTATCTCTTCCCGCGCCTTACGATCCGGTCGCAGCGCTTCGTGGCCTCAGTCACTGTCTGGCCTTTTTCACCCCAATCGCGCCTCCCAGCTTCTCGCAGTCCGGTGCTTTCCTCCCCGGCTGTGGCTGAGTTCTCCGTGGCTTATTTATTTGTATATCTTCCCGCGCCTTACGATCCCGGTCGCAGCGCCTCGTGGTCGCGGTATTTGTCCGGCCTTTTTCGCCGTCGCGGTCTAGTCGTCTCACGACGCTCCCCAGCCCGCTTGTACCGCGGCTTCTGCTCCACGCTGCCCCAGTCTCAGCGCCTCTGGGCCCGACTTCTGTCCGGCTCCTTTCCCCCTCGACCGTGGTCGAGTGCACCGCCCTTATCCTCCGTTTATTTGTTTCTATTTTCCCTTTACTCACAGTCACCGTGGCCGACTTGCTTCTCGTGTTGATCGGCTCACTCACCACCGTGGCAGAAGGGACAATCCGTGCCTGTTGCTGATGGAAGACTTCGTGTTTGAAATCTTCCTCCTTTCTTGGTCTGCAGACTCGAGTTTTCTCTCAGCAAAACGACGAGGGCGGGTGCCTCTTCTCGACGCTCGTTTACTTCTTCAGAAGTATTGTTGCCGCAGGGTAAGATCGAACTCGTCGCCACTGTAAAGTCTGTGAGTTGTATAGCGAAGTAATACACAGACTACAAGAGTAACTTAAACAGGACTTTACTATTCGAAGGTCAGGGCGAATCTGCCCAATAAACTCTGCCACAGCACTTATATACCGGTGTGGTCACCGTCGGTATTACAGTATACAGCAGCCAGGATAAAGTAGTGCCACACCTAAAATAGTTCTCTTAAAGGTGGACGGTTACATACACTACACTCTCCCCCTCCCGATCCCTGCCCAGATCCTTCTCCTCACTCCCGGTCCCTGCCCAGATCCTTCTCTCCCCTCCCGATCCCTGCCCAGATCCTTCTCCTCCCTCACTATCCCTGCCCAGATCTTTCTCTCCTCCCTCCCGATCCCTGCCCAGGTCCTTCTCTCCCCCTCCCGATCCCTGCCCAGATCCTTCTCTCCTCCTCCCGATCCATGCCCAGATCCTTCTCTCCCCCTCCCGATCCCTGCCCAGATCCTTCTCTCCTCCCTCCCGATCCCTGCCCAGGTCCTTCTCCTCCCTCACTATCCCTGCCCAGATCCTTCTCTCCCCCTCCCGATCCCTGCCCAGATCCTTCTCTCCTCCCTCACTATCCCTGCCCAGATCCTTCTCTCCCCCTCCCGATCCCTGCCCAGATCCTTCTCTCCTCCCTCACTATCCCTGCCCAGATCTTTCTCTCCTCCCTCCCGATCCCTGCCCAGATCCTTCTCTCCTCCCTCCCGATCCATGCCCAGATCCTTCTCTCCCCCTCCCGATCCCTGCCCAGATCCTTCTCCTCCCTCACTATCCCTGCCCAGATCCTTCTCCTCCCTCACTATCCCTGCCCAGATCCTTCTCCTCCCTCACTATCCCTGCCCAGATCCTTCTCCTCCCTCACTATCCCTGCCCAGATCCTTCTCCTCCCTCACTATCGCTGCCCAGATCCTTCTCCTCCTGCCGATCCCTGCCCAGATCCTTCTCCTCCTCCCGATCCCTGCCCAGATCCTTCTCTCTCCCTCCCGATCCCTTCACAGATCCTTTGCTCCTCCCTCCCAATCCCTGCCCAGATCCTTCTCTCCCACTCCCAATCCTTGCCCAGATCCTTCTCCTCCCTCCCGATCCCTGCCCAGTTCCTTCTCTCCTCCCTCCCGATCCCTGCTCAGATCCTTCTCTCCTCCCTCCCGATCCCTGCCCAGATCCTTCTCTCCTCCCTCCCGATCCCTGCTCAGATCCTTCTCTCCTCCTTCCCGATCCCTGCCCAGATCCTTCTCCCCTCCCTCCTAGAAAGCTCCCACTCCTGATTCCTGCCCGAGATCCTTCTCCTGAACCGTGCCGACTGTCTACCCACCTGCTCCCCGATCTTTCCACGGGCTTCCCTCCCTCACCTCTCCACTGGCGTCCGAGGGAGTGTTCACACGGGCCTCCAGATGCCTGAACCCTCCGGCCAGCCAAGGTGGTCAATCTGGCCGGAGGGAGGGGGCATCTGGAGGCTGCAGTCTATCGGGCGGGACCCTGCGGAGTTTTATTCAGACAAGGCGCCCCCCCCGACGCCGCTAAGATCGGCAGGGCCTCCACATCCGATTAGCGGGCACCCCCGCCCCCATCCCCCGCCCAGGCGATGCCGTTTCCCGGCTGTTCGGGGAAATGGCGTCTCCGCGCCTCGTCCAGCGACGGGGAGGGGGTCACTCACCCGGCCAGCACCTCTTCATGCTCCAGCAGTTGACGTCCACCTCCAGGCACATGGTGCAGTTAATAACCTTCGTGGAGAATCCTGCACGGAGACGGAACGCAGCAGATCAAAGACCAGAAACCGCGGGGGGCAAATCCTAATGCCGAGCTGCCGGACCTCCCCCCAACCCCCCCGACTATCCGATCGACGGTCTGCGCTGGACCGGAGGACGGGAAACCAAGCCCAGCAAGCGGGGGGGGGGGGGGAACGCTCAGCCGGTCAGGGGGCATCCGTGGAGAGAGAGAGAGAGGAGTTAACTGACGGGGGTGGGGGGGCAATTTTAACCCTAACGGGATCGGGTGCGACACTGGTTTTCGCACCCCAGCTGATTTTAACCTCCGTTTGAAGTCAATATCGGGCTGGGCCTAAAACCGGCATTCCACCCGATCCCGTGGGATTCCCGCCTGGCGCGTTGGGTTAAAATGACCTTATCCTCACCATCCTCTCCCCTGGTAAACCTGTTTCTCTCTCCACAGACGCTGCCTGACCCGCTCAGTGTTTCCCACGGAGCTGCCAACTCTGGTCAGATGGATTCCTGGTGGTTTTATTACATCAGAAATAGGAGCAGGAGTCGGCCATTCGGCCCCTCGAGCCTGCTCCGCCATTCAATGAGATCATGGCTGATCTTCTGCCTCAACTCCATTCACCGACCCTATCGCCATATCCCTTGATGTCCTTACTAGTCAAAAATCTATCGACTTCTGTTTTGAATATACCCAATGACTGAGCCTCCACAGCCCTCTGGGGTAGAGAATTCCAAAGATTCACCACCCTCTGTGTGAAGAAATTTCTTCTCATCTCAGTCCTAAATGGCCAACCCCTTATCCTGAGGCTGTGACCCCTGGTTCTAGACTCCCCAGCCAAGGGAAACATTCTCCCAGCATCCACCCTATCAAGCCCTGTAATAATTTTGTATGCTTCAATGAGGTCCCCTCTCAGTCTTCTGAATTCAAGAGAATACAGGCCTAGTTTACTCAATCTCTTCTCATACGACAGTCCCCCCATCCCAGGAATCAACCTAATGAACCTTCGTTGCACTCCCTCTGTGGCAAGTATATCCTTCCTTAGGTAAGGAGACCAAAATTGTACACAATTCTCCAGATGTGGTCTCACCAGGGCCCTATATAATTGGAGTAAGACTTCTTTACTCCTATACTCAAACTCCCACCCCCGCCCGGTCAAACAGCCTTCCGCCCACATCTCCAATATTTTTAATAAATAATAAGCGAAGAAAAAGTGCTCAATTCTTTTTTTTCTCTCACCCGGCAGTGCCCGGGAGATTGGCCTTCAGTTCCTGGAGACAATCCCGGCAACATCGGTTTCCCAGCGTTTGCCGTTTCCACTTCGGATTTCCGACGCACGCGGCGCTTTGTTTGGCAGTAGGGTAGCAATCTGACGCAGGCTGCCCTTCCCTTTCTCCCCTCGCGACAAAGCTGGGCCATGGAGGGAGCCTGGGGCGAGGGGCGCAGAGGTCTTGTCGCTTGGCACCCCCCTCCCCTCCCCTCCCCTCCGAGCAGGCGACGTTTCATTTCTCCACTCGGCATCTCAGGAGGCCATCGAGTGGATCACCAAGCTAGACATCCCATTGGAAGCATCTCCCGCCACACGAAACGAAACAGCCACCACCGCAGGGCATGATGGTGTCACTTTTAACCTAACGCGCCGAGCGGGAATCCCACGGCACCGGGATTTACACCCCGCCCAATCTGTTGATTCAAATCAGGCGGAGTGTAAAACCGGGTACGGTTAAAATCGTGCCCACTCCCCGCCATTAAATTCAGTTCCAACATCTTGCCGTGGTGGGGGTTTGAACTCACGACCTCTGGACTGCCTGTTCCACCCCACAACCGATGACACAGCTACGGTTTTCAAGAGGCGCCTAGGTTGTACTCACTGCATTTGGGGGCGCACATGGCTGCAGAAAAAAAAGAAAACAAAAAAAAAGTCTTAGCTCCACGCCAACAACAACTTGTATTTATACCGCGCCTTTTAGCGTCGTAAAACGTCCCCCCCCCCCGGCGCTTCACGGAACCGTAATCGGACAGAATCTGACACCGAGCCACGAAAGGCGATATTCGGACAGGCGACCAAAAGCTCTTTCGCTTTGGCTGATGCCCAACTCGGAGAAGGTCCTCCGAAGATTAAAACAAACGGCGAGGAAGGCAACGAGATGCCAGCTCAGCAACTCTTCCCCAGTGAGTGGCTCACGTGAGAGACTTGAGCTTGGGGACCTGCCCTCAGGAGGGTGGTGAATCTTTGGAATTCTCTACCCCAGAGGGCTGTGGAGGCTGAGTCTTTGAGTATATTCAAGGCAGAGATCGATAGATTTTTGGACTCGAGGGGAATCGAGGGAGATGGAGATCGGGCGGGAAAGTGGAGTTGAGGTCGATGATCAGCCATGATCTTATTGAATGGCGAAGCAGGCTCGAGAGGCCGAATGGCCAACTCCTGCTCCTATTACTTAGAACTCAACCCATGGATGGACTATAACAATCATTCAAAAATAATACTAATGGCAAAAGTCTCCTCACCCTCATGAGTTAGTCCCGGAAGCTTTACTTCATAGAGCCAGTTCCAAAAGAGGGGCAAATCTGTCAAGGTCTGGTTGATCTCTGTGGAGATAGTTGCACATGCTGAGGTTGTGACATGACACGGTCCTGCTCTAGACTAATATCTGTGTAACATACAGGCAGAAGAATAAACATGGCTACCTATAACTCGTAGAACGCGATGCACCTTTTCAGAGATCATGTCAACCCACACTTCATCTGGGAGAAAGAAGAAACAGTATCAGACATGAATGTGAAGCCTTTCACTGACAACTTGCCTTGCCCAAGCATAGATTCCAACAGCCAAATCTCTTCCCGTTATATAAAATCTCAACGGACAATACCCTTTTGCTGCCATTACAGAGAGTCAGCAGACTGAAGATCTTCCCAGTCACTCCCACAGAATCCCAGTAGACCAAACCCCTTCTCATTCACTCCCATTGGATAGAATCCCAGTAGATTAACCCTGTTCCATTCACTCTCATTGGATAGAATCCCAGTAGATTGACCCTGTTCCATTCACGCCCATTGGATAGAATCCCAGTAGATTAACCCTGTTCCATTCACTCCTATTGGATAGAATCCCAGTAGACTAACCCTGTTCCATTCACTCCCATTGGATAGAATCCCAGTAGTTTGATCCTGTTCCATTCACTCCTATTGGATAGACTCCCAGTAGATTGATCCTGTTCCATTCACTCCCATTGGATAGAATCCCAGTAGATTAACCCTGTTCCATTCACTCCCATTGGATAGAATCCCAGTAGATTGATCCTGTTCCATTCACTCCCATTGGATAGAATCCCAGTAGACTAACCCTGTTCCATTCACTCCCATTGGATAGAATCCCAGTAGATTGATCCTGTTCCATTCACTCCCATTGGATAGAATCCCAGTAGATTGATCCTGTTCCATTCACTCCCATTGGATAGAATCCCAGTAGACTAACCCTGTTCCATTCACTCCCATTGGATAGAATCCCAGTAGATTGACCTTGTTCCATTCACTTCCATTGGATAGAATCCCAGTAGATTGATCCTGTTCCATTCACTCTCATTGGATAGAATCCCAGTAGATTGATCCTGTTCCATTCACTCCCATTGGATAGAATCCCAGTAGACTAACCCTGTTCCATTCACTCCCATTGGATAGAATCCCAGTAGATTGACCCTGTTCCATTCACACTCATTGGATAGAATCCCAATAGATTGATCCTGTTCCATTCACTCCCATTGGATAGAATCCCAGTAGATTGACCCTGTTCCATTCACTCCCATTGGATAGAATCCCAGTAGACTAACCCTGTTCCATTCACTCCCATTGAATAGAATCCCAGTAGATTGACCCTGTTCCATTCACTCCCATTGGATAGAATCCCAGTAGATTGATCCTGTTCCATTCACTCCCATTGGATAGAATCCCAGTAGATTAACTTTGTTCCATTCACTCCCATTGGATAGAATCCCAGTAGATTAACCCTGTTCCATTCACGCCCATTGGATAGAATCCCAGTAGATTAACCCTGTTCCATTCACTCCCATTGGATAGAATCCCAGTAGATTGACCCTGTTCCATTCACTCCCATTGGATAGAATCCCAGTAGATTGACCCTGTTCCATTCACTCCCATTGGATAGAATCCCAGTAGATTAACCCTGTTCCATTCACTCCTATTGGATAGAATCCCAGTAGACTAACCCTGTTCCATTCACTCCCATTGGATAGAATCCCAGTAGATTGATCCTGTTCCATTCACTCCCATTGGATAGACTCCCAGTAGATTGATCCTGTTCCATTCACTCCCATTGGATAGAATCCCAGTAGATTAACGCTGTTCCATTCACTCCCATTGGATAGAATCCCAGTAGATTGATCTTGTTCCATTCACTCCCATTGGATAGAATCCCAGTAGACTAACCCTGTTCCATTCACTCCCATTGGATAGAATCCCAGTAGATTGATCCTGTTCCATTCACTCCCATTGGATAGAATCCCAGTAGATTGATCCTGTTCCATTCACTCCCATTGGATAGAATCCCAGTAGATTAACCCTGTTCCATTCACTCCCATTGGATAGACTCCTAGTAGATTGACCCTGTTCCATTCACTCCCATTGGATAGAATCCCAGTAGACTAACCCTGTTCCATTCACTCCCATTGGATAGAATCCCAGTAGATTGACCCTGTTCCATTCACTCCCATTGGGTAGAATCCCAATAGATTGATCCTGTTCCATTCACTCCCATTGGATAGAATCCCAGTAGCTTAACCCTGTTCCATTCACTCCAATTGGATAGAATCCCAGTAGATTGACCCTGTTCCATTCACTCCCATTGGGTAGAATCCCAATAGATTGATCCTGTTCCATTCACACCCATTGGATAGAATCCCAGTAGCTTAACCCTGTTCCATTCACTCCCATTGGATAGACTCCCAGTAGATTGACCCTGTTCCATTCACTCCCATTGGATAGAATCCCAGTAGACTAACCCTGTTCCATTCACTCCCATTGGATAGAATCCCAGTAGATTGACCCTGTTCCATTCACTCCCATTGGATAGAATCCCAGTAGATTGACCCTGTTCCATTCACTCCCATTGGATAGAATCCCAGTAGATTAACCCTGTTCCATTCACTCCTATTGGATAGAATCCCAGTAGACTAACCCTGTTCCATTCACTCCCATTGGATAGAATCCCAGTAGATTGACCCTGTTCCATTCACTCCCATTGGATAGAATCCCAGTAGATTGACCCTGTTCCATTCACTCCCATTGGGTAGAATCCCAGTAGATTGATCCTGTTCCATTCACTCCCATTGGATAGAATCCCAGTAGATTAACCCTGTTCCATTCACTCCCATTGGATAGAATCCCAGTAGATTGATCTTGTTCCATTCACTCCCATTGGATAGAATCCCAGTAGACTAACCCTGTTCCATTCACTCCCATTGGATAGAATCCCAGTAGATTGATCCTATTCCATTCACTCCCATTGGATAGAATCCCAGTAGATTGATCCTGTTCCATTCACTCCCATTGGATAGAATCCCAGTAGATTAACCCTGTTCCATTCACTCCCATTGGATAGACTCCTAGTAGATTGACCCTGTTCCATTCACTCCCATTGGATAGAATCCCAGTAGACTAACCCTGTTCCATTCACTCCCATTGGATAGAATCCCAGTAGATTGACCCTGTTCCATTCACTTCCATTGGATAGAGTCCCAGTAGATTGATCCTGTTCAATTCACTCTCATTGGATAGAATCCCAGTAGATTGATCCTGGACCATTCACTCCCATTGGATAGAATCCCAGTAGCTTAACCCTGTTCCATTCACTCCCATTGGATAGAATCCCAGTAGATTAACCCTGTTCCATTCACTCCCATTGGATAGAATCCCAGTAGATTGATCCTGTTCCATTCACTCCCATTGGATAGAATCCCAGTAGATTAACCCTGTTCCATTCACTCCTATTAGATAGAATCCCAGTAGATTGACCCTGTTCCATTCACTCCCATTGGATAGAATCCCAGTAGACTAACCCTGTTCCATTCACTCCCATTGAATAGAATCCCAGTAGATTGACCCTGTTCCATTCACTCCCATTGGATAGAATCCCAGTAGATTGATCCTGTTCCATTCACTCCCATTGGATAGAATCCCAGTAGATTAACCTTGTTCCATTCACTCCCATTGGATAGAATCCCAGTAGATTAATCCTGTTCCATTCACCCCCATTGGATAGAATCCCAGTAGATTGATCCTGTTCCATTCACTCCCATTGGATAGAATCCCAGTAGATTAACCCTGTTCCATTCACTCCCATTGGACAGAATCCCAGTAGATTGATCCTGTTCCATTCACTCCCATTGGATAGAATCCCAGTAGATTGATCCTGTTCCATTCACTCCCATTGGATAGAATCCCAGTAGATTGATCCTGTTCCATTCACTCCCATTGGATAGAATCCCAGTAGATTGATCCTGTTCCATTCACTCCCATTGGATAGAATCCCAGTAGGTTAACCCTGTTCCATTCACTCCCATTGGATAGAATCCCAGTAGATTAACCCTGTTCCATTCACTCCCATTGGATAGAATCCCAGTAGATTAACCCTGTTCCATTCACTCTCATTGGATAGAACCCCAGTAGATTAACCCTGTCCCATTCACTCCCATTGGATAGAATCCCAGATTAACCCTGTTCCATTCACTCCCATTGGATAGAATCCCAGTGGACCAAACCCCTTATCAGCCACTCCCATTGGATAGAATTCCAATGGACCCAACTATTTCCTTTTCCATTATACAGAATTCCAATACAATCCCCTCCCATTATATGGAATGCCAATGGAACCATTCCATTTGAGAGCGATAGATTTTTGAAGATTAAGGGAATCAAGGGATATGGAGATCGGGCAGGAAAGTGGAGATGATCAGGCATGGTCTTATTGAATGGTGGAGCAGGCTCGAGGGCTCAAATGGCCGACTCCTGCTCCTATTTCTTACGTTCCCTCCCATTGTATACAAGTCCCAATGGACAGAAGAAGTCTGTGTGGCTGACTAAGCACAGACCTCGACTGCAGAGCTGAGTACTGGAGGGGGCCCAACCATAGAAACTATTTAAACGAGCAAGGTGTCAAAGGGGCCGTCTTAGGCAGTCGCTCGGAACTGAGGCCGTACTGGGGTGGTGTTTGTGGCTATACGAGGATGATACCTGTTTCCTCTCATTCTCTCACCATTTTCTCCCCTTCTCATCTGAGATAGGCTCCCACTGGGACAGGGTGCCCTCTACTACCTTACTCAAAAGACCTGTATGCGTGTGTGAGCCTTGGTCGCGAGCGTTGGAAGGGTTAATGAATCCTGGGGGTGCATCGCAGCCGCACTCAACCCTGTCCCCATGTAACGTCCACCCACCGCCTTTTCTAGTAGGGGTCATGATCAGGAGTGGGAACCCAGGCCTATTCTCCTTCTCCTAAGGCAATGGACACACACCACGCCCAGTAGAAAAATTCCTCCCATCTTCCCAACTGGTGACAACCTTAATAACCTGAATAATAATCGAGAAAAGAGAAGACTGAGAGGGCGACCTAATAGAGATGAAGGAGTTCGATAGGGTAGACGGGGAGAAGATGTTTCCACTTGTGGGGGGAGACTTAAACTAGGGGGCCATCAATATAAGATAGTCACTAATAAATCCAATCGGGAATTCAGGAGAAACCTGAGCGGTGAGAATGTGGAACTCGCTACCACAGGGAGTGGTTGAGGCGAATAGTATCGATGCTTTTAAGGGGAAGCTGGATAAACACACGAGGGAGAAAGGAATAGCGGGTTATGGTGATAGGGTGAGATGAAGAAGGGTGGGAGGAGGCTCGTGTGGAGCAGAAACACTGGCACGGACCAGTTGGGCCGAGTAGCCTGTTGCTGTATTCTTGAAATACAGAAGTAACAATAATAACTTTTATTTAAAGTACCTTTATTTGTCTGGCTTACAGATTAGCCACTTGTAAACAGTCTTTCCTAAAATGGGCAGTGGTGATCCTCAGAAACATATATGGGGGGCAAGAGCGAAAATGTATTAATGGAGAGGCTGCAGTATGTCCCCCCACCCGAGTATACATACACCTCTTACTAACTCGTCCATCGCCCTCGTCACAAAAACAATCCCAAAATGGTTCCAGGGATGAGGGATTACAGTTACGTGGAGAGACTGGAGAAGCTGGGGTCGTTCTCCTTGGAGCAGAGAAGGCTACGAGGAGATTTAACAGAGGTGTTCAAAATCAGGATGGGTTGAGATAGAGTAAATAAAGAGAAGCTGTTTCCAATGGCTGAAGGGTCGATAACCAGAGGACACAGATTTAAGGTGATTGGCAAAAGAACCAGAGGCGACGTGAGGAAAAACTTTATTTATGCAGCGAGTGGTTAGGATCTGGAGTGCGCTGCCCGAGAGGTTGGTGGAAACAGATTCAATAGTAGCCTTCAAAAGGGAATTGGATAAATACCTGGAAGGAGAGAAAATTGCAGGGATATGGGGAAAGAGCGGGGGAGCGGGACTAACTGGATTGTTCTTCGAAAGAACCGACAGTCGATGGGCTGAATGGCCTCCTTCTGTGCTCTACTATTCTATGATTCTATTCTATAACAGATAACCTCACCAAATAGAAATTTGTTCAGGTCTGCCTCTGTGTACTTGGTGCAGTTCGCAGTCCCCGCCAGTGCCTTGTACTCCCCGCACAGCTTCTCAAATCTGTCTCTCACTCTTTTGTGTGGAAAAGCACAGAACATGCAGCCATCGGCCTTCAGCACGAGACCCAGCCAGAGGCCGGTCACCATCGCAGTGCTGGCTGCCTTCCTCATTGCCAACCCAGTGAAGGACGGTCCAATATTCAGCTTGCAAGCTAGTTTAACTGCTCAGTTTAACAGCTGCTAGTTGCGTGTGTTTGAATGTAACCAGTTAACTCTGGGATTACTCGGTGGCTGGCAGTGTTCCATCTTTTGTGTTGTCATAGCAAGCGAGCCAATGATGTCAGAAATTCCAAAACCGCTCAGCTATTTCTCTTGTGAGCCCGTACAATGTTTTAGAATAGCCACTTCCCTCATTGGGTTTCAACATCGAGAACACGGGATGAGTTGTCTCTGGGAATCAGGCCAGGTTGGATTGATCTGCAACTTAGTCAGACTATAGGTTGTAAATTGAACTGTACGTTGCCAAGGCCTCAGCACGTATCTGAGACTTGGATAACGGGTGATAAGCTGTGTCTCAGCATTTCATGCAAACCTCCTGTTGTACTGTGCCTTGTGATTGGGGGTGCGGGGGGGGGTTCTCCACAATTTTTAGTTCTGGTAAGAGATTGGAGCTTTGCAAGGTATGACTTTCATTTCTACAGCGCCTTGCCTGACGTCAGGTCGTCTCAAACAACTTTGCAACCAATGAAGTACTTTTGAAGTGTTTTTGAACTGTTGTAATGTAGGAAACGCAGCAAGTTCCCACAAACAACAATGTGATAAGTAACCAGATCATCTGTTTTTTTCAGTGATGTTAAGGGATAAATATTGGCCAGGACACTGGGGAGAACTCCACTGCTTTTCTTCAAATCGTGCCACGGGATCTTTTACGTCCACTTGAGAGGAAAGACAGGGCCTCGGTTTAAACGTCTCATCCTCCGCAAGATGGCAGTACCTCCGACAGTGCAGCACTGCCCCTCCGACAGTGCAGCGCTCCCTCAGTACTGCCCCTCCGACAGTGCGGCGCTCCCTCAGTACTGCCCCTCCGACAGTGCGGCGCTCCCTCAGTACTGCCCCTCCGACAGTGCGGCGCTCCCTCAGTACTGCCCCTCCGACAGTGCGGCGCTCCCTCAGTACTGCCCCTCCGACAGTGCGGCGCTCCCTCAGTACTGCCCCTCCGACAGTGCGGCGCTCCCTCAGTACTGCCCCTCCGACAGTGCGGCGCTCCCTCAGTACTGCCCCTCCGACAGTGCGGCGCTCCCTCAGTACTGCCCCTCCGACAGTGCGGCACTCTCAGTACTGCCCCTCTGACAGTGCGGCACACCCTCAGTACAGCCCCTCCGACAGTGCGGCGCTCCCTCAGTACTGCCCCTCCGACAGTGCGGCGCTCCCTCAGTACTGCCCCTCCGACAGTGCGGCGCTCCCTCAGTACTGTCCCTCCGACAGTGCGGCGCTCCCTCAGTACTGCCCCTCCGACAGTGCGGCGCTCCCTCATTACTGCCCCTCCGACAGTGCGGCGCTCCCTCGGTACTGCCCCTCCGACAGTGCGAAACTCCCTCGGTACTGCCCCTCCGACAGTGCGGCGCTCCCTCAGTACTGCCCCTCCGACAGTGGGGCGCTCCCTCAGTACTGCCCCTCCGACAGTGCGGCGCTCCTTCAGTACTGCCCCTCCAACAGTGCGGCGCTCCCTCAGTACTGCCCCTCCGACAGTGCGGCGCTCCCTCAGTACTGCCCCGACAGTGCGGCGCTCCCTCAGTACTGCCCCTCCGACAGTGCGGCGCTCCCTCAGTACTGCCCCTCCGACAGTGCGGCGCTCCCTCAGTACTGCCCCTCCGACAGTGCGGCGCTCCCTCAGTACTGCCCCTCCGACAGTGCGGCGCTCCCTCAGTACTGCCCCTCCGACAGTGCGGCCCTCCCTCAGTACTGCCCCTCCGACAGTGCGGCGCTCCCTCAGTACTGCCCCTCCGACAGTGCGGCGCTCCCTCAGTACTGCCCCTCCGACAGTGCGGCGCTCCCTCAGTACTGCCCCTCCGACAGTGCGGCGCTCCCTCAGTACTGCCCCTCCGACAGTGCGGCACTCCGACAGTGCGGAACTCCCTCAGTACTACCCCTCCGACAGTGCGGCACTCCGACACTGCATCTGGAGTGGGACTCGAACCCACAACCTAGCGACCCAAGAGGCGGGAGTGCTGCCCATTGAGCCAAGGCTGGTGCATTTACCCACCGCCAACACTGACGAGGACAGCGCCAGGGACGTCTTCACGTCGCCACGCATTGTGACGGCAGCGACGTGATGACGCAAAACGAATGGGGAGGGGGGAGACGGAGCAGTTTGGCCGCTTCAACCTGTACCAAGATGGCGGCGGGCGGGTCGCCCGAGTGCGCGTTCGGTGCGATGTTTCGAGACGTCCCCGCCGGCGGCTTTGGCAGCGCCGGCTCATCGCTGCTGTGCCGGGAAGCGGTGACCGTGCTATCGGTGGAGAGATACCCGAGGGATCCGGAGAGCGGGAGCGGAGGCCTGTTGGAGGCCTCAGGCGGCGAGGAAAGCGGGGCCTACCTCTACGACCTGAACCTGAGCGACGGCCACTGCCGGCTCCGCGCCACCTTGCGGCCCTCGCTCAACCCGCTGGTCCGTCGCAACCGGCTGCGCTGCGGTTGCGAGCTGAGGGGAGTCCGTCTGGGCGTCGAGTACGACGAGAGGCGGGCAGGTGGCGGCGGCCGGAGCTTCGTCCTGCTGGAGGCCCAGCCAGTTGCCAGGGGCAACCCGCCGGCCCTAAGATGGCGGCGGCAGCAGGAGCTACAGGTGTTTGGCGAAGGGGCGGGGCCAACACCTGGGCCAGAGCTGCCACTCAAAGCCAAGAGGCGCTACTACCTGCCCCTGTGGGACAGCACCAACTACCATGGGGACACCTGGCACCCCCTGCCCCCCGGGCGCCCCCTGGACACCACCCACCGGTACCAAGGTGAAGCGATACCCTCCCACACTTTCTGCCCACAACATTCACTGTGACTTTCGCATAAGAGATTAGCATGTAAAGTTAAGGCACATGGGATTGGGGGCAAGGTACTGACTTGGATAGAGAACTGGTTGGCAGACAGGAAGTAAAGAGTTGGAATAAACTGGTCTTTTTCTGAGTGGCAGGCAGTGACTAGTGGGGTACCGCAGGGATCGGTCCTAGGACCCCAGCTGTTCACAATATATATTAATGATCTAGACGAGGGAACTAGATGTAATATCTCCAAGTTTGCAGATGACACAAAGCTGAGTGGGCATGTGTGCTGTGAGGAGGATACCGAGAAACTCCAGTATGATTTGGACAGGTTGGGTGATTGGGCAGATGCAGTATAATGTGGATAAATGCGAGGTTATCCACTTTGGTAGCAAAAACAGGAAGGCAGATTATTATCTGAACGGCAATAGATTGGGAGAAGGGGAAGTGCAACGAGACCTGGGTGTCCTTGTGCACCTGTCGCTGAAGGTAAGCATGCAGGTGCAGCAGGCGGTTAAGAAGGCAAATGGTATGTTGGCCTTCGTAGCGAGAGGGTTCGAGTACAGGATCAAGGATGTCTTGCTGCAGTTGTACAGGGCCTTGGTGAGACCACATCTTGAGTATTGTGTGCAGTTTTGGTCGCCTTATCTGAGGAAGGATGTTCTTGCCATGGAGGGAGTGCAGCGAAGATTCACCAGACTGATACCTGGGATGGCAGGAATGACGTATGAGGAGAGATTGGGTCGATTGGGCTTATACTCGCTGGAGTTTAGAAGAATGAGAGGGGATCTCATTGAAACTTATAAAATTCTAACAGGACTGGACAGACTAGATGCAGGAAGGATGTTCCCGATGGCGGGGGAGTCCAGAACCAGGGGTCACAGTCTAAGGATAAGGGGTAAGCCATTTAGGACAGAGATGAGGAGGAATTTCTTCACCCAGAGAGTGGTGAACCTGTGGAATTCTCTACCACAGAAGACAGTTGAGGCCAATTCATTAAATATATTCAAGAAGGAGTTAGATATATTTCTTAAGGCTAAAGGGATCAAGGGATATGGGGAGAAGGCAGGGACAGGGTACTGAGTTTGGATGATCAGCCATGATCTCATTGAATGGCGGAGCAGGCTCGAGGGGCCGAATGGCCGACTCCTGCTCCTATCTTCTATGTTTTTATGTTTCTTTTTGCAGCCAAATTGCTATTTCGAAGAAGAAGAAAACAAGACTTGCATATCTACGGTGCCTTTCGTCGACCCAGAGCGATTCACAGCCACTGAAGTACTTTTTGAAGTGTGACCGTTGTAATGTAATGTCGGAAATGTGGGCGGCCTGTTTGCCGCATTACAGTTTGCGCCCAGCAAGCTCCCACAAACAGCAATGTGATAATGACCAGATAATCTCTCTTTTAGTGACGTCGATTTGAGGGATAAATATTGGCCCACCCGAGAGAGCAGACCGGTTTGACGTCTCATCCAAAAGACGGAAGCTCCGACAGTGCAGCACTCCCTCGGTACTGCCCTGGGAGTGTCGGCTGAGATTATGTGCTCAAGTCTCTTGGGTGGGACTCGAACCCACGACCATCCGACTCAGAGGTGAGGGTGCTACCCACTGAACCACAGCTCTGGGCCAATATTTATCCCTCAATCAAATCACTAAAAACAGATGACCTGGTCATTATCACATTGCTATTTGTGGGAGCTTGCTGTGCGCAAATTGGCTGCCGCCTTTCCTACATTACGTCCTGAGGTCATAGAACCTGCTGTAGAAATGCAAGTCTTTCTTTCAGCACTGCGCTGGGAGTGTCAGCCTGGATTATCGGCTCAAGTCTCTGGAGTGGGACTTGAACCCACAACCTTCTGACTCAGAGGCGAGAGAGAGAGTGCCACCCACTGAGCCACGGCTGACAGTGAAGGTCGATAGGTGAGGTTTGTAGCCTGACCGATCCTATCCTCACCCAGTGTGATCTGTCTCATTTCACTCGTCAAGCTGCCATATTAAGAAAACACGAACAATTATTGCCTTCCTAAGAAACTTGGCAGATTGTTTGAAAGTGGGCAGTACAATCCTGTATGTAAAACTCCACGGTTTGGCCAGGTTTATCACCGCCCTGGCGGTATCGGTATTTGCAGCAAGGCTATCGGTTAAATATAGATGCCTTTGTAAAGACAAAAGCCTCCAGTGCTGCAGAGCACTGTTTATTGGCTCCTCTGGAAAGTGGAGGTTGGGGGAGACCAGGATTGGCCGCGATGGTTGAGGAGCTGCAGAGGTTTGGGGATGGGAAGCACCAAAGAGGAGGTTACTAACCATTGCCGGCAGTCACTGTCTAGACTCGCTTTGAGAAGTAGCCATTTGATTAAGTTTATTAACTCTATTAAGATTCAGCACCTTGTGGAATTGAGTGGAATCATTACTGAGTCATGGGTTTGATTGTTGACGAGCAGCTTCGAGGGCCAGTCCCACCGTAGCAAGGTGTATAAATCCTGGTCATTTGTGCACCGGCGTCAGAAAAATGCTGGATTGTTATAAAAACCCCAACTGGTTCACTAATGTCCTCCAGCAAAGGGCAGCTACCACCCCTGCCCAGCCTGGGTCTACACATGACTCCAGTGGCTGACTTGGGCCTATACTCACTTAGAAGAATGAGAGGTGATCTTATTGAAACATATAAGATACTGAGGGGGCTCGAGAGGATGTTTCCCCTCATGGGGAAATCTAGAACTCGGGGGCACAGTCTCAGAATAAAGGGTCGCCCTTTTAGAACTGAGAAGAGGAGGAATTTCTTCTCTCAGAGGGTCGTAAATCTGTGGAATTCTCTGCCCCAGAGAGCCCTGGAGGCTGGGTCATTAAATACATTTAAGGTGGAGATAGAGAGATTTTTGCAAGATAAGGGAGTGAAGGGTTATGGGGAGTGGACAGGGAAGTGGCTCTGAGCCCAAGATCAGCCATGATCTTATTGAATGGCGGAGCAGGCTCGAGGGGCCGAGTGGCCTATTCCTGCTCCTATTTCTTATGTTCTTATGTTCATGCCCTCTGAAGTGAGTTAACGGTAGTAAAAACAATCGTTAGGATGGCCATCATCACCTTCTCAGGGCAACTAGGGACATGCAGTAAAAGTGGCCACGTCCGCAGCACCCATGATGAATTAAAAAGAAGATATATCCTAATTATTCAAGACTGTGGGGAGCTAGCTGACTAGAGCCCCACAGAGGCTGAGGTACTGGTTGGCTTCCAGCGTTCCTACTAGTGGAGAGACTGGAGAAGCTGGAATTGTTCTCCTTAGAGCAAAAAAGGTTAAGGGGAGATTTAATTGAGATGTTCAAAATCATGAAGGGTTTGGATAGAGTAAATCAGGAGGAACTGTTTCCAATGGCAGGAGGGTCGTTAACCAGAGGACACAGATTGAAGATAATCGGCAAAACAACCAGAGGGGGGGTGAGGAGAATGTTTTTACGCAGCGAGTTGTTGTGATCTGGAACGCGCTGCCTGAAAGGGCGGTGGGAGCAGATTCAATAGTAACTTTCAAAAGGGGGATTGGATAAATACTTGAAGGGGAAAAATTTGCAGGGCTGTGGGGAAAGAGCAGGGGGGAGTGGGACTAATTGGAGAGCTCGTTCAAAGAGCTGGCACAGGCAGGATGGGCCGAGTGGCCTCCTTCTGTGCTGTGTGATTCTAGACCGAGCACCACTGGAGGAGGGGAGACGAGACGGGGTGGGGGAAACGGACATCCGCCTGGCATCTGAATTGTTTTTGCTGGATGTACGCAGGATCCCATCGTGCCGATCTGAGACAGCTGGAAAGATGCATCTCACAGAAGAAAAAGGATCACCCGCCAGTGATTGTCCGTATCCTCCGCAAGTGTAGACTTTATCATTTTGGACGGCCTGACAGATATTCAGAATGCCCCTTCCAGGTAATTATTATTATTATTTTTGTCCCCCCAGTTTACTCTTGGATCCTTTCAATACCTCGACCAAGTGGAGACCCCAGATAGTGTGTCAGCAGACCGTTTGACAGTGAGGTTATCTCAGGGCTGAGACCCATTGTGTTCCCGCAGGACCGACACAATAACTCACACTTTCTTGGTGAGTTTTTACCTGCCCCAAGGCTGCACGCTCCCACCGCACCGTCCCTCGTCGACCGCCACCAGTTCCTCCTTACTCTCCGGCAGGTTGATTTGAAGGCCCTTGACCTCATTTACAAGTCAGTCCGCGGCCTCCCTCCACCCTTCCTCAGCAAAGCACTCCAGCCACCTGCTCCAGCATGCACCGTTCCACTTTTCGTGCTCCACTCCTTTCACTCCACCACTGATAACGGTGGCTTAGCAACCCTCTGGAATCTTACTCAAACCACTACGACTTGTCATCTTCCTTCCTGCCAGCAAAAGCTTCCTTAAAATCCCTCATTTCATGCTCCTAACTTCTTTTATATTTTTCGTTTCTTTCTCCAACTCTGTATCGGCCCTTTAGCCGCTGCTCGGCGCCGGCCCTTTAACCACTGCTCGGCGCCGGCCCTTTAACCGCTGCTCGACGCCGGCCCTTTAACTGCCGCTCGGCGCCGACCCTTTAACTGCCGCTCGGCGCCGACCCTTTAACCGCCGCTCGGCGCCGGCCCTTTAACCGCTGCTCGGTGTAATTTTTCAGACAGGAGCAAGAAAGCTGGCTAGTTTGCTCCTCCCTAGTCAGGAACCAATCGTACCACTATTGCCTCTCACGATCACTAGCCTGGGACTCCTGCTGAAAAATGCATGTGAGGGGACATCAGGATTGGGCTGTGCTGTGATGGACCCCACGGACAATTGCTTGTTGAGACTCAGTTTAAGCTCACAATTTTTTTTAAATTTTCGTTTATGGGATGTGGGCATCGCTGGCAAGGCCCAGCATTTATTGCCCATCCCTAATTGCCCTTGAGAAGGTGGTGGTGAGCCGCCTTCTTGAACCGCTGCAGTCCGTGTGGTGAAGGTGCTCCCACAGCGCTGTTAGGGAGGGAGTTTTGACCCAGCGACGATGAAGGATCAGCGATATATTTCCACGTCAGGATGGTGTGTGACTTGGAGGGGAGCTTGCAGGTGATGGTGTTCCCATGACCCCCCCTCTCCTAATCTCACCCCCTGCCGCGTTTTCACTATCCCTTCTGACCTTCCCCTCTCTGACCCCGAACGATCAGTCCTCAGCAAAGGCCTGAGCTTCATCCTCTTACGCCCCCACCTCAATGAATTTCGAGCTCGGCACGATGCTGAGCTCTTTTTCTGCTGCCTTCGTCTCCGTGCCCACTTCTTTGGCCAGGAGTCTTCCCCCCACACGACTGAACCTTTCTCCCGCTTTCAGAATTCTCGTTCTACCTGGACCCCTCGCCCTGGCCTCTTACCCTCTCTAGATCTTTTCATTGCTAACTGCCGCCGTGACATCGGCCGTCTCCATTTCTCTGCTCCCCTCACTCCAATCTACCTCCCTCTGAACTTGCAGCACTCCAATCTCTCAGATCCAACCCCGAAATTGTCATTAAACCTGCTGACAAGGGTGGTGCTGTTGTTTGGCAAACCGACCTCTACCTAGTGGAAGCTGAACGCCAACTCTCCGACACCTCCTCCTACCTCCACCTGAACCATGACCCCACTACCGAACATCAAACCACCGTTTCCAAGACTCACTGACCTCATCTCCTCTGGAGATCTTCCCCCCACAGCCGCCAACCTCATAGCTCCCCAACCCCGCACAGCCCGCTTCTACCTCCTTCCCAAGATCCACAAACAGGACTGCCCTGGTAGACCCATCGTTTCAGCCTGTTCTTGCCCCACGGAACTTATCTCTTCCTATCTTGACTCTATTTTTTCTCCCCTTGTCCAGTCTCTTCCCACCTACATCCGCAACCCTTCCGACGCCCTCCGCCACTATAACAGTTTCCAGTTTCCTGGCCCCAACCGTCTCCTTTTCACCATGGACGTCCAATCCCTCCACACCTCCATCCCCCACCAGGATGGCCTGAGGGCGCGCCGCTTCTTCCTTGAACAGAGGCCCAACCAGTCCCCATCCACCACCACCCTCCTCCGCCTGGCTGAACTTGTTCTCACATTGAACAACTTCTCCTTTGACTGCACTCACTTCGGCCAAATCAAAGGTGTTGCTATGGGAACCCGCATGGGTCCTAGCTATGCCTGCCTTTTCGTGGGATATGTGGAACATTCTTTGTTCCAGTCCTACTCGGGTCCCCTCCCTCACCTCTTTTTCCGGTACATTGATGACTGTATCGGTGCCGTTTCCTGCTCTCGGCCTGAACTGGATAAGTTCATTCACTTTACTTCCAATTTCCACCCTGCCCTCACCTTCACATGGTCCATCTCCGACTCTTCCCTTCCCTTCCTCGACTTCTCTGTCTCCATTTCTGGCGATAGGCTATCGACAAACATTCACTGCAAGCCCACTGACTCCCACAGCTACCTGGACTACACTTCCTCCCACCCCGCCTCCTGTAAGGACTCTATTCCATTCTCCCAGTTTCTCCGTCTCCGCCGCATCTGCTCCGAAGATGCCACCTTCCATACCAGTGCTTCCGACATGTCTTCCTTTTTCCTCAACCGAGGATTCCCCTCTACCGTGGTTGACATGGCCCTCGACCGTGTCCGTTCTATCTCCCGTACTTCTGCCCTCACCCCTGCCCCTCCCTCCCGGAACCACGATAGAGTTCCCCTTGTCCTCACCTTTCACCCCACCAGCCTCCACATTCAACAGATCATCCTCCGCCATTTCTGCCACCTCCAGTGTGATCCCACCACCAAACGCATCTTCCCCTCCCCTCCCCTTTCAGCATTCCGTAGGGACCGCTCCCTCCGCGACACCCTAGTCCACTTCTCTACCACCCCCAGCACCCCTTCCCCATCGCCCGGCACCTTCCTGTGCAAGCGCAGGAGATGCAACACATGCCCTTATACCTCCCCTCTTCCCACTATCCAGGGCCCCAAACACCCCTTCCAGGTGAAACAGCGATTTACTTGTACCTCTTGCAATCTAGTATACTGTATTCGCTGCTCACGATGCGGTCTCCTCTACATTGGGGAGACCAAACGCAGATTGGGTGACCGCTTTGTGGAACACCTGTTCAGTCCGTAAGGGTGACCCCGAGCTTCCGGTCGCCTGTCACTTTAATTCACCGCCCCATTCCCACTCAGACCTCGCCGTCCTCGGCCTCTTGCATTGTTCCACGGAAGCTCAGCGAAAGCTCGAGGAACAGCACCTCATCTTCCAATTAGGCACTTTACAGCCCTCTGGACTCAACATAGAGTTCAACAATTTCAGATCATAACCTCGGCCCCTATCACATATATATTTTCTTCTTTTTATCCACACTTTATTTCCCCCCCCTCCCTCAGCTGTCCTTCATTCTGCCAGCGCAACTCACACCCCATCTAGAGCCATCCTTTGTTCCTTAACCTGCCCCATTACCACCTCCTCCCGCCTTGAATATCTCTCAACGTCTCTCAATCTCTCCTGCTTTCTATCCTAGCACTGACCTTCCCTTTTGTTCTTTCACCCCCTCCCCCTTTTCCCTGCCCCCAAACCTGTTCCATTTCCTGCTTTTTTTCCAGTTTTGACGAAAGGTCATCGACCTGAAACGTTAACTCTGTTTCTCGCTCCACCGATACTGCCTGGCCTGCGGAGTTTTTCCAGCGTTTCCTGTTGTTATTTCGGATTTCCAGCATCCGCAGTATTTTATTTATTATTCAATTTTATTTGTCATATATGCAGCAGACGTGTGTACTGCACAATGAAATGTTGATTTTTACGAGTCCTCCCAACATTGGAATAAATATGGCATAACAATGATAAAAAATACCAATAGAAATACAGTAATAATAAATAAAACAACAGTAATAAATAATAATAAATTATACGTTCATGAGTCTTATGGCCTGGGGGTAGAAGCTGTTTCGAAACCTGCTGGTACGAGACCGTATGCTTCGGTATCTCTTACCAGACGGGAGCAGGACGAAGAGGTTGTGGCTGGGGTGGCTCGTGTCTTTAATGATTCTCAAGGCCTTCCCCCGGCACCTCTCGGGGTAGATATCCTGCACAGCAGGTAGTTTAATTCCTATAGTATGTTGTGCAGCTTTCACCACCATCTGTAGAGCCTTGCGGTCTGTGGCGGTGCAGTTGCCATACCAGGTAGTGATGCAGCCGGACAGGATACTCTCGATGGTGCACCGGTAGAAGTTGGTGAGAATCTGGGGGGCCATTCCAAATTTCTTCAGTCTCCTGAGGAAGAACAGGCGTTGGCATGCCTTCTTGGTTACAACGTCGATGTGATGGGACCACGTTAAGTCCTCCGTAATGAATACACCCAGGAATTTGAAGCTGCTGACCCTCTCCACCTCAGCCCCTTCGATGTAGATTGGGGTGTGTCCCTCCCCCTGCCGTTTCCTGTAGTCCATGATCATCTCCTTTGTTTTGCTGATGTTGAGGGAGAGGTTGTTGTACTTGCACCATTCTCCTAGGGCTCTTACCTCCTCCCTGTAGCCTGTCTCGTCGCCATCTGTGATCAGGCCTACAACGGTAGTGTCATCAGCAAACTTGATAATGGAGTTGGAGTTGTGCGTGACCACGCAATCGTGAGTAAACAGGGAGTACAGAAGGGGGCTGAGCACACAACCCTGGGGAGCCCCCGTGTTCAGGATCAGTGTTGAGGAGGTGTTACTGCCTATTTTCACCACCTGGGGTCTGCCCGTCAGGAAGTCCAGGATCCAGTTGCATAGGGAGGTGTTAAGTCCTAGCTCACTGAGCTTGTTGACAAACTTGGATGGGATAATGGTATTGCATGCTGAACTATAATCAATGAATAACATTCTCACATAGGTGTTCCTCTTATCCAGGTGTGATAAGGCAGTGTGCAGTACAGTGGCGATGGCATCATCCCTAGATCTGTTTGGGCGGTAAGCAAATTGGAGTGGGTCCAGTGTGTCAGGTAGTAACGAGTTGATGTGGGTTTTGACCAGCCTCTCAAAGCACTTCATGATGACAGAAGTGAGTGCTATGGGGCGGTAGTCGTTTAAACAGGTTACTTTTGTTTTTTTGCGGACTGGAATAACCGATGTCATCTTGAAGCAGGTGGGGACTACAGACTGGTACAGTGAACGGTTGAATATATCCGTAAACACGGCTGCCAGCTGGTCAGCGCATGCTCTAAGGACACGCCCAGGGATTCCATCTGGACCGGGTGCTTTGTGGGTGTTCACTCTCTTAAAGGTCTTGCTCACGTCAGCCACGGAGATTGAGAAGACCCGGTCGTCCTGAGCCGCGGGCGCCCTTGTAACAGGCCAGTTGTTGTTGGCCTCAAACCGGGCGTAAAAAGTGTTAAGCTCGTCCGGGAGAGAGGCATTGCTAGGCATGACACAGCTGGGTTTCCCTTTGTAGTCCGTAATAGATTGTAGTCCACTCCACATCCTTCGCGAATCTGAGCTATGATAGTGTGACTCCACTTTGTCCGTGTATTGTCTTTTTGCATTTTTGATGGTTTTTCTTAGCTCGTACTTTGATTTCTTGTACTCATCTATGTCCCCAGAGTTGAATGCGATGGACCGTGTTTTTAGCATAGCACGGACATCGCCATTTACCCATGGTTTCTGGTTGGGAAATGTTCGTACAACAATCCTCGGAACAACGTCATCTATGCACTTGTTTATGAAACTAATGACTGAATCTGTATATGCACGGTGGCATAGTGGTTAGCACTGTTGCCTCACAGCGCCAGGGACCCGGGTTTGAATCCGGCCTCGGGTGACTGTCTGTGTGGAGTTTGCACATTCTCCCCGTGTTTGCGTGGGTTTCCTCCGGGTGCTCCGGTTTCCTCCCACAGTCCAAAGATGTGCGGGTTAGGTTGATTGGCTATGATAAATTGACCCTTAGTGTTAGGGGATTAAATACGTGGGGTTATGTGTGTAGGGGTTACGGGGATCGGGTGGGATATGTGTCGGTGCAGGCTCGATGGGCCGAAATGGCCTCTATCTGCACTGTGGGGTTTCTGTGATTCTGTGATGTGTTGATGTCATTGTCCGAGGCATTCTGGAACATATCCCAGTCAGTGGAATCAAAACAGTCTTGTAACATAGCGCCTGATTGAGCCGACCACCGTTGTAGAGATCTCATCACAGGCTTTTCCTGTTTCAGTTTCTGCCTATAGGTGGGTAGCAGCAGAATGGAGTCGTGATCTGATTTGCCGAAGGGAGGGCGGGGGAGGGCCTTGTATCCATCCCGGAACGGAGTGTAAACGTGATCTAGTGTGTTCTTGGCTCGCGTTGGGCAGGTGATATGCTGATGGTATTTAGGCAGTACTTTCTTCCGATTGGCTTTGTTGAAATCGCCAGCCACGATGAATGCAGCCTCTGGATGGGAAGTTTCAAGCCTGCTAATGATCCCATACAGCTCGTTTAGTGCCCTATTTGCATCGGCCTGTGGTGGAATATACACCGCTGTAATGATCGCGGATGAGAACTCTCTCGGGAGGTAGAAGGGTCGGCATTTGATCATCAGGTGTTCAAGATCGGGTGAACAAGAAGATGTAAGTAGTTCCACGTTGGAACACCAAGAATTGTTGATCATAAAGCATACTCCACCCCCTCTATTCTTCCCCGAGTCCTTTGTTCGGTCCAGCCGGTGAATGTTGAATCCCTCTGGTTGAATGGCCGAAGCCGGTATCGATGGATCAAGCCAAGTCTCAGTGAAAATCAAGACGTTGCAGTTCTTAATGTCTCGCTGGAAGGTGAGCCTCCCCCTGAGTTCGTCCAGCTTATTGTCCAGTGACTGCACATTCGCCAGGAGAATACTCGGAAGGGCGGGGTGGTGTTCACGTCGCCTCAGCTTCACTAATGCACCTGCTCGTCTGCCCCGCTTGCGCCGTCGTTGCTTCCTGATCACAGGAATGAAGTCAGGTAAGCAGGTGGGAGGGTAGATGGTAGTAGCGGCAGAATCCCAGTTCGAAAAATCGGGGGTAGGTCCTATATCTCCGGACGATCTTATGTCCAGAAGTGATTGACGGTCGTAGCGGATAAGCAAAGAAACAGTACTTACAAAATTGTTTAATAATAACAATAAAATAATAAATAAAGTGGAAAGTTGTGGACGAGCTCGTAAAACAGCGGCTACCCTCATGAGCCATACAGGTCGGTTAAACAGCAGAATATTTTTTAAAAAACAACTAAATTACTAATACTAAAACTAGAGTGCTAAATACTAAACAGTAGAATACTAAAAACTAACTACGATATATTAAAATACAACATTAAATACATTAAATACAACGTTAAAATACCAGTTGGGGAGGAGCTCGTAAAACAGCAGCCATACAGGTCGGCGCTGATGTCACAATTTGCTATCGTATTAGTGTTCCCATGCACCTCCTGCCCTCGTCCTTCTAGGTGGAAGAGGTCGCGGGTTTGGGAGGTGCTGCCGAAGAAGCCTTGGCGAGCTGAAGCGAGAGAGAGGGAGGAGCGGAAAAGATTGGAGGAATAAAACCTGACGTCAAATGGTTTCTGTAGCACTTGCAAACTACTTTAAAATGGGTACACTTTTATTTTGTGAGCTCGTTCCTGATTTCTGTCCCATAGGCCAAATTCCTCGTGGCAGATAAATCGGGGTCAGTGACAGTAGTGCTGTGGAACTCCCTGTGTATGGACTGGTACAGACTTCTGGAGCCAGGGATGGTGATCCGTCTGCACAACTACATTGTGAAGGAAAGTTATGCCACACGGATGGGGCAAGACCCTGGAGTTACAAAGGAGCCAGCCCTAGGTACTGTAACAGTGCAGCAAGATATCAGAGGGAATGTGTGTGTCTCGGTTTGCCTTTTAAAAATATTAGCATTGTCACTTCTGTATTGGTACTTTTAGAGTAAAGCTCCCTCTACACTGTCCCATCAAACGCTTCCAGGGCAGGTACAGCACGGGTTAGATACAGGGTAAAGCTCCCTCTACACTGTCCCATCAAACACTCCCAGGACAGGTACAGCACGGGTTAGATACAGAGTAAAGCTCCCTCTACACTGTCCCATCAAACACTCCCAGGACAGGTACAGCACGGGTTAGATACAGAGTAAAGCTCCCTCTACACTGTCCCATCAAACACTCCCAGGGCAGGTACAGCACGGGTTAGATACAGAGTAAAGCTCCCTCTACACTGTCCCATCGATCATTCCCAGGGCAGATACAGCACGGGTTAGATACAGAGTAAAGCTCCCTCTACACTGTCCCATCAAACACTCCCAGGGCAGGTACAGCACAGGTTAGATACAGAGTAAAGCTCCCTCTACACTGTCCCATCAAACACTCCCAGGGCAGGTACAGGACGGGTTAGATACAGAGTAAAGCTCCCTCTACACTGTCCCATCAAACACTCCCAGGGCAGGTACAGCACGGGGTTAGATACAGAGTAAAGCTCCCTCTGCACTGTCCCATCAAACACTCCCAGGGCAGGTACAGCACGGGTTAGATACAGAGTAAAGCTCCCTCTACACTGTCCCATCAAACACTCCCAGGGCAGGTACAGCGCGGGTTAGATACAGAGTAAAGCTCCCTCTACACTGTCCCATCAAACACTCCCAGGGCAGGTACAGCACGGGTTAGATACAGAGTAAAGCTCCCTCTGCACTGTCCCATCAAACACTCCCAGGGCAGGTACAGCACGGGTTAGATACAGAGTAAAGCTCCCTCTACACTGTCCCATCAAACACTCCCAGGGCAGGTACAGCACGGGTTAGATACAGAGTAAAGCTCCTGCTTTGCCCTAACAATTTGCCTCAACCCTATCCTGAAATACGTGCCCCCTATTGTATCATTTTAATGCTTTATTTCAGCCATCCTTGTGAGCATTCAGAGACAGAATAAGAACAAAAGAAATAGGAGCAGGAGTCAGCCATTCGGCCCCTCGAGCCTGCTCCGCCATTCAATAAAATCGTGGCTGATCTTCGACCTCAACTCCACTTTCCCGCCCGATCCCCATATCCCTTGATTCCTTTAGTATCCAAAAATCTATCGTCCTCTGCTTCTGGAATATACTCAACAACTGAGCCTCCACAGCCCTCTGGGGTAGAGAATTCCAAAGATTCACCACCCTCTGAGTGAAGAAATTTCTCCTCATCTCAGTCCAAAATGGCCGACCCCTTATTCTGAGAAGTTGACCCCTGGTTCTAGACTCCCCAGCCCAGGGAAACATCCTCCCTTGTCAAGCTAAATTTTGTATGTTTCAATGAGATCACCTCTCACTCTTCTAAACTCTGGAGAATATAGGCCTAGTCTACTCAATCTCTCCTCATAGGACAATCCCCCCATCCCAGGAATCAGTCTGGTGAACTTTTGTTGCACTCCCTCTAAGGCAAGAATATCTTTATGCCCATTTGGGTGAGATACTAGAGGGCTGGCAGAACCATAACTCAGCAAAGTCAGTGCCTTCAAAAGAGGAGATACTGACATACATTAGAAATCGCAGAGCTGCACACATCCCACTGTCAGTTTTGTCAGAATTTTGTGTTAACTGTTTCCGTTATAACTTCCTGTGAACACATTTAAAGAAAGAAAGAATTTGCATTTCTCCAGCGCCTTTCGCCTCCTCAGGACGTCCCAAAGCACTTCACTACCAATGAAGTACTTTTTGAAACGTAGTCACTGTTTTAATGTAGGAAACGCGGCAGCCAATTTGTGAACAGCAAGCTCCCACAAACAGCAATGTGACAATGTCCAGATCATCTGTTTGAGTGATGATGGTTGAGGGATAAATATTTGCCTAATATTTGATGGGTTGACTGGTGTTTTTGTGACTGGAAGGCTGTTTCCAGTGGGGTTCCGCAGGGCTCAGGACTAGGTCCCTTGCTTTTTGTGGTATATATCAATGATCTAGACTTGAATATAGGGGGTATGATTAAGAAGTTTGCAGATGATACTAAAATCGGCTGTGTGGTTGATACTGAAGAAGGAAGCTGTAGACTGCAGGAAGATATCAATAAATTGGTCAGGTGGGCAGAACAGTGGGAAATTCAATCCGGAGAAGTGTGAGGTAATGCATTTGGGGAGGGCTAACAAGGAAAGGGAATACACATTAAATGGTAGGACTCTGAGTAGTGTAGAGGAATGAAGAGACCTTGGAGTGCATGTCCACAGATCCCTGAAGGTAACAGGCCAGGTAGATAAGATGGTTAAAAAGGCATACGGAATGCTTGCCTTTATTAGCCGTGGCATAGAATACAAGAGCAGGGGGGGTTATGCTTCAACTGTATAAAACACTAGTTAGGCCTCAGCTAGAGTACTGCGTGCAGTTCTGGTCACCACATTACAGGAAAGATGTGATTGCACTAGAGAGGGTACAGAGGAGATTTACGAGGATGTTGCCGGGAGTAGAGAATCTTAGCCATGAGGAAAGATTGGATAGGCTGGGTCTGTTTTCCTTGGAACAGAGGAGGCTGAGGGGAGACCTTATTGAGGTGTATAAAATTATGAGGGGCATAGATAAAGTGGATAGACAGGACCTATTTCCCTTAGCAGAGGGGTCAAAAACCAGGGGGCACAGATTTAAAGTAATTGGTGGAAGGTTTAGAGGGGATTTGAGGGGAAATTTCTTCACCCAGCGGGTTGTGGGGGTCTGGAACTCACTGCCTGAAAGGGTGGTAGAGGCAGGAACTCTAACCACATTTAAAAAGTACTTGAATGTGCACTTGGGATGCTGTAACCTGCAGGGCTACGGACCAAGAGCTGGGAAGTGGGATGAGGCTGGAGAGCTTTGTTGGCCGGCGCGGACACGATGGGCTGAAATGGCCTCCTTCCGTGCTGTAACTTTCTATGATTCTAGGACACCGGGGAGAACACTCCTGCTCTTCGAAATAGCGGCCACGGGATTATTTACGTCCACCTGAGGGGGCAGACTGGGGCCTCGGTTTAATGTCTCACCTGAAAGATGGCACCTCCAACAGTGCAGCACTCCCGCAGTATTGTCAGCCTGGATTGTGTCTCGAGTGGAGCTTGAACTTCTGTTAAAATGAGTTATTAAATGAATTGCCTATGTAATCGTGTCACGGTGTAATTGCACCTTCCCACCAGTGGTAGCGCTATAGCTCTTCAGTTTTCCATCTAGTAGTTCCCCAGTCTGCTTCCTAAATTGTAATCATTTTCATTGTTTAACCTTAAATAATAATAGAAAATCAACATTTTCTATAATCAGAAGGACAGAATACGTGATCTTAAAATGGGCGCTCAATTACATCGACTCTGTCCCAGTTATCTCCTGCCCTGTAACCCCAGTTGATCTGAAAACTACGCTTACTGTTGACTCCGTGGCCTAGAATTTCGCTATCGCCGCGCCAGGTCTTTAGCGCCCGAAATTTAGCGCTCGCCCGGATTCCCGTAGCGCCCGCCTGAAATTCAGTTGCAGCGCCCCAAGACGGAGGCGGGCACTATTGCAGCGTTTGGCCGCCTCGCGTGGGGCGCTGAAAGTCAATTTCAGGCGTCCAGCTGCCGCTGCGCCACCCGATGCGGTGTGGCAGGCTGGGGTACTGCAGGCCTCCTCCTTCTCTTAAGGAGGAGCTGCCTGCAGCCGTGAGATCGCCGCTGGATTCCCCCGGCAAATGAGCCCGGCACCACGGAGAAGTGCCGGGCTCGCGGGGGTCAGAGACCAATGCCGCGGGGGGGTGGTGTGGGAGTCCGGGGAGGAAGGAGCGGCCAAGCGGCCGCCGGGAAAGCGGCCGGCCGCACCTCCACCTTAACGCCCCGGCCTCTCGGAGCTGCAAGGCCCCGTTTTACAAACGCTCCTTGCGCCCGCTACGGGTGAGGCAGCGGCAACTGAATTTGGGCGTTGGGCCAGCATCGCGTTGAAACCGGGGCGCTGCGCACACCGATGACGTCATCGGTGCCGGCGCAGCGCTACCGGCTAACACCACCATTTGCGCTGCACTGAATTCCAGGCTACCAACAGCGCCGGCGCTAAAGACCTCTTTAGGCGCTAAGTGGGCGCTAACACCACTGAATTTCTAGGCCCGTGTGTCTAGCCACGTTAGATCTGACTAGTATTTGTAATTTTTTAATTAAAGTAACGAGTAAAAGAGGCAGAAAAGGGACACTGTGTTGTCGACGACATTTTGTGTATTGTATCACATTTTGACCTATGCTCTTTAACCTTTGCACTGTTTCCAGAGTTGAATTTAAACCCAAGGAACCCTGCGGCTGAAATTACCGTGATCAGTGCCAGGAATGTGCGAGAGGAGTGGCAGCTACCCGCGCTGCCGTACTGCTTTGCCACCAGGTAGCACACACTTCCTGCTCTGTGCGTACCTTGTACAGCAAGCCTAAAGGACCGAGTTGCGTAGTTCATTAACACAGCTAGAATGTACAGTATTGGGTATAGCGCTGTTTGCTTTTCCCTAGCGGGCTAGGTTACAGGCCCCTAGCTGTCCACCCTCCAGTTTCTTTCGATTAGGCACTGCACTTTACAACGTTCCGGACTCGGCATTGGGTTCAACAATTTCGGACCATAACCTCTGGCCCCCAGCTTTTCAGACAGCAGGTGCTGATGCTGCTATTCCCATTTACACCTCTGCTAGACCCATCTTTTGTGTCTTTACTTGTCCCGTTACCACCCCCTTTTTGCCTCGCACCATCCTCCCTTTTGTCATTTAATCTCTCCTGTCTTCCACCCTAAAACAGGAGCAGGAGTCGGCCACTCGGCCCCTCGAGCCGGCTCCGCCATTCAATAAGATCATGGCTGATCTTCGACCTCAACTCCACTTTCCTGCCCGATCCCCATATCCCTCGATTCCCCTCGAGTCCAAAAATCTATCGATCTCAGCCTTGAATATACTCAACGACTGAGCCTCCACAGCCCTCTGGGGCAGAGAATTCCAAAGATTCACCGCCCTCTGAGTGAAGAAATTCCTCCTCATCTCAGTCCTAAATGGCCGACCCCTTATCCTGAGACTGCGACCCCTGGTTCGAGACTTTGACCTCGATATCCAACTTAGATGTTGACGTTTGATTTGCTTTGCTACTACCAAACGAAAGAAGAAGTTCGAGACTCCCAGCCACGGGAAACGGCCTTTCAGCATCTACCCTGTCAATCCCCCTCAGAATCTTATATGCTTCAATGAGATCACCCCTCATTCTTCGAAACTCCAAAGAGTATACTTTCTGATGCTCAGTTTTACGAAGATGAGAAGGACCAATTGTGCTGAAATTATATGAAATCCTCTCTGTTTCACTCAGCGTATGTGTTCTCCAGATTTCAAAGTTTGAAACGTGCGCACGGTGAACCATAGAATCCGGTTTAGACAGACTTGTGTATTCTTACTAAGTTGTACCTAGATTAGATTAGATTAGTAATTAGACCCTGTTTCATTGTTGATGTAGGAGGGAACTGGCGAAGCTTCGTCCTGGAGATCTGTGCGACATCATTGGCCTTGTTACCTTTGTTGGTAGACAGGAGCGCATTCGGAACAAAGGTACGCACAATAACTCTCCCAGGAACCTGTCGCTTTCTGTACCTCACTCCCAGGCACCTGTCGCTTTCTGTACCTCCCAGGCACCTGTCACTTTCTGTACCTCACTCCCAGGCACCTGTCACTCCTGTACCTCACTCCCAGGCACCTGTCACTTTCTGTACCTCACTCCCAGGCACCTGTCACTCCTGTACCTCACTCCCAGGCACCTGTCGCTTTCTGTGCCTCACTCCCAGGCACCTGTCACTCCTGTACCTCACTCCCAGGCACCTGTCACTCCTGTACCTCACTCCCAGGCACCTGTAGCTTTCTGTACCTCACTCCCAGGCACCTGTCACTCCTGTACCTCACTCCCAGGCACCTGTCGCTTTCTGTACCTCCCAGGCACCTGTCGCTTTCTGTACCTCACTCTCGGCACCTGTCACTCTCGGCACCTGTCACTCTCGGCACCTGTCACTCTCGGCACCTGTCACTCTCGGCACCTGTCACTCTCGGCACCTGTCACTCTCGGCACCTGCCACTCTCGGCACCTGCCACTCCCTGTACCTCACTCCCAGGCACCTGTCGCTTTCTGTACCTCACTCCCAGGCACCTGTCACTCCCAGGCACCTGTCACTCCCTGTACCTCACTCCCTGCACCTCACTCTCAGGCACCTGTCACTCCCTGTACCTCACTCCCAGGCACCTGTCACTCCCAGGCACCTGTCACTCCCTGTACCTCACTCTCAGGCACCTGTCACTCCCTGTACCTCACTCCCAGGCACCTGTCACTCCCTGCACCTCACTCTCAGGCACCTGTCACTCCCTGTACCTCACTCCCTGTACCTCACTCCCAGGCACCTGTCACCCCCTGTACCTCACTCCCAGGCACCTGTCACTCCCAGGCACCTGTCACTCCCCCTGTACCTCACTCCCAGGCACCTGTCACTCCCCCTGTACCTCACTCCTAGGCACCTGTCACTCCCAGGCACCTGTCACTCCCAGGCACCTGTCACTCCCAGGCACCTGTCACTCCCCCTGTACCTCACTCCCAGGCACCTGTCACTCCCTGTACCTCACTCCCAGGCACCTGTCACACCCTGTACCTCACTTTCAGGCACCTGTCACTCCCTGTACCTCACTCTCAGGCACCTGTCACTCCCTGTACCTCACTCCCTGTACCTCACTCTCAGGCACCTGTCTCTCCCTGTACCTCACTCCCTGTACCTCACTCCCAGGCACCTGTCACTCCCTGTACCTCACTCCCAGGCACCTGTCACTCTCGGCACCTCACTCCCAGGCACCTGTCACTCTCGGCACCTCACTTCCAGGCACCTGTCACTCCCTGTACCTCACTCCCAGGCACCTGTCACTCCCTGTACCTCACTCCCTGTACCTCACTCCCAGGCACCTGTCACTCCCTGTACCTCAATCCCTGTACCTCACTCCCAGGCACCTGTCACTCCCTGTACCTCACTCCCAGGCACCTGTCACTCCCAGGCACCTGTCACTCCCCCTGTACCTCACTCCCAGGCACCTGTCACTCTCGGCACCTCACTCCCAGGCACCTGTCACTCCCTGTATCTCACTCCCAGGCACCTCTCACTCTTGGCACCTCACTTCCAGGCACCTGCCACTCCCTGTACCTCACTCCCAGGCACCTGTCACTCTCGGCACCTCACTTCCAGGCACCTGTCACTCCCTGTACCTCACTCCCAGGCACCTGTCACTCCCTGCACCTCACTCCCAGGCACCTGTCACTCTCTGTACCTCACTCCCAGGCACCTGTCACTCTCTGTACCTCACTCCCAGGCACCTGTCACTCTCTGTACCTCACTCCCAGGCACCTGTCACTCTCGGCACCTCACTTCCAGGCACCTGTCACTCCCTGTACCTCACTCCCAGGCACCTGTCACTCCCTGCACCTCACTCCCAGGCACCTGTCACTCCCTGTACCTCACTCCCAGGCACCTGTCACTCCCTGTACCTCACTCCCAGGCACCTGTCACTCCCTGTACCTCACTCCCAGGCACCTGTCACTCCCTGTACCTCACTCCCAGGCACCTGTCACTCCCTGTACCTCACTCCCAGGCACCTGTCACTCCCTGTACCTCACTCCCTGTACCTCACTCCCAGGCACCTGTCACTCCCTGTACCTCACTCCCAGGCACCTGTCACTCCCTGTACCTCACTCCCAGGCACCTGTCACTCCCTGTACCTCACCCCCTGCACCTGTCACTCCCTGTACCTCACTCCCAGGCACCTGTCACTCCCTGTACCTCACTCCCAGGCACCTGTCACTCCCTGTACCTCACCCCCTGCACCTGTCACTCCCTGTACCTCACTCCCAGGCACCTGTCACTCCCTGTACCTCACTCCCAGGCACCTGTCACTCCCTGTACCTCACTTCCAGGCACCTGTCACTCCCTGTACCTCACTCCCAGGCACCTGTCACTCCCTGCACCTCACTCCCAGGCACCTGTCACTCCCTGTACCTCACTCCCAGGCACCTGTCACTCCCTGTACCTCACTCCCAGGCACCTGTCACTCCCTGTACCTCACTCCCAGGCACCTGTCACTCCCTGTACCTCACTCCCAGGCACCTGTCACTCCCTGCACCTCACTCCCAGGCACCTGTCACTCCCTGTACCTCACTCCCAGGCACCTGTCACTCCCTGTACCTCACTCCCTGTACCTCACTCCCAGGCACCTGTCACTCCCTGTACCTCACTCCCAGGCACCTGTCACTCCCTGTACCTCACTCCCAGGCACCTGTCACTCCCTGTACCTCACCCCCTGCACCTGTCACTCCCTGTACCTCACTCCCAGGCACCTGTCACTCCCTGTACCTCACTCCCAGGCACCTGTCACTCCCTGTACCTCACTCCCAGGCACCTGTCACTCCCTGTACCTCACTCCCAGGCACCTGTCACTCCCTGTACCTCACCCCCTGCACCTGTCACTCCCTGTACCTCACTCCCAGGCACCTGTCACTCCCTGTACCTCACTCCCAGGCACCTGTCACTCCCTGTACCTCACTCCCAGGCACCTGTCACTCCCTGCACCTCACTCCCAGGCACCTGTCACTCCCTGCACCTCACTCCAAGGCACCTGTCACTCCTGGTTCCTCACTCCTAGACACCTGTTTCTATCTCTGTTCCTCACTCCCAGGCACCTGTTGCTTTCTCTATACCCCACTCCCAGGAATCTGTCACTCCTGGTTCCTCACTCCTAGACACCTGTTTCTATCTCTGTTCCTCACTCACAGGCATCTGTTGTTTTCTCTGTACCCCACTCCCTATAAGTAGAGGCAGAGAGTACAAAAGCAAGTTATGGTGAACCTTAATAAACCCCTCAGCTAGAGTATTGTGTCCAATTCTGGGCATCACAACTTAGGAAGGATGTCAAGGCCTTGGAGAAGGTGCAGAGGAGATTTACTAGAATGGTACCAGGAATGAGGGACTTTGGTTATGTGCAGAGACTGGAGAAGCTGGGGTTATTCTCCTTAGAGCAGAGAAGGTCAAAGGGAGATTTAATAGAACTTTCAAAATTATGAGGGGTTTTGTTAGAGTAAATAAGGAGAAACTGTTTCCAGTGGCAGGAGGGTCGGTAACCAGAGGACACAGAGTGAAGATAATTAGCAAAAGATCCAGGGGAGTTGAGGAGAAATGTTTTTACGCAGCGAGTTGTTGTGATCTGGAATGTACGAGGGCTGTGGGGAAAGAGAGGGGGAGTGGGACTCATTGGACAGCTCTTTCAAAGAGCCGGCACAGGCACGATGGGCCGAATGGCCTCCTTCTGTGTTGTATGATTCTATGATATCGCGCGATGAAATGTTCTTCCACAAGCCTCCACCCTTAGGATGAAGGAAGTTCACTCCAGCTTCACTCCTCTGCAGAGCGCTCCGAGGAATTCCTGGTTTACCGCTGGGTGCACCTGATCGATGGGACGGCACCGGAGCCTTTCGTCCTGAAGCTTTTCTCGACCTCCCAGCCTGAGATCCAGGCTCAGATATCCCCGTGCAGCATAGCGGACAATACCGGTAAGAGGGTTCCCATCGGCTCGGTGTTTGGGGATCTCTGTTAAAAGTAGTGATCCCCATAGTTCATGATATGGTCCTAGGAAGGAAAGAAGACGTGCATTTCTCCAGCGTCTTTCGCCACCTCAGGATGTCCCAAAGCGCTTCACAGTCAATGAAGTACTTTTTTGAAGTGCAGTCACTGTTGTAATGTGGGAAACGCGGCAGTCAATCTGCGCACAGCAAGCTCCCACAAACAGCAATGTGATCATGACCCGATAATCTGTTTTTTTTAGTGATGTTGATTGAGGGATAAATATTGGCCCAAGTCACCGGGGAGAACTCCCCACTCTTTTCTTCGAATAGTGGCCGTGGGATCTTTTCCATTCACCCGAGAAAGCAGACGGGGCCTCGGTTTAACGCCTCATCCGAAAGACGGCACCTCTGACAGTGCAGCTCTCCCTCAGCACTGACACTGGGAGTGTCGGCCTAGATTATGTGCTCAAATCTTGAGTGGGACAAGCCCAACCTTCTGACTCCGAGGCGAGAGTGCTACCCACTGAGCCACGGCCGACACCTACTAAACAATGCAGACCAGGTTTCACCTCCCGCCCACCATTTCTTCTGTGTTAGCAACTGGACGGTGAGTCTCCTGTCCTCACTGGACATACTCACTGCACACATTCCAACACTGGTCACTGCCCTAGTTGAGATGTACTAACTCGCAACAGATTAGCGAATCAAACCTGGTAACTTTCCAGTAAGTAACTGACGTAATAAAACTCACTACGCACTTGGTTCGAGTATAAAGCAAGGCTTTAATCAACTTGTTTCAAAACATGGAGGTCTAGTTATCTTTCACTAGTTCCTTGTCTTACAAAATGTCTCTGACAAGCTGGGCCCACGCCCGAGTATTTATACTCCTTGGACGGCGCCACCAGCTGGCCGTCCAATGTTATTTCATGAGTCTTTCTTCATGGATCATAAGATTCATAACAGTAACTGTGTCCTGTTAATATTTTTAATATTAATAACCAATATTCTCATTCTTGTTTTCAAATCCCTCCCTGGCCTCGCCCCTCCTTATCTTTGTAATCTCCTCCAGCCCGAAAATCCCCCGAGACCTCTGTGCTCCGCCTGTTCTGGCCTTTTGAACATCCCCGATTTTAATCGCCCCACCATTGGCGGCCGTGTCTATACCTGCCTGGGCCCTAAGCTCTGGAATTCCCTCCCTAAACCTCTCCGCCTCTCCACTTCTCTTTCCTCCTTTAAGACGCTCCTTCAAACCTACCTCTTCGGCCAAGCTTTTGGTCAGCTGCCCTAACCCCTCCTTAGATGGCTCAGTGTCAATTTTTGTTGTTGTTGATAACACTCCTGTGAAGCGCCTTGGGCCGTTTTATTACGTTAAAGGCGCTATATAAATGCAAGTTGTTGTTGTCTGAAGATGATTGTGTAAATAATGCATCAGGTTGATACCAGTGCATGCAATGGTACTTCTTCATTCCGTCTGTCTCAAATCACCGCGCTTTGAATTGTAACAGCTGTTGTTGTGTTAGCTCTTCTTCCTCTTAGGCAGTCCCTCGGAACCGAGGATGACTTGCTTCCACACTAAGAATGAGTTCTCAGGTGACGGATGAGTCCAATGCGGGACCTACAGTCTCTGTCACAGGTGGGGCAGATGGTGATTGAAGGGGCGGGTGGGTGGGGTGCTTGGGTTGACGTGCGCTCCTTGCACTCGGCTTCCGCTTGCTCCCAGCGAAGAGACTCGAGGTGTTCAGCGCCTTCCCGGATGCTTCTCCTCCACTTTGTGCGGTCTTGGGCCAGGGATTCCCAGGTGTCAGTGGGGATGTTACACTTTTTCAAGGCGGCTTTGAGGGTGTCCTTGAAGCGTTTCCTCTGCCCATCTGGGGCTCTCTGGCCATGCCGGAGCTCCGAGTAGAGCTCTTGTTTGGGGAGTCTCGTATTGGGCATGTGGACAATGTGACCCGTCCATCGGAGCTGATCGAGCATGGTCAAAGCTTTGATGCTGGGGATGTTGGCCTGAGCAAGAACACCGACGTTGGTGCGCCTATCCTGCCAGTGGATTTGCAGGATCTTGCGGAGGCAGCGTTGGTGGTACCTCTCCAATGCTTTGAGGTGAATTGTAATAGCTGTTGTTGTGTCAGCTACTGCAGCAGTCACTCTGCACCACAAACAGCCGTAAACTGTGAATGGCTGGTTAATCCGTGTTGGTTGAGGGTGGAGTGTTGGCCGGGATATTGGGAGAATGTCCGGGTCTTTTTTGAATGGGCTCCTTAACACCCAGAAAGGCAAACGGGTCCTTGGTTTACCATCATATGAAAGACAGCCTTAAAAGTACAAGAAAGGTTAAGCATAGAAATATAGAACATAGAAAAATAGGAGCAGGAGGCCATTCGGCCCTTCGAGCCTGCTCTGCCATTCAATATGATCATGGCTGATCCACTATCTCAATACCATATTCCCGCTCTCTCCCCATACCCCTTGACGCCTTTTATGTCTAGAAATCTATCGATCTCCTCCTTAAATATATTCAGTGACTTGGCCTTCACAGCCTTCTGTGGTAGAGAATTCCACAGGTTCACCACCCTCTGAGTGAAGACATTTTTCCTCATCTCAGTCCTAAATGTTCTACCCTGTAATCTGAGACTGTGACCCCTCGTTCTAGACCCCCCCAGCCAGGGGAAACATCCTCCCTGCATCCAGTCTGTCTAGCCCTGTCAGAATTTTATACGTTTCAATGAGATCCCCTCTCATTCTTCTAAACTCTAGTGAATACAGGCCGAGTCGACCCAATCTCTCCTCATACGACAGTCCTGCCATCCCAGGAATCAGTCTGGTGAACCTTCGCTGCACTCCCTTTATGGCAAGTGTATCCTTTCTTGGGTAAGGAGACCAAAACTGCACACAGTACTCCAGGTGTGGTCTCACCAAGGCCCTGTACAACTGTAGTAAGACATCCTTGCTCCTGTACTCAAATCCTGACGCATGTCTCCCTATAGCAGCGGATTATTACATTGCCCATTACATGCCATAAAGGGCATTATCAAACCGACAGCGCAACATCCAAATTAATGTGAGCAAAGGTATTGAGGGATATGGGGCAAAGGCGGGTAGATGGGGTTAGGTCACAGATCAGCCATGATCTCATTAAATGGCAGAACAGGCTCGAGGGGCTAAATGGCCTCCTCCTGTTCCTAAGCAATACCACGGGAGATCAGTTAGTATAGTACAAATGTCTTGGGTCTGGCACGTGTCTGTCACATTCCAGGCGTCATGCTCGAGATGCCACACTTTGGCCCTTTCCATTTCAAAGAGCAGGAAAGCCATTCGATGAGCTGAAGCCTGACAGGTACAATAGTTAGAAATGCTTTCTGATTGGCTGCAGCTAAAGTTACCCCGATTTGCCTGTTTCAAACACTTCCCCACAAGGAATACGTGAGGGGCATCCTTAAAGGGACAGGCCCGCTTGACCGTTGACCATCACCACCCTGCTCTATCCAGGAGCGTCACCACGGGAGCACCTCAAGTTTATAGTAAATATGATTCTCTGGCAAATAATAGTGATTCAACTAAAATAAAGACAAATGCTCTATAAAGTGTTCTCTTTTTTTTTCATTTCAGTGACCTTTCTCGTGTGTACGAATGTCAGGGTGGAATGCAGAGTGAGCGATCCCAGCGGGCAGACGACATTCCCTTACCTGCTCAGCACCGAGTACAGCCAGGTATATGTCAATGGTACGTACACTGGCCAGAGGCCTGGTAGGTGGGCACTGCTGTATGTAGGGCGGGGAAGCAACAGGGCATGGGTTGAGACTGCACAAAGGAGGGGCCCTGCTCCCACATGATTCTTCTCGGCTGGAGGGTATGGTGGGGGGTGGGGGGGGCGCATCGTGCATGATATTGAGGGAGCGAGAGGAAGGTGGCCACAAAAAATATAAGCCGTCAGAGATTGACAGATTTTTGTTGGGTAAATGTAAATGTGCTGGAAGCAGTTCAGAGAAGGTTTACTAGACTAATACCTGGAATGGGCGGGTTGTCTTATGGGGAAAGGTTGGACAGGCTAGGCTTGTATCCGCTGGAGTTTAGAAGAGTAAGAGGTGACTTGATTGAAACATATAAGATCCTGAGGGGGTCTGGACAGGGTGGATGTGGAGAGGATGTTTCCTCTTGTGGGAGAATCTAGAACTAGGGGTCACTGTTTAAAAACAAGGGGTCGCCCATTTAAGACAGAGATGAGGAGAAATGTTTTCTCAAAGGGTCGTGAGTCTTTGGAACTCTCTTCCTCAGAGGGCGGTGGAAGCAGAGTCTTTGAATATTTTTAAGGCAGAGGTAGATAGATTCTTGGTGAGCAAGGGGGTGAAAGGTTATCGGGGGGTAGGCGGGAATGTGGAGTAATCGGATCAGCCATGATCTTATTGAATGGCGGAGCAGGCTCGAGGGGCCGAGTGGCCGACTCCTGCTCCTAATTCGTATGTCTGTATGTACGTATTGGGGGGGGGGCATAGTGCATGATATTGAGGGAGCGAGAGGAAGGTGGCCACCAAAAATATAAGACGTCTGAGATTGACAGATTTTTGTTGGGTAAGGGTACTCAGGGTTACGGAACCAAGGCGGGTTGACGGAGTTAAGATACAGATCAGCCATGGTCTCCATTGAATGGTGGAACAGGCTCGAGGGGCTGAATGGCCTCCTCCTGTTACTATGTCACTCCCCCGATGTAGGTTTATTCAGTGAGCAGCTGAACCGAGAATCTGGATCAATCGATACCTTTAAAAGGGAGCCTGATCAGGAAAGGCGCTTAAGGATTGCGGAGATTATAACTTTTTTTTGGGAAGTAGTTTGGTGCTCTTTAGAGCGGGGGATGGACAGGTGGAGGTGGGGAGGGGGCTGCCCCACAATAGAAGAATTATTCACAGACTCTGGATGGAGGAGGCCTGATCTTCTGCAATTTCTGTTCCTCTAAGATTCTTCCCCATAAGTTACAAACTTGCCTCGATGCTGGGAGCCCCGTGGGGTGCATTTCTCTCGTGTGAGTCCAGACCCTGAGTATCATCAGGCTATTCGACTGTAAGGGCACACACAGCCGATCCCAGACCTGTCTACAGAAGCCTGGTTACCACCTGGGGCCGTAGGACAGTGATCGGGAGCAGGAAGCTTGTCTCCATTTCTTTTTTAGGCCAATTGAGGTAACAAGTAGCTGCCCCGACTTGAGATCAGTTGAGAGCACAGGCTGGCGAATGAGCCCGGGACTTGGTGGACTGAGAACATAAGACGTAGGAGCAGGAGTCGGCCATTGGGCCCTCGAGCCGGCTCCGCCATTCAATAAGATCATGGCTGATCTGATCTTGGCCTCAACTCCACTTCCCTGCCCACTCCCCGTAACCCTCGACTCCCCTGGAGTTCAAATATCTGTCAATCTCCACCTTAAATATATTCAATGACCCAGCTTCCACAGCTCTCCGGGGAAGAGAATTTCAAAGATTCTCGACCCTCTGAGAGAAGAAATTCCTCCTCATTTCCAATTTAAAAGGGTGTCCCCTTATCCTGAAACTATGCCCCCTCGTTCTAGATTCCCCCACGAGGGGAAACATCCTCTCTGCATCTACCCTGTCGAGCCCCTTCAGAATCTTATATGTTTCAATAAGATCCCCTCTCATTCTTCTAAACTCCAGTGAGTATAGGCCCAACCTGCTCGACCTGTTAACCTCAGTACCGCACCGGGCATTATCATTATCCACCCGGCAGGGAGCGAGACATGAAGTGTGAGCGCAATAACAGTTCCCCGTGGCCTCTGAGCATCTTTCAGGCGCGTAGAAATCATTCACTGCCTTCAAACCCCACTCTCGGGCTTAATTTGTTTTTAATTTTCCCCATCCCCCTTCAGGGTATCACCAAGGGAAATTGTACGTGAAGAACCCAAAGGTGAAAGAGTTTATTCGCTGGATACGATCTGCTAAGGATAAGGAAAGGGACAGACTGAGCCGCACCCAGATTGGTGGATCTTACAGCTTTCCTCCTCTCCCTACCAGCGAGCGGGACTATCGACATGAAATACTCGGTGAGGAAAACGCAACCGATGGCTTGCTTCACGTCTGCTGTTGTGTATTTATTTTATCCTCTGTGATTTGCCCGACTCTGCGGCTCTGCGCCTTGCCTCGGAGTCACAAGGTCGTGGGTTCAAGTCCCACTCCAGAGACTTGAGCCCATAATCCAGGCTGACACTCCTAGTGCAGTACTGAGGGAGCGCCGCACTGTCGGAGGGGCAGTACTGAGGGAGCGCCGCACTGTCGGAGGGGCAGTACTGAGGGATAGCTGCACTGTCAGAGGGGCAGTACTGAGGGAGCGCCGCACTGTCGGAGGGGCAGTACTGAGGGAGCGCCGCACTGTCGGAAGGGCAGTACTGAGGGAGCGCCGCACTGTCGGAGGGGCAGTACTGAGGGAGCGCCGCACTGTCGGAGGGGCAGTACTGAGGGAGCGCCGCACTGTCGGAGGGGCAGTACTGAGGGAGCGCCGCACTGTCGGAGGGGCAGTACTGAGGGAGCGCCGCACTGTCGGAGGGGCAGTACTGAGGGAGCGCCACACTGTCGGAGGGGCAGTACTGAGGGAGCGCTGCTCTGTCGGAGGGGCAGTACTGAGGGAGCGCCACACTGTTGGAGGGGCAGTACTGAGGGAGCGCCGCACTGTCGGAGGGGCAGTACTGAGGGAGCGCCGCACTGTCGGAGGGGCAGTACTGAGGGAGCGCCGCACTGTCGGAGGGGCAGTACTGAGGGAGCGCTGCTCTGTCGGAGGGGCAGTACTGAGGGAGCGCCGCACTGTCGGAGGGGCAGTACTGAGGGAGCGCCGCACTGTCGGAGGGGCAGTACTGAGGGAGCGCCGCACTGTCGGAGGGGCAGTACTGAGGGAGCGCCGCACTGTCGGAGGGGCAGTACTGAGGGAGCGCCGCACTGTCGGAGGGGCAGTACTGAGGGAGCGCCGCACTGTCGGAGGGGCAGTACTGCGGGAGCGCCGCACTGTCGGAGGGGCAGTACTGAGGGAGCACCGCACTGTCGGAGGGGCAGTACTGAGGGAGTGCCGCACTGTCGGAGGGGCAGTACTGAGGGAGCGCCGCACTGTCTGATGAGACGTTAAACCGAGGCCCCGTCTGCTCTCTCAGCTGGATGTAAAAGATCCCATGGCACTATTCAGAGAAGAGCAGGGGATTTCTCCCCAGTGTCCTGGTGCCAATATTTATCCCTCAATCAACATCATTAAAACAGATTATCTTATTGCTGTTTGAAGACACTATATTAATGCAATTCCTTCTTTGCTCTCTCCCTGAGTAAATAGGAATAATTCATTCCCATCTGACTCTTGCGCCTTTGTGTCTGCTCCTGTACATGTACAGTACACACTGGGTAAAAGTAGACCATTCCCTCTCCTCTGGTATCTGTACCGAGGAAACCGGCAGTGTCGTCAGGAGAGGAACGAGGGAAATTGGGATTTCTTCGAGTATTTTTTTTAAACCAAAAAGGAATGATTTCTTTCCCAGATGGACATGCCTTGACCACCATGTCTGAACTGAAGCAGCTCCTGGACCAGCTGGAGTACAGAGAGTACAGGCAGGTCACTGTCCAGGGACGGATCATATCTGTGAAATACGAGCCACTGGCTGGAGTGCATGGAGAGGTAACGGAGCTGGCTAAATAGCGGTTTGGCAATGGGGTTTGTGGCTACTGGTGTGGACTGAGAATGGGATACTGTACAGAACCCATTAGCTTATGTGGTGTGGGGAGAGGAGGAATTACGTGCCTGTGTGTGCTCCCAGACATGCTTTATGTATGGAGGAATCATTAGGGCAGGAATACCCAATGTAAAGACGTATAATGTCATCCGTGGCTCAGTGGGCAGCACTCTATTGCCTCCGAGTCATAAGGTCGTGGGTTCAAGTCCCACTCCAGAGTCTTGAGCCCATAATCCAGGCTGACACTCCCAGTGCAGTACTGCGGGAGCGCCGCACTGTCGGAGGGGCCGTCTTTCAAATCAGACGTTAAACCGAGGCCCCCGTCTGCTCTCTCAGGTGGACGTAAAAGATCCCACGGCCACTATTTTGAAGAAGAGCAGGGGGGGAGTTCTCCCCGGTGTCCTGGGGCTAATATTTATCCCTCAAACAACATCACTAAAACAGATGATCCGGTCATTATTGTTAAGTATGTGTATTGTATTGAACAATTAACACAAAGACTTAAACGTATAACTCAAACAGGTCTTTACTGGTTGGAGGTAGGGACTATACTGAATACAAGATTACTGCACAGTGCTTATATACCGGTGTGTTCACCCCCGGTATTACGTCTACAGCAGCCTGAGAAAGTAGTACATCTCTTAAGGTGGAACAGGCTTAAGCTCTCTTAAGGTGGAACAGGTTACATACACAACAATTATCACATTGCTGTTTGTGGGAGCTTGCTGTGCGCAAATTGACTGCCACGTTTCCTACATTACAACAGTGACTCCACTTCAAAAAGTACTTCATTGGCTGTGAAGCCCTTTGGGACATCCTGAGGTGATGAAAGGTGCTAGAGAAATGCAAGTCTTTCTTTCTGTTTTATATGAGTACACCAAAACCATAAGATACCCCACCTTACAAGGCAGCGAGTCCAGCAACCCCACTGTTGACCAGGTCAGGGGCGTGTGCTTGGTAAAGGGCACACTGACGTCGATTGGGCCTATACTCTCTGGATTTTCGAAGAATGAGAGGTGATCTCATTGAAACACATAAGATTCTGAGGGGGATTGACGGGGTAGATGCAGGGAGGATGTTTCCCCGGGCTGGGGAGTCTAGAACCAGGGGTCACAGTCTCAGGATAAGGGGTCGGCCATTTTGGACTGAGATGAGGAGGAATTTCTTCACTCGGAGGGTGGTGAATCTTTGGAATTCTCTACCCCAGAGGGCTGTGGAGGCTCAGTCGTTGAGTATATTCAAGATAGAATTTTGGGAAACAAGGGATATGGGGATCAAGCGGGAAAGTGGAGTTGAGGTAGAAGATCAGCCATGATCTTATTGAATGGTGGAGCAGGCTCGAGGGGCCGTACGGCGGAGCAGGCTCGAGGGGCCGTACGGTGGAGCAGGCTCGAGGGGCCGTATGGCGGAGCAGGCTCGAGGGGCTGTACGGCCCACTCCTGCTCCTGGTTCTGATGTTCACACTGACGTAGGCTTTTATGAAGTTGCTTCCTGAAAACGGAACAGGAATTTGCTGTCGTGCGATCTGATTTCCAGCCTATCAGGTAGCCAATTGGTTTCTGGTCTTCCTTGCAGGAAGTTCCTGTCCCACGGTCCAGTGAAGCCCGTTGCTCAGGAGAGGCGGCCATTGGAGGAATCATGGAGTTTGATGATCCGCTGGAGGCTGGCCTTTCATTCCTGGGGACGGGAGGAGGCAACAGCCCTGTCATCCCTGTCATGAGGTGAGGTTTGTTTCCTGGGGAGAGAGTGATGTGTGGAGAAGGTAGAATTTTCTTTGTTAAATACAAAAGTAGGGAGGTTATGCTTCAGTTAGTGTGACCATATCTGGAGTACTGTGTACAGTATTGGTCTCCTTATTTAAGGAAGGATGTAAATGCGTTGGAAGCAGTTCAGAGAAGGTTTACTAGACTAATACCTGGAATGGGCGGGCTGTCTTATGAGGAAAGGTTGGACAGGCTAGGCTTGTATCCGCTGGAGTTTAGAAGAGTAAGAGGTGACTTGATTGAAACATATAAGATCCTGAGGGATCTGGACAGGGTGGATGTGGAGAGGATGTTTCCTCTTGTGGGAGAATCTAGAACTAGGGGTCACTGTTTAAAAATAAGGGGTCGCCCATTTAAGACAGAGATGAGGAGAATTTTTTTCTCAGAGGGTCGTGAGTCTTTGGAACTCTCTTCCTCAGAGGGCGGTGGAAGCAGAGTCTTTGAATATTTTTAAGGCAGAGGTAGATAGATTCTTGGTGAGCAAGGGGGTGAAAGGCTATCGGGGGGTAGGCGGGAATGTGGAGTAATCAGATCGGCCATGATCTTATTGAATGGCGGAGCAGGCTCGAAGGTCCGAGTGGCCTACTCCTGCTCCTAATTCGTATGTTCGTATAAATATTTGTATTTGTGAAGGTGAGGTTAGGAATGGAACCTTTTTCCACTCTGGGTCCACATCGCGCACTCGGGTATATCACTGGTTAGAGGAACCAGCCACCCCAACTGCTCTCTCTCTGTGTGCTGGAGATCTTCTGTCCACCCCTGAATGTGGCGACCAGCTTTTGAGGTCTGGGTTCAAAGATCCCTCTGGTACCAACCAGCCTTTTCCTCATACGTGAGCCTGGGCGGTGGGGTAGCCCGATGTGCACCCATTCCCACTTCCAGGCCGGAGGAGGGGGGGGAGATGGTCACTGGATAATGCTCGAGAGCAGGAGCCCTGGCTGATTTCATGCACCCCCTCCCTCCCTCAGGCTAATTACACTGAGGCCAGCCCGGGGATTGGATCCAAGGGGTTTCCACATCTTGTTGGCTGAGCTACTGAAAGAATCACAGGACGGCATTAGCAGCAGTAACCCAGCAGGGTGCCGCCAAGACTGGATTTTCAGCCTGTGGGGTGCAGGAGGACTGAGGGAGGTGAAGAGTTACGCAGTTTGGAGGTCTTGGCGTGAAATAATGAGTCAGAGCAGGGGACAGTGCAGCGAGCCCTGACCTCGGCGCAAGGACGAGGGGCGGCAAAGACCCGAAACAAGGCTGGAAGCCTCTCTGTGTTGGAGCTGCGACCGAATTAATTAATCAACTGGAACTTGTGTTTAACCAGTAGAACCCCTCTGGGAAAACAAGTGGGCTTGTCATCGCAGAAAAGGAAAAGGAAAGGCGGAGCTCGCAGGAAAAAACGGGCGTCACCGGCACCAAGGTAACGGTAGCCTTCACTCTCCCTCCTCTGCCCCACCCACTCTGCACCGTGCTTCCAACAAAGAATCTTCAATTCTCTCCTGAGGGTGCTGACTCCTTGCTGAGGTACCGGTACCTCCGGTCCATTCTCCAAGCACGAGCTTAGACAGTTAAGCGTTCATTGGCTATTTGACCGCAGGGGGCATCCAGAACTATACCCGATCCCGTCCTCCTCTGCCTCCAAGCACGAGCATTTTCCACTAGGTGTCGCTGGATGGCCGTCGGATGCGGAAGCTCCATTTTGAGTCTCCCCTCAGCCCAGGGGCGCTGCAGTCACCTGCCGTGCCAACCCAGCCCAACCCAACACAAACTGGGAAATCCGAGCTGGGACCTTCCTGGTCTCTTTGCCATTTACCATTCAAGGGACCGGCCTGAATTTTGGGTGAGGAATAGGTCACGCTGGCTGACCTGGCTCTCTGGAGAGTGGTGAGAATGTGGAATTCGCTACCACAGGGAATGGCTGAGGCAAATAGCACAGATGCATTCAAGGGGAAGCTGGATAAACACATGAGGGAGAAAGGAATAGAAGGTTAGGGTGAGATGAAGAGGGGTGGGAGGAGACTCGTGTGGAGCATAAACACCGGCATGGACCAGTTGGGCCGAATGGCCTGTTTCTGTGCTGTGGATTCGATGTCATTCTATATAACCTTGCTTAAGTGGGAAATTAGTTCGAATCCTCCATGAACCCACCTTTAGGCTGGAATTTTTTCCCCCTCCTCCGCTCCACTGAGCACCAGCTCCAACTCGTACAGAGCTCCAGACCCCTATCCGACCCTGTACAAAGTCCCTCACACTCAGCAACACCATCCTTGCCAACCTCCCTCTCCCCCAGTGCACAGACGTTGCAATTCATACTCCCTGTTCCACTGCTGCCTCTGCCACTTCCTCCAGCCCTGTGACCCAACTTACATCCTCTGCTTTCCAACCTTGGGACATAGACATAGAAGATAGGAGCAGGAGTAGGCCATTCGGCCCCTCGAGCCCGCTCCGCCATTTAATGAGATCATGGCTGATCATCCAAATTCAGTACCCTGTCCCTGCTTTCTCCCCATACCCCTTGATTCCTTTAGCCTTAAGAAATATATCCAACTCCTTCTTGAATATATTTAATGAATTGGCCTCTACTACCTTCTGTGGTAGAGAATTCCACAGGTTCACCACTCTCTGGGTGAAGAAATTCCTCCTCATTTCTGTCCTAAATGGCTTACCCCTTATCCTTAGACTGTGACCCCTGGTTCTGGACTCCCCTACCATCGGGAACATCCTTCCTGCATCTAGTCTGTCTAGTCCTGCCAGAATTTTATAAGTTTCAATGAGATCCCCTCTCATTCTTCTAAACTCCAGCGAGTATAAGCCCAATCGACCCAATCTCTCCTCATACGTCATTCCTGCCATCCCAGGTATCAGCCTGGTGAATCTTCGCTGCACTCCTTCCATGGCAAGAACATCCTCAGATAAGGTGACCAAAACTGCACACAATACTCAAGGTGTGGTCTCACCAAGGCCCTGTACAACTACAGCAAGACATCCTTGTTCCTATACTCAAACCCTCTCGCTATGAAGGCCAACATACCATTTGCCTTCTTAACCGCCTGCTGCACCTGCATGCTTACCTTCAGCGACTGGTGCACAAGGACACCCAGGTCTCGTTGCACTTCCCCTTCTCCCAATCTATTGCCATTCAGACAATAATCTGCCTTCCTGTTTTTGACACCAAAGTGGATAACCTCACATTTATCCACGTTATATTGCAGCTGCCATGCTTCTGCCCAATCACCCAACCTGTCCAAATCATCCTGGAGTTTCTCGGCATCCTCCTCACAGCACACACGCCCACCCAGCTTTGTGTCGTCTGCAAATTTGGAGATATTACATCTAGTTCCCTTGTCTAGATCATTAATATATATTGTGAATAGCTGGGGTCCAAGGACCGATCCCTGCAGTACCCCACTAGTCAGTGCCTGCCACTCGGAAAAAGACCCGTTTATTCCAACTCTTTGCTTTCTATCTGCCAACCAGTTCTCTATCCAAGTCAATACCTTGCCCCCAATCCCATGTGCCTTAACTTTACACACTAATCTCTTATGTGGGACCTTATCGAAAGCCTTCTGAAAGTCCAAATACACCACATCCACTGGTTCTCCCTTATTTATTTTACTAGTTACATCCTCAAAAAATTCCAATAGATTAGTGAAGCACGATTTACCTTTTGTAAATCCATGTTGACTTTGTCCGATCCTGCCACTGTTTTCCAAATGCTCTGCTATTACATCTTTTATAATGGACTCTAGCATTTTCCCCACTACTGATGTCAGGCTTACAGGTCTATAATTCCCCGCTTTCTCTCTACCATCTTTTTTGAATAGTGGGGTAACATTAGCTACCCTCCAATCCATGGGTACTGTTCCAGATTCCGTCGAATGTTGGAAGATGATCAGCAATGCATCTACTATTTCTAGGGCCACTTCCTTAAGTACCCTAGGATGTAGATTATCAGGCCCTGGGGATTTATCGGCCTTCAACCCCATCAATTTCCCTAACACCATTTCCCTACAAATACTGATTTCTTTCAGTTCCTCCCTTTCATCAGACCCTATGTTCCCCGACATTTCTGGGAGGTTATTTGTGTCCTCTTTTGTGAAGACAGAACCAAAATATGTATTTAATTGGTCTGCCATTTCTTTGTTCCCCATTATAAATTCCTCTGATTCTGACTGCAAGGGACCTACGCTTGACTTCACCAATCTTTTTCTCTTCACATATCTATAAAACTTTTACAGTCAGTTTTTATGTTCCCTGAAAGCTTACTCTCATATTCTATTTTCCCTTTATTAATTAATCCCTTTGTCCTCCTTTGTTGAATCCTAAACTGCTCCCAATCCTCTGGATTACTGCTTTTTCTGGCCAATTTATATGTCCTCTCCTTGGATCTTATGCTATCCCTAATTTCCCTCGTTAGCCATGGTTGAGTCACCTTTTTTGTTTTAATTTTTATGCCAAACTGGGATTAACAAATTCTGTAGTTCATCCATTTGGTCTTTGAATGTTTGCCATTGCCTATCCACCATTAACCCTTTGAGTGACATTCCCCAATCAATCCTACCCAATTCGCGCCTCAGACCATCGTAGTTTCCTTTATTTAAATTCAGGACCCTAGTCTCTGAGTCAACTACTTCATTCTCCATCTTAATGAAGAATTCGATCATATTATGATCGCTCCGACCCAAGGGGCCTCGTACAACAAGATTGCTAATTAATCCTTTCTCGTTACATAATACCCAGTCTAAGATGGCCTGATCTCTGGTTGGTTCCTCGACATAATGGTCCAGGAAACCATCCCGTAAACACTCCAGGAATTCCTCCTCCACAGTATTGTTACTAATTTGGTTAGCCCAATCTATATGTAGATTAAAGTCACCCATGATGACTGCTGTGCCCTTTTTGCACGCTTCTCTAATTTCCCTTTTAATGCCATCCCCAATCTCCGCATTACTGTTTGGAGGTCTATATACCACTCCCACTAATGTTTTTTTCCCCTTAGTATTTCTCAATTCTACCCATACAGATTCCACATCATCAGAGCTAATATCCTTCATTACAATTGTATTAATCCCTTCTTTAACCAGTAATGCTACCCCACCTCCCTTTCCTTTTTGCCTATCTTTCCCGAATATTGAATACCCCTGGATGTTGAGTTCCCAGCCTTGGCCACCCTGGAGCCATGTTTCCGTAATCCCAATCAAATCATATTCGTTTACCTCTATTTGCGCAGCTAATTCATCCACCTTATTACAAATGCTCCTCGCATTAAGACACAAAGCCTTCAGGCTTGTTTTTTTAATGCTCTTAGACCTATTAGAATTATTATTTACTGTGGCCATGTTTGATTTAAACCGTTGATTTCTCTGACTGCCACTTTTGTTTTTCTCCTTCCTATCTTTTGCTTTTATCCTTGTTTCCCTTTCCTCTGTCCCCCTGCTCAGGTTCCCAACCCTCTGCCATTTTAGTTTAAACCCTCCCCCAGAGCACTAGCAAACACTCCCCCTAGGACATCGGTCCCGGCCCTGCCCAGGTGCAAATCGTCCGGTTTGAACTGGTCCCACCTCCCCCAGAACCGGTTCCAATGTCCCAGGAATTTGAATCCCTCCCCCTGGCACCATTCCTCTAGCCACGTATTCATCTGAAATATCCTTCTATTTCTACTCTGACTAGCACGTGGCACTGGTAGCAATCCTGAGATTACTACCTTTGAGGTCCTATTTTTTAATTTACCTCCTAACTCCCTATATTCAGCTTTCAGGACTTCATCCCGTTTTTTACCTATATCGTTGGTACCTATATGCACCACGACAACTGGCTGTTCACCCTCCCCTTCCAAGATGTTCTGCAGCCGCTCTGAGACATCCTTGACCCTTGCACCAGGGAGGCAACACACCATCCTGGAGTCTCGTTTGCGGCCACAGAAACGCCTATCTATTCCCCTTACAATAGAATCCCCTATTACCCCTCTTTTTCCTCCCGTCCTGTGCAGCAGAGCCACCCCTGGTGCCAGGAAGTTGGCTGCTGCTGCCTTGCCCTGGTAAGCCATCCCCCCCCATCAGTATCCAAAGCGGTATATCTGTTTGAGAGGGGGATGGCCACAGGGGACCCCTGCACTACCTGCCTGTGCCTACTACTCTGCCTGACGTTCCCACATAGCGCAGGAGGAGCATACCACGGCACCAGGCTGTCCTGTCATGACTTACCCTTTAATTAATTGCAATTAAATTAAATCAAATCAATCCCACCAATTACACTACAGTTAAATGGTATATTTAAGGGCCCCTTGATCCCTTTAGCCTTAAGAAATCTATCTAACTCCTTCTTGAATATATTTAAAGATTTGGCCTCAACTGCCTTCTGTGGTAGAGAATGCCACGGGTTCACCACTCTCTGGGTGAAGAAATTCCTCCTCATCTCTGTCCTAAATGGCTTACCCCTTATCCTTAGACTGTGACCCCTGGTTCTGGACTCCCCGGCCATCGGGAACATCCTTCCTGCATCTAGTCTGTCTAGTCCTGTTAGAATTTTATAAGTTTCAATGAGATCCCCCTCTCATTCTTCTAAACTCCAGCGAGTATAAGCCCAATCGACCCAATCTCTCCTCATACGTCATTCCTGCCATCCCAGGTAACAGTATAGAAACATAGACATAGAATATAGAAACATAGACATAGAACCACTCTACATTCCCCTCAAACCGCCCCCCCCCCCCCCGATCTCCACTGCACAAGTGGTGCCAGTGCCGTAAGACGCCGGGCGGAAAAATTCAGTATCGCCCCGTTTGAGGCGCCATTATCGGCCGTGCGCAAAGTTTAGCGCCTGGCGCTAATTATCGCCTCCGACAGCAAACTTGGCTTTTATCGCCCCTGGAGGTGATTGGAGCACTAAATCAGGCGCTTCACACCTGTCTTAAGGCGCAAAGGCCGAGGAGCGAGACGCTACCTCAGAGCGCTGGCGAAGCAAGGAAGGGCAAATCAAAATGAACCTGCAAAGTGCTGCTCAGTACTCAAAACCCCTTCACACAGCGTTGAATCTCTCCAGAAGTCTCTCTCTCTCTCTCTCTCTCAGAATGCGTGGGGCACAAATGTCACCAACAAAAAAAGGCAGGAAGCGGTCGCCTTTAAATAGTGCTCCCCCAGTCCCTTCCTGACAGCAAAACGCTCCCCTCAACCTGTCGTTGCTAGCGGCAGGCGGTAAGGCAGGGGGCGCCACTCAGTATCCGGACCGGGGCGTTGCGCACTCGACTGACGTCACGATCTGCTGGCGCAAGAGATTGTGGCGGCAGTGTTTAGCGCTGCCACAAAATGACTAGTTAATTTTGCAAGCGGTGCAAACATCGCCGCGCCCGGGCGCTAGTTGCTTTGCGCCCCATTAGTGCCCTCTTAAGGCGCTAATGGGAGGCGCAGACAACTGAATTTTTCCCCCCCCATGTCTCTGCACTCTAAATTCTCCTCTTAAATCCTTTTACTTTACGACATCACTGTCCTCAAAAACAGATTGACAAGGCTGTTTAAAAAAGCATACAGCATCCTGGGCTTTCTAAGCCAAGGCAGAGAATGCAAAAGCAAGGAAGTTATGCTAAACCTTTATAAAACACTTGTTAAGCCCCAGCTGGAGTATTGTGTCCAGTTCTGGGCACCGCACTTTAGGAAGGATGTCAAGGCCTTAGAGAGGGTGCAGAAAAGATTTACTGGAATGATACAAGAATTGAGGGACTTCAGTTACGTGGAGAGACTGGAGAAGCTGGGATTGTTCTCCTTAGAGCAGAGAAGGGAAAGGGGAGATTTGATAAAGTTCTTCAAAGTTATCAGGGGATTTGATGGAGTAAATAAGGAGAAACTGTTTCCAGTGGCAGGAGGGTCGGTAACCAGAGGACACAGATTGAAGATAATCGGCAAAAGAACCAGAGGGGAGATGGGGAGACATTATTTCACGCAGCGAGTTGTTGTGATCTGGAACGCGCTGCCTGAAAGGGCGGTGGAAGCAGATTCAATAGTAACTTTCAAAAGGGAATTGGATAAATACCAGGGGGAAAGAGGAGGAGGAGTGGGACTAACTGGAGAGCTCTTTCAAAGAGCCGGCACGAGCACGATGGGCCAAATGGCCTCCTTCTGTGCTGTATCATTCTGTAAAGATGTAACTCTTTGATCGTGACTTTGGCCACCTCATCTAACCCCTCCCCTATGAGGCATTTAGAGCATTTTATCATGTGAAAGGCACCATCTAACTGATTCACTTTTTGACCTAGGCTGGGTAAAGGCACGGAATCAAGTGGTGAGGAAGAGAGTACGACACACAGTCCACGAACACATGTGAAGGACAAGGATGGCGGTGGAAGTCCTGGCCAAGGTGCGAACACACAGCTGCCTCCTCACAGCAACACCCAGAGCTTTATTCTCTTGTTACCCTACAGCCATGGCTCAGTGGGTAGCACTCCCTCGCTTCTGAGTCACAAGGTTGTGTGTTCAAGTCCCGCTCCAGAGACTTGAGCACATCATCTAGGCTGACACTCCCAGTGCAGTACTGAGGGAGTGGCAGTACTGAGGGAGCGCTGCACTGTCGGAGGGGCAGTACTGAGGGAGCGCCGCACTGTCGGAGGGGAGGTACTGAGGGAGCGCTGCACTGTCGGAGGGGCAGTACTGAGGGAGTGCCGCACTGTTGGAGGGGCGGTACTGAGGGAGCGCCACACTGTCGGAGGGGCAGTACTGAGGGAGCGCCGCACTGTCGGAGGGGCAGTACTGAGGGAGCGCTGCGCTGCCAGAGGGGCAGTACTGAGGCAGTGCCGCACTGTCGGAGGGGCGGTACTGAGGGAGCGCCGCACTGTCGGAGGGGCAGTACTGAGGGAGCGCCGCACTGTCGGAGGGGCAGTACTGAGGGAGCGCCGCACTGTCGGAGGGGCAGTACTGAGGGAGCGCCGCACTGTCGGAGGGGCAGTACTGAGGGAGCGCCGCACTGTCGGAGGGGCTGTCTTTCAGATGAGACGTTAAACTGAGGCACCGCCTGCTCTCACGTGGATGTAAAAGATCCCACAGCCACTATTAGAAGAACAGGGGGAAGTTCTCCCCAGTGTCCTGGGCCAATATTTATCCCTCAACCAGCATCACTGAAACAGATTCGCTGGTCATTATCACATTGCTGTTTGTGGGAGCTTGTTGTGCGCAGATTGACTGCTGCGTTTCCTACATTACAACAGTGATGGTACTTCATTGGGTATGAAGCGCTTTGGGAAGTCCTGAAGGCCATGAAAGGTGCTGTATAAATGCAAGTCTTCCTTTCCATTTATTTTAAAATGAGAAAATGCAAAGCGTAAACGCTGATCCCAATGTTTTAAATGTGGGAGCTGCCCCAGCGGCTGGTAAAGTCACTAGCTGATGTGTCACTAAGCTACCAGGTCGCCGGATCTACCCCCAGTTTGTCGGGTGGCAGTAATGGCTGTGTAAGTGACCGCAACAATCCCTGGGCTAAGGAGGGTGGAAAATCACCCAGGCCCCCTGCCTCTGATCTCTATGCAGTGTGACCTCTGCTGGAAAGAACCTCAAAGGTCAGGATCAGACTGGGCTGTGACCCCACCCACCAGCCGAAGGCCCGACTGTGCTCCCTGTCTAGGTTCACACATGAGGCGTGGCAACATGGGTGAGATACCAGCGGGCGGCCCGTACCTGGCGAACCCACAAGCCAGCGCTTTCAGGAGAAAATCGGAGGGCCTACATGTTGCGACTGGAAACATCTCAGTCCTGCCTCATTTATCTGAGCCAAGCTTGGACAGATATTAATTCCCCCCGGCCATCCCAAAAAGGGTTTGTCAGATTGTTGGGAGACTCTGTTAGTGATATCATCCGTTGGCACAGATACTTCTCCCACAGGACCCTGGGCTCAGAGTTATTTCCATCCAGATACTTTGTGAATGACCCAGCAGTCTGATGCGGTTATCATGGAAAAAAGTGAAGGAGAGACCGGGATTAGTTTGGGGTTGATACAGGGCTATGGGGAGGGTGGGGGGGAGAGTGGGACAGTGTGATTAGTTTGGGGTTGATACAGGGCTATGGGGGGAAAGCTGGGCAGTGGGATTAGTTTGGGATTGATACAGGGCTTTGGGGAGAGATCGGGGCAGTGGGATTAGTTTGGAATTGATACAGGGCTATGGGGAGAGCCGCGGGGCACTGGGATTAGTTTGGGGATTGATACAGGGCTATGGGGAGAGAGAGCGAGGCAGTGGGATTAGTTTGGGGATTGATACAGGGCTATGGGGAGAGAGAGCGGGGCAGTGGGATTAGTTTGGGGTTGATACAGGGCTATGGGGCGAGAGCGGGGCAGTGGGATTAGTTTGGGATTGATACAGGGCTATGGGGAGAGCGCGGGGCAGTGGGATTAGTTTGGGGATTGATACAGGGCTATGGGGAGAGAGAGCGAGGCAGTGGGATTAGTTTGGGGATTGATACAGGGCTATGGGGAGAGAGAGCGGGGCAGTGGGATTAGTTTGGGGTTGATACAGGGCTATGGGGCGAGAGCGGGGCAGTGGGATTAGTTTGGGATTGATACAGGGCTATGGGGAGAGCGCGGGGCAGTGGGATTAGTTTGGGGATTGATACAGGGCTATGGGGAGAGAGCAAGGCAGTGGGATTAGTTTGGGATTGATACAGGGCTATGGGGAGAGAGCGGGGCAGTGGGATTAGTTTGGGATTGATACAGGGCTATGGGGAGAGAGAGCGGGGCAGTGGGATTAGTTTGGGGTTGATACAGGACTATGGGGGGAAAGCTGGGCAGTGGGATTAGTTTGGGATTTATACAGGGCTATGAGGAGAGAGCAGGGCAGTGGGATTAGTTTGGGATTGATACAGGGCTATGGGGAGAGAGCAGGGCAGTGGGATTAGTTTGGGGTTGATACAGGACTATGGGGAGAGAGTGGGGCAGTGGGATTAGTTTGGGATTGATACAGGGCTATGGGGAGAGAGAGCGGGGCAGTGGGATTAGTTTGGGATTGATACAGGGCATTGGGGAGAGATCGGGGCAGTGGGATTAGTTTGGGGATTGATACAGGGCTATGGGGAGAGAGAGCGGGGCAGTGGGATTAGTTTGGGATTGATACAGGGCTATGAGGAGAGAGCAGGGCAGTGGGATTAGTTTGAGATTGATACAGGGCTATGGGGAGAGAGCGAGGCAGTGGGATTAGTTGGGGATTGATACAGGGCTATGGGGAGAGACAGCGGGGCAGTGGGATTAGTTTGGGATTGATACAGGGCTATGGGGAGAGCGCGGGGCAGTGGGATTAGTTTGGGGATTGATACAGGGCTATGGGGAGAGAGCGAGGCAGTGGGATTAGTTTGGGATTGATACAGGGCTATGGGGAGAGAGCGGGGCAGTGGGATTAGTTTGGGATTGATACAGGGCTATGGGGAGAGAGAGCGGGGCAGTGGGATTAGCTTGGGGTTGATACAGGATTATGGGGGGAAAGCTGGGCAGTGGGATTAGTTTGGGATTGATACAGGGCTATGAGGAGAGAGCGGGGCAGTGGGATTAGTTTGGGATTGATACAGGGCTATGGGGAGAGAGAGCGGGGCAGTGGGATTAGTTTGGGGTTGATACAGGACTATGGGGAGAGAGTGGGGCAGTGGGATTAGTTTGGGATTGATACAGGGCTATGTGGAGAGAGAGCGGGGCAGTGGGATTAGTTTGGGATTGATACAGGGCTTTGGGGAGAGATCGGGGCAGTGGGATTAGTTTGGGGATTGATACAGGGCTATGGGGAGAGAGAGCGGGGCAGTGGGATTAGTTTGAAATTGATACAGGGCTATGGGGAGAGAGCGAGGCAGTGGGATTAGTTGGGGATTGATACAGGGCTATGGGGAGAGAGCGGGGCAGTGGGATTAGTTTGGGATTGATACAGGGCTATGGGGAGAGAGCGGGGCAGTGGGATTAGTTTGGGATTGATACAGGGCTATGGGGAGAGAGCGGGGCAGTGGGATTAGTTTGGGACTGATGCAGGGCTATGGGGAGAGAGCGGGGCAGTGGGATTAGTTTGGGATTGATACAGGGCTATGGGGAGAGAGCGGGTCGGTGGGATTAGTTTGGGATTGATACAGGGCTATAGGGAGAGAGTGGGACAGTGGGATTAGTTTGGGATTGATACAGGGCTATGGGGAGAGAGCGGGGCAGTGGGATTTGGGATTGATACAGGGCTATGGGGAGAGACCGGGGCAGTGGGATTAGTTTGGGATTGATACAGGGCTATGGGGAGAGAGTGGGGCAGTGGGATTAGTTTGGGATTGATACAGGGCTATGGGGAGAGCGGGGCAGTGGGATTAGTTTGGGATTGATACAGGGCTATGGGGAGAGAGTGAGGCAGTGGGATTAGTTGGGGATTGATACAGGGCTATGGGGAGAGAGCGGGGCAGTGGGATTAGTTTGGGATTGATACAGGGCTATGGGGAGAGAGCGGGGCAGTGGGATTAGTTTGGGATTGATACAGGGCTATGGGGAGAGAGCGGGGCAGTGGGATTAGTTTGGGATTTATACAGGGCTATGGGGAGAGAGTGGGACAGTGGGATTAGTTTGGGATTGATACAGGGCTATGGGGAGAGTGTGGGACAGTGGGATTAGTTTGGGATTGATACAGGGCTATGGGGAGAGAGTGGGACAGTGGGATTAGTTTGGGATTGATACAAGGCTATGGGGAGAGAGTGGGACAGTGGGATTAGTTTGGGATTGATACAGGGCTATGGGGAGAGAGTGGGACAGTGGGATTAGTTTGGGATTGATACAGGGCTATGGGGAGAGAGTGGGACAGTGGGATTAGTTTGGGATTGATACAAGGCTATGGGGAGAGAGTGGGACAGTGGGATTAGTTTGGGATTGATACAGGGCTATGGGGAGAGAGCGGGGCAGTGGGATTAGATTGGGATTGATACAGGGCTATGGGGAGAGAGTGGGACAGTGGGATTAGTTTGGGATTGATACAGGGCTATGGGGAGAGAGTGGGACAGTGGGATTAGATTGGGATTGATACAGGGCTATGGGGAGAGAGTGGGACAGTGGGATTAGTTTGGGATTGATACAGGGCTATGGGGAGAGAGCGGGGCAGTGGGATTAGTTTGGGATTGCTCTTGCAAGGAGTCAGCAGACATGTTGGGCCACTGGCTGCCACCTGAGCTCTAAACCTCTGTGGTATTGTGGGTTCAACCTCTATCCAAGGACTAATCTAGGATAAAACGGCAATGCACTACTGAGGGGCGAGATGTTAAGTCCTGGCGCCGACTCTGTGTTCAGATTCCATGGTACTATTTGAGGAAGAGCAGGCCGTTTTCCTGGTCCTCTGCTCGGCATTCCTTCCTCAACCAAAACCGCCAGAAGTAGACCAACGAGTCATTTGTCTCATTATTGCTTGTGGGATCATGCTGTGCACAAAATGGCTGCTGCATTGCTTGCACAACAGTGACTGCACTGCTGAAATAAATTGTTAGAAGTTGTTGTACATGAAGCACTCTGAGATGTGAAGTGATACAAATGCAGTACAGTCTTCCCTCCTTCTTTAAAGGCCTCAGCTTCCTCCGGGCTTGCCAGGAGTTCTGCTCAGACCCAGACGATGTGGAGGAGACGGCCAGTGCGGTGACGTCCTGCTCGGCCCAGCCCGCCTTCTCCTGGACCGACTGCCCGAGGCAGCGGGAGCACCTCCCCCACCGCGGGGACGTCTCGCAGATGGTGGCTCGCCGCTTCCGCTTCCGGGACAAGGCCTTGCTCCTCCAAACCTTTGGCCTCCAGCCCTCGAGCTTCGCTGGAAACACGGCCGCTCGGATTGAGGATCTGGAACGCTGCGAGCCGGCATGTTGCCGTGGATACTACACCGTGACCATTTTAGGTACAGGGAACTTGGGTAACTGGGCGTTTCACTGCTGTTATCAGCACGTGTCGGCAGTCTTTGTAGGAGCTCCCGAATCCTAAAGAAGAGCCTGAACAGACCGGTTTTTGGATTGATACAGTGCTATGGGGAGAGAGCGGGGCAGTGGGATTAGTTTGTGATTGATACAGGGCGATGGGGAGAGAGCGGGGCAGTGGGATTAGTTTGTGATTGATACAGGGCTGTGGGGAAAGAGAGGGGCAGTGGGATTAGTTTGGGATTGATACAGGGCGATGGGGAGAGAGCGGGGCAGTGGGATTAGTTTGTGATTGATACAGGGCTGTGGGGAAAGAGAGGGGCAGTGGGATTAGTTTGGGATTGATACAGTGCTATGGGGAGAGAGCGGGGCAGTGGGATTAGTTTGTGATTGATACAGGGCTATGGGGAGAGAGCGGGGCAGTGGGATTAGTTTGTGATTGATACAGGGCGATGGGGAGAGAGCGGGGCAGTGGGATTAGTTTGTGATTGATACAGGGCTGTGGGGAAAGAGAGGGGCAGTGGGATTAGTTTGGGATTGATACAGTGCTATGGGGAGAGAGCGGGGCAGTGGGATTAGTTTGGGATTGATACAGTGCTATGGGGAGAGAGCGGGGCAGTGGGATTAGTTTGTGATTGATACAGGGCTGTGGGGAAAGAGGGGCAGTGGGATTAGTTTGGGATTGATACAGGGCTGTGGGGAAAGAGAGGGGCAGTGGGATTAGTTTGGGATTGATACAGTGCTATGGGGAGAGAGCGGGGCAGTGGGATTAGTTTGGGATTAATACAGGGCTATGGGGAGAGAGTGGGGCAGTGGGATTAGTTTGGGATTGATACAGGGCTATGGGGACAGAGCGGGGCAGTGGGATTAGTTTGGGATTGATACAGGGCTATGGGGAGAACGCAGGACAGTGTGATTAGTGTGGGATTGATACAGGGCTATGGGGGCGAGAGCAGGGCAATGGGATTGATACAGGGCTATGGGGGAGAGCGCGGAGCAGCGGGATTAGTATTGGATTGATGCAGGGCTATGGGGGAGAGCGGGGCAGTGGGATTAGTTTGGGATTGAGACAGGGCTATGGGGGAGCGAGCAGGGCAGTGGGATTAGTATTAGATTGAGACGGCTATGGGGAGAGAGCGGGACAGTGGGATTAGTGTGGGATTGATACAGCGCTATGGGGAGAGAGCGGGGCAGTGGGATTAGTTTGGGAATTGATACAGGGCTATGGGAAGCGAGCGGGGCAGTGGGATTAGTATTGGATTGATACAGGGCGATGGGGATAGAGCAGTGCAGTGGGATTAGTTTGGCATTGATACAGGGCTATGGTGAGAGAGCAGGACAGTGGGATTCGTTTGGAGATTGATACAGGGCTATGGTGAGAGAGCGGGACAGTGTGATTAGTTTCGAGATTGATACAGGGCTATGGTGAGAGAGCGGGACAGTGGGATTAGTTTGGGATTGATACAGGGCTATGGGGAGAGAGCGGGGCAGTGGGATTAGTTTGGGGATTGAAACAGGGCTATGGGGAGGGAGTGGGACAGTGTGATTAGTTTGGAATTGATACAGGGCTATGGGGAGAGCGCAGGGCAGTGGGATTAGTGTGGGATTGATACAGGGCTATGGGGAGAGAGCGGGGCAGTGGGGTTAGTATTGGATTGATACAGGGCTATGGGAAACGAGCGGGGCAGTGGGATTAGTATTGGATTGGTACAGGGCTATGGGGATGGAGTGGGGCAGTGGGATTAGTATTGGTTTGATACAGGGCTATGGGGAGAGCGGGGCAGTGGGATTGGTATTGGATTGATACAGGGCTATGGGGAGAGAGCGGGGCAGTGGGATTAGTATTGGATTGATGCAGGGCTATGGGGAGAGAGCGGGGCAGTGGGATTAGTATTGGATTGATGCAGGGCTATGGGGAGAGCGGGACAGTGGGATTAGTATTGGTTTGATACAGGGCTATGGGGAGAGCGGGGCAGTGGGATTAGTATTGGATTGATGCAGGGCTATGGGGAGAGAGCGGGGCAGTGGGATTGGTATTGGATTGATACAGGGCTATGGGGAGAGAGCGGGGCAGTGGGATTAGTATTGGATTGATGCAGGGCTATGGGGAGAGAGCGGGGCAGTGGGATTAGTATTGGATTGATGCAGGGCTATGGGGAGAGCGGGACAGTGGGATTAGTATTGGTTTGATACAGGGCTATGGGGAGAGCGGGGCAGTGGGATTAGTATTGGATTGATGCAGGGCTATGGGGAGAGAGCAGGGCAGTGGGATTAGTTTGGGAATTGATACAGGGCTATGGGAAGCGAGCGGGGCAGTGGGATTAGTATTGGATTGATACAGGGCTATGGGGAGAGAGCGGGACAGTGGGATTAGTATTGGATTGATGCAGGGCTATGGGGAGAGCGGGACAGTGGGATTAGTATTGGATTGATGCAGGGCTATGGGGAGAGAGCAGGGCAGTGGGATTAGTTTGGGAATTGATACAGGGCTATGGGAAGCGAGCGGGGCAGTGGGATTAGTATTGGATTGATACAGGGCTATGGGGATAGAGCGGGGCAGTGGGATTAGTATTGGATTGATACAGGGCTATGGGGATAGAGTGGGGCAGTGGGATTAATATTGGATTGATACAGGGCTATGGGGAGAGAGCGGGACAGTGGGATTAATATTGGATTGATACAGGGCTATGGGAAGCGAGCGGGGCAGTGGGATTAGTATTGGTTTGATACAGGGCTATGGGGAGAGAGCGGGACAGTGGGATTAATATTGGATTGATACAGGGCTATGGGGATAGAGCGGGACAGTGGGATTAGTATTGGATTGATACAGGGCTATGGGAAGCGAGCGGGGCAGTGGGATTAGTATTGGTTTGATACAGGGCTATGGGGAGAGAGCGGGACAGTGGGATTAGTATTGGTTTGATACAGGGCTATGGGAAGCGAGCGGGGCAGTGGGATTAGTGTGGGATTGATACAGGGCTATGGGGAGAGAGCGGTGCAGTGGGATTAGTATTGGTTTGATACAGGGCTATGGGGATAGAGCGGTGCAGTGGGATTAGTATTGGATTGACACAGGACTATGGGGATAGAGCGGGACAGTGGGATTAGTATTGGATTGATACAGGGCGATGGGGCTAGAGCGGGGCAGTGGGGTTAGTGTGGGATTGCTCTTGAAAAGAGTTGGCAGACACGATGGGCGGAATGGCCATCTCCTGAGCTCTAAACCTCTGTTGTTCTAGTGCTGTGGGTTCCATGTTTGGTTCCTCGCCGCTCCTGAAGGTGCTGAGCGTTGCTGGGGTACGATTCCACAGGTAATGTAGCAGCCCCTCCCAAAGGCTCCATCAAGAGCTGTTCACCTTGTGATCTCAATGTGTCAGCTGTTTGAGCTTCATTGGAGCAGGGAATTCTCCCAGGGGTCATTTGGAGGTGGGCGTTGCTGGCAAGGCTGGCACTTATTGCCTGTCCCTCGTTGCCCTGAGAAGGTGGTGGTGAGCTGCCGCCGCCTTGAACTGAGGGGCTTGCTGGGCCATTTCAGAGGGCAGTGAAGAGTCGACCACCTTGGTGTGGGACTGGAGTCACATATCGGCCCAGACCGGGTAAGGGCGGCAGGTTTCCTTCCCTAAAGGACATTGTTATGACAATCTGACAGCTTCACGATCACTTATATTGATAACCAGATTTTTGTTTCCAGATTCTTTTAAAGTTAATTCCAATTCTCAAGACTGCCAATGATTGGATTTAAACTCGGCTTCTCTGTGATGTAGCCCAGGCCTCTGGATTACTAGTCCAGAGTTTAACCACTTCGTACTCCTAAAGTACTCGAGTGCCCCCTACGGCCCTGACTGTGGCCAGTTAACTCGGCTCAAACAGGGAGAAGCAGCCAGAACTTCTGCTCTGTCTGTCTCAGACGCAAAATATTTTACCAGGAACTCCCCATCACTGAACAATCTGAGCTGGAGTCATTAATCTGGGGGTACCTCACCTTCAGTGGTTCTGATTTACTTCCTTGTTTCGGCTTTCTCGCTCTCTGCTACTCTGTTCACCTCGGCAGACAGCGATCTCCCTGACGGTTCAGCGGTTGAATGTTACTGAGCCCTACATCTCTCTGCCTTCCCCAATCCAGGGGCGCTGGTACCCAACGCTCGGCCGAGATCAGTGCAGCACAGACAGGAGATTGGGGGCCACCTTAAGCAGCTGGGCCTTGAGATTGGGGAAGAAGGGGAAATTGAGCAGGAATCTTACATGTCTTTTTCCTCTCTCACCTTCCAGGACTAAATGAAGAGCTGTCTTTGGACACGATCTTTTTCCCCACCGTTCCCGGGTTAGATCACCGAGCTGTGTGCTCTGCCAAGCACGACAACACTCTGGTCTCCATTGTGGCTCATGGAGGACCGTCCCGCGTTGACACGGACTCTGCAGAGAGCGCCTCGCCTTCTCCTGGTAAATGTTCCTTCCAGCTCTCTCTCTCTCTTCCTCCTCTCCCAAAGACACCGACTCTCACTGGACACAGGGACCCGACTGCCCACTGATACCTCATCCCAGGCCCCACTCTTCTTTTGTGAGTCTGGAATCACATCGAATGTACAGCGCAGAAACTGGCCCGTGCCGGTGTTTAGGCTCCACACCAGCCTCCTCCCACCCCTCTTCATCTCAGCCCATCAACCGGCCTATTTCTTTCTTCCTCGTGTTTATCCAGCTTCCTCTTAAATGCATCGATACTATTCGCCTCAACCACTCCCTGTGGGAGCGAGTTCCACATTCTCACCACTCTCTGGGTAAAGAAGTTTCTTCTGAATTCCCGATTGGATTTATCAGTGACCATCTTATATTGATGGCCCCTAGTTCTGGTCTCCTCCACAAGTGGAAACATCTTCTCTACGTGCACCCTATCGAACCCTTTCACAATCTTAAAGACTTATATCAGGTCGCCCCCTCAGCCTTCTCTTTTCTAGTGAAAAGAGCCCCAGCCTGTTCAGTTGAGAGATGAAGTGAGCTCGCAGGATAGTGACATGGGCCAGTCTTATTTTCTCGCCAGAAGAGGGAGCTCTTGCACCGTGTCTTCCCGTTGAAGGAAGTGAAATAAGCAGACCGTGTAATTCAGTTGCCGGTCAAGCCTTTCCCCACCGGCTCAGCGAGTTTAACCAGCAAATCCTGGTCTGTACAGGGATAGCCGAGGCAGTGGCAGGAGCACGCAATTGGTCTCGGTAAACTTCAGCTCATCCAAAACTCGGCTGTCTGTATCTCAACTCGTACCAAGTCCCGTTCACCCATCACCCCGTGTCCGCTGACCTGCGTTTGCTTCCGGTCCAGCAACACCTAAAAATTTAAAACTCTCAGCCTTGTGTTCAAATCCCTCCATGGTCCTCGCCCCCCTCCCTATCTCTGTAACCTCCTTCAGCCCCACAACTCCCCCCCCCCCCCCCCCCCGAGATCTCTGCGCTCCTCCAATTCCGCCCTCTTGCGCATCTCCCGATTTCCATCGCTCCACCATTGGCGGCCGTGCCTTCAGCTGCCTGGGGCCCGAGCTCTGGAATTTCCTCCTCTCTCCTCCTTTAAGACGCTCCTTAAAACCCACATCTTTGACCAAGCTTTTGGTCACCTATCCTATTATCTTGGTGTCAAATTTTATCTGATAAAGCTCCTGTGAAGCCCCTTGGCATGTTTTACTACATTAAAGGCGCTAGATAAATGCCAGTTGTTGTTAATAGGAGCATGCAATTCGCCTCAGCACACTGGGCTGGAGAGCAGGAAATCAGCTAGGACTCTCGCTCCTGTTCATCAACAGATAGCCTCAAGTGGAAAGCCCCGACCCCAGTCGCACAGCCCACTGATTGGGCTCTCGCATGGCGGTGACTGTGGACTCCATTGACAGGGAAAGCTGACCAAAGAAAGAACCAGCATTTCTACAGCACCTGTCATGTCCTCAGGACGTCCCAAAGCGCTTTACAGCCAATGAAGTAGCCGTTGTTGTAATTTTCACACAGCAAGATCAAACAGACTTTGCAGTGTGACAATGGCCGGATTATGTGCCCGAATTATGAGCTCAAGTCTCTGGAGTGGGACTTGAACCTCCTGACTCGGAGGCGAGAGACCCACGCATGACCCTGTGTTGGAAACCAAACGAAACAAAGAAGGGAAAATAGGCTTGACAATTTTTATTTAAAGTATTTATTTAAAGTATTGATTATTGGCAGGTGACGTTCTCAGATCAGCTGCCGGCCTGGAGGAGATGCTGTTCATCTTTGTCCTCGACCTCTGCAGCCAAGGAGACGCCAGTGTTGAAGTCGCGCTCAGTCGTGCCTACGTCCAGCACCGAGCTCTCTGAACAATGCAGGCCTTTCGTTTTTCCATCTTGATGCCAGCAGTATTCGCCCGGACTGGATCGATGCAGTCCGGGTTACAGTGGAATTTTAAATTATTTTAATGCTGTTTTCTTTCTGGATTTCTAAAAAGAAAAATTATGTTTGGGTTCCTGTGGAACGATATCAATCTCTGTCATTTCTTGCCATTAGAGGTAGTAAATTCATGAGCTGTGAATGGAGACCCTCCCCTCACACTCCTCTATAACTGGGACATGGGTGTTTGAGGGAGCTTCACTCTGTGTCTAACCCGTGCTGTACCTGCCCTGGGAGTGTTTGATGGGACAGTGTAGAGAGAGCTTTACTCTGTATCTAACCCGTGCTGTACCTGCCCTGGGAGTGTTTGATGGGACAGTGTAGAGGGAGCTTTACTCTGTATCTAACCAGTGCTGTACCTGCGTGATGGGACAGTGTAGAGGGAGCTTTACTCTGTATCTAACCCGTGCTGTACCTGTCCTGGGAGTGTTTGATGGGACAGTGTAGAGGGAGCTTTACTCTGTATCTAACCCGTGCTGTACCTGCCCTGGGAGTGTGTGATGGGACAGTGTAGAGGGAGATTTACTCTGTATCTAACCTGTGCTGTACCAGCCCTGGGAGTGTTTGATGGGACAGTGTAGAGGGAGCTTTACTCTGTATCTAACCCGTGCTGTACCTGCCCCGGGAGTGTTTGATGGGACAGTGTAGAGGGACTGTGCTGACATGTACTGAGTGAAGGCCCAGGTTTTATTTCTGGTGTATACTGAGCTGTTCTGACCAACTGACTCAGGATAGGTCCAATATCATGTTAGGTGGGGGGCGGGCGGGGGAAAGAGACTCCAGAGGAGAAAAAAACAGCAGATATATTTTTTTAGGCGACTTGTTTATCATGGAAAAGTTGAGTGAAAAATATGCATTTGTTGTATATTGATTATTTGTATCATAACTGACAAACAACTGTGGGAAGAAAAAACATTATGTTGAAAGAAAGGGTTAAATCTACTGTTTCTACAGCGGTGGGGGTGTTGGAGGACTGTGTTTCTACAGCGGTGGGGGCGGGGGGTTAGAGGACTGTGTTTCCCAGTTTCTGCGGGAAGATACGCTTTAGGTTTGATTTTTCTGCCTGTGTCTTTCGCTATCCTGATTATAAACCCAATTCTCACACTTGCGGTTGGTGAGTTTCCCTCCAAGTGCCACTCTTCTGGTCTCCCACATACTTGTGCTTCCCTGTCTCCGAATCCCAGTGTGCAACTCTCTCACACTCACAGATAGAGGCTACACTGTGAGTGCAAACGCTTAACTTTGTGCTTCTGCTGACTCATTTTCCCTCCCCCCCCCCCCCTCTTCAGAGCTTCTTGCGCCCAGTGTCGCTGCCCTCTGCGACTCTGGATGTTTTTGTGGGTGTTGCTCTATTGCCCGTCTCCTGAGGGCGCTGAGTCATGCCCGGGTCTGATCCCACAGGGCAGTGGCAGCCCGGCTGAGAGTCAGGTGGGCTATTTGGCACGGAGGGGCTGCACAGCCGACCTTAATCCTGTTCCCACCGGTCACTGCTAATGCCAACCTCTCTGCTCACCGCCCCATCCCAATTTTATCAAACCATTTATGTCGCTGCCTAAGTCGAGATCACCAACGCAAACATTCAGTGGATTGACTGTGGGGCATCTGTAGTGTCAGCCAGTGGTTCACACTCTCGCCTCGGAGGGTTGTGGGTTAAAGTCTCACTCCAGAGACTTGAGCACAAAAATCCAGGCTGACACTCCCCGTGCAGCGCGGAGGAGGGAGTGCTGCACAGCCGGAGGTGCCGTCGTTCGGATGAGTCGTTAAACCCAGGCCCCGTCTGCTCTACTGAATGAGCCAGAGCTCCAGCCCGGGTAGTTTACCTGAGGAATTAGAGTTTGCCAGAATCTCAGTGCTTTCACCCCATAGACAGGAAACCAGTCCACGTGGCTCGGAGTCTGCTGTTCCTAGTGAGAGCGTCAACGATTGGTGCAGCCTGCTCTGACCCTGTGATTGTTTCTTGAACTACTGTATATTGTGAAAAGTTACTTCAACAAGAAACTATTTTGATAAAAGTTTGTAGAGTTTGACCCGAGTTCTGTGCTCCCCAGTTATTCCAACGTGTTTTCGGCTCAGTCTGTGAGGGAAGTGGATCCCAGTGAACCTCTGGCTTATTTATAAAAGGAGTAAAGCAGCTAAAAATGAACTAGAATCGATCGCAGAAAGTGAGGATGGAAAGGCAAATGGGAATTGGTGCCGCGTGAGCGCAAATGGCCCAGAAATTCGGGTCTCCACGGGTGAGTCCGCACGGGGTACTCGCCCGTAGGCCCAATGGAAGTGCCGGTTTCCTGCATGCACTGCGCATGCGCGGGAAACCGGAACATCCGTTCCCCTGAAAGCAGGGGTTCAGAGGTGGAACGCGTGCGCCGGAGAGGCAGCGCGTGCGCATTCAACTTACGGTTTTTTGCAAGTTTCTCTGGAGGGTAAGTCTCCAGGAGTTACACTTTTAAAAAGCAGGCGCAAGGCCTGCTTTTAACAAGGTAAGTGGTGAATTAATTAAAACATTTTTTCCACAGGTTTATTATTTTTAAATACTTTAAAGGTAAGTTTATTTTTAGCCCCGTTAGAAAATGTAATTAATTTTTCAAAAATTTAAATTGTTTAAAAAAGTTATTTCATGTAATTTATAGTTATTTTAAAAATGTGATTTTTTTAAACATTTATTTGAAGTTTTAGTGATGTTTTGGGGCTTATAGTATTTATAGGTTTGACAGGTCACTTATGAATGAAGCATTCCCTGCTACCATTGGCTCTCCATGGCCCACGTGATCCCAGGGGACGCATCGAACTAACTGCACCCTGGGATACGCAAGCACTGCGCGCCGGCAGTTGGAGGCGACCCAGGATCGGAATCCCCTGCGGGCCCACAGCGCAACGGCCGGCGCGCTAGGTAAGTGCAGGTTGGGGGCTTGCACCCGCGGGAAGCCCCCCCGACCCGAATTTCTGGGCCAATAACTCGGGCACGCTTCGTGCTCTGATCGTTCACAAGTGACTCGTGTTGGAAGGTTTGTGGGTGCAGGCAGTGAGTGAGGACAGGGCCGTGATCAAACAGCTGGTGACACCCTGTCATTCAGAAGGATGGTCAACCATTAACTCTACTGTCAGCTGTGGCTCCGTGGGTCGCACCCTCGCTTGAGTCAGAGGGTTGTAGGTTCAAGTCCCACTCCAGAGACTTGAGCATATAATCCAGGCTGACACTCCCAGTGCAGTACTGAGGGAGCGCCGTGCTGTCGAATGAGACGTTAAACCGAGGCCCCGTCTGCACTCTCAGGTGGGTGTATAAGATCTCGCGGCCACTATTTCGAAGAAGAGCAGGGGAGTTCTCCCCCGTGTCCTGGGCCAGTATTTCTCCCTCGACCAACATCACTAAAAGAGATTATCTGGTCATTATCTAGTTGCTGTCTGTGGGAGCTTGCTGTGCACAAATTGGCTGTCCATTGCCTACATAAACAGTGATTACCCTTCAAAAAATACTTCATTGGCTGTAAAGTGGTTGGGAGAACGCTGCCGAAATGCAAGTCCTTTTTCATAGTCCCTGTTGGGGAGAAGAGGATAGATCGAAGCTGCTATAAAATGTTGAATACCAAACTGTTCCTACTTGTGGTTTGGCATCCCAGCCGAAGGGGCAAGTGGTGGGAGGCTGATTGTCCCCAGACTCATGCACCTTCTGCCAGCCAATTCAAAATGACATGGGGCAGAGAGAGACGGGCTTAGATCAGTTCCTCAGTTGTAGCAGTCACCATAGCTGGCTGTGCTGTACCTGACCGCAGTGGGAAACACGAACGCCCCATTCACCTCGACCAGCACACAGTCCAGTACTGACTTGTTGAAGAACATTCCCCAACTCGGCTTGTACTGAAATGTCTGGGCAGCTGGCAGTAAATGGCCACTGCAGTGTCAGGATTTAGTAATCACCTACAACGCCTAGGCTCCCTAATGAGTTCTCTCGATTTGCTTTAATTCTCCCATCGGCTGCGAATGAGCAGCAACTTAAGTTAAAGGCTCTGCTAAATCTCTGGGTCTGAGGGGTGGAGAGGGGGGTGTGCGGATTTCAGGGGACTGGGAAGAATCTCTCGCCACACGCGTCGATATTTAACAGAGGAAGCAGAACACTGCGGATGCTGGAAATACTCAGGTCAGGCAGCATCTGCGGAGAGAGAAACAGAGTTAACGTTTCAGGTCAAATGACCTTTCGCCAGGACTGAGCATCGACCTGAAACATTAACTCGGTTTCTCTCTCCACAGATGCTGCCTGACCTGCTGAGTGTTTCCAATATTTAACAGAGGGCTTCGCAATATATTGCACCACACTTTACTAAGTTGGTAAAATCCAGGAACGTACAAGGCTACAACAGTTGATACAATGATGTCCTTCCCTACATTACAACAGCGGCTACACTTCAAAAAGTACTTCGTTGGCTGTGAAGCGCTTTGGGACATTCGTGAAAGGCGCTGGAGAAATGCAAGTCTTTTTTTGTCATGGCTGTTTTTTTAGATTTATTTTTTTTATACTCAGTTTTCATAAAGCAGTGAAAACTCCGAGGGCACGATTGGATGTGGCCGCCACAGCCGATGGCCAATTGTGTATTGTACCCCAGTCCTGACTGGCTTGTTGGAGCCTCCTCTTTAGTTTTCTCCCTCATTGGGCTTCGATTCCTTTGTCTCTTCATTCTATTGGCAGTCCTTTGCTTTCCGACATCTCCATTCGAGCTGTCAGTAGCCCAACCACCTGCTGCTCGTTTTATTGGGTTACTTTAAGGACGGTCCCTGCAGACAAATGAAAGCTGGCAAGAAGATTTAAAGGATTATCCATCATCAGAGGCTTTGAGGATTCCTGGATTAGAGAGACGGCTTGTAGGAAATCCAGCCCCAAACACCAGAAACACGGACTCTGAATATCTAACGCACAAGCTGCCGTCATCTCAGTACTGCTGAGCATAGATAGACTGGTCAGCTTCCTCGCCTCAATATGATGCTTGGAGCCAGGGCACCGTTCTACAGGTGCTGTCGGTCCTCAGGATCCTTCTCCAAGTGACAGTCGTTTACACATGAACACAGATAGGCTATTCGACAGTAAAAGGATAACATCCAACCCCTCGATCCTGCCCACTATCAATGTGCAACAGAGGAAGGTTGAATGGAGATTTAATTGAGGTGTATAAAATGATGAGGGGCCGAGATAGAGTGGATAGGAAGGACCCATTTCCCTCAGCAGAGGGGTCAAAAATCAGGGGGCAGAGATTTCAAGTAATCGGTAGAAGGATTAGAGGGGAGTTGAGAATACTTTTCACCCAGAGGGTGGTGGGGGTCTGGAACTCACTACCTGAAAGGGTGGGCGAGGCAGAAACCCTCACCACATTTAAAAAGTACTTGGATATGCACTTGAAGTGCTTATGGACCAGGAGCTGGAAAGTGGGATTAGGCTGGATCGCTCTTTTTCAGCCGGCGTGATGGGCCGAATGGCCTCCTTCTGCTCCGTAAATTTCTGTGATTCTAAGGGTGGGTTGCGCAGGAACAGGAAGAGGCCATTCAGCCCCTCGAGCCTGTTCCACCATTCAATGAGATCAGGGCCGATCTGTATCTTAACTCCATCTGCCCGCCTTGGTTCCGTAACCCTTAATACCCTTACCTAACAAAAATCTTATCAATCTCAGTTCTGAAAGTTTCAATTGACCCCCGGCCTCGACAGCTTTTTGGGGGAGAGAGTTCCAGATTTCCACCCCCCTTTGTGTGAAGAAGTGCTTCCCGACATCACCCCTGAACGGCCTGGCTCTAATTTTAAGGCCCTGCCCTCTTGTTCTGGACTCTGCCCGGCAGAGGAAATAGGTTATTAGACTGGGATCAGGAGCAGGGGCCCTGACTGAATTTCCCCTCTAACCCAGAGGACACCAGTTGTCTCAACCCAGCTTATTCACCACAGGCTGGGGCAACACTTAGCTACGAGATTCCTCATCTGTGTCACTTAGCTATTAGCTGGATAAACTCAGCAAGTGATGGAGGTCCCATGGTTATATATTATAGAAAATTGTATACCACAATTAAAATCATAAAAAGATAAGTCAGAAGAATTCAGTAATAAAACTGGTAATAGTGACCGGATCGCTCTCCCTTTTGCCATTTTGAAATTAGACCTTTACCTGATGCAACATTGAGGGAACTTGCATTTTTGCTTTTTATTGTAATTTAAATCAGATTTACAAATGTATCGTGAAGTGGCAGAGTCACAAATGGCATCCTCTGTGATTGTGGTAAACTATCCTTTCCTCAGCCTGTCTGCAACCTTTGACACAATTGCCCACACCATCCTCCTCCATCGCCTCTCCTCTGTCATCCAGCTGGGTGGCACTGCCCTCGCCTGGTTCCACTTCGATCTATCCAGTCGTAGCCAGAGAATCGCCTGAAATGGCTTCTCCTCCCACTCCCTCTGGAGTTTCCCCCCAAGGATCAGCCCTCTCCTATTTCACATCTACACGCTGCCCCTCGGCGACATCATCTGAAAACACATCAGGTTCAACATGTACGCTGACGACACCCAGCTCTACCTCAGCACCATCTCTCTCGACCCCTCCACTGCTTCTGATGTCACGCTGCTTGTCCAACATTGTCCTGGGGATGAGCAGAAATGTCCTACAATTTAACACTGGGAAGACTGAAGCTGTTGTCTTTGGTCCCTGCCACAAACTCCGTTCCCCAGCCACCGACTCCATCCCTCTCCCTGGCCACTCACTGTCCGAGGCTGAACCTGACTGTTCACATCCTTGGTATCATATTTGAACTTGAGCTGAGCTTGCGACCACATATCCTCTCCGTCACAAAGACCGCCTCCGCCCCTGCCTACCTCAGTCCATCTGCTGCTGAAACCCTCATCCTTGCCTTTGTTACCTCCAAACTCGACTATTCCAACACACTCCTGGCCGACTTCCCATCTTCCACACTCTATAAACTGGAGCTCGTCTAAAACTCTGCTGCCCGTATCCTATCGCACACCAAGTCCCTTTCACCCATGGCCCCTGTGCTCGCTGACCAACGTTGCCTCCCGGTCCACCAACACTTTGATTTTAAAACTCTCACCCATGTTTTCAATTCCCTCCATGGCCTCACCCCTCCCTACCTCCAGCCCTACCGATCTCTGCGCTCCTCCAATTCTGGCCTCGTGAGCATCCCTGTTTTTCTTGGCCGCACCATTGGCAGCCGTGCCTTCAGCTGCCTGGGCCCTACGCTCTGGAATTCTACTGGCTGAACCTCTCCGCCTCTCTCTCCCCTTTAAGACATTCCTTGAAACCTCCCTCTGTGACCAAGCTTTGGTCACCGGTCCCAATGTCTCAAGTGGCTCGGTGTCAAGTTTTGTTTGATAATCGCTCCTGTGAAGCACCTTGGGACATTTTACTAGGTTAAAGGCGCTGTATAAATGCAAGTTGTTGCTGTTATAAAACCGTGAGTGACAACTGATGAAGGGGGTCCCTGTTTATGGTCTGGTGGACAGACACGATACACTAGCTGTTGATGCTCGTGCTCAATGGGAAAGGGCAAGGGCCGCGCCCTCTGCTTGGTGACCCCGGATTGATTCTTTCCCCGTAGGTGTCAATGCGGCTGTCAGTCGCCAGCTTTCTGCCCTTCACTTTGTTTCCGACTGGGGCCTTTTCTCTTCCCTCGAAAGCTCCCTGGGATTCCCCAAAGGAGGTCGAGGAATGCCTCCTGCCATGCCCCCCGGGGCTATGCTCCAATGGATCCGAACAAGGCCTCTCGTTAACCCAGCGCGGCCTACAAAACAAACGCAGCTCGGCCCCCATACAAGCAGCAGACAAAGGGAACAGGAGCGGTAAAGAAGGGAATCAGTCAGTCACTGGCCTAAATACATTTACCTACCGCAGGGGTCAGGCAGGTCGGCCCAGAGCAGGTTGAGTCCGACAGCCCCAAGCCAGTTGAATAAAGGCCGTACCGAAATTTAGCTGTCAAACACCTGTAGTCTTCATTACAACGTCGAAACCCCTTCTCTCTCCCACTTCAGGAATGTGTCGCCAGGACCTTCAGTCTATGCTCCATCCTGTCTAAAGAGGCTAAAAATAAAATAAAAGTCGACAGACTAAAACTCAGCAAGCTACGTTTAAAATAGTCCCAACGAGAAAGCTACAAAAAAAGGCTGGAACTGATCAAATTTCAGTGATATTTCTCATAGAAACCTACAGCACAGGAGGAGGCCATTCGGCCCATCGTGCCTGTGCCGGCTCTTTGAACGAGCTCTCCGATTAGTCCCACTCCCCCCTGCTCTTTCCCCACAGCCCTGCAAATCTTTTCTCTTCAAGTATTTCTCCAATTCCCCTTTTGAAAGTTACTATTGAATCTACTTCCACCGCCCTTTCAGGCAGCGCGTTCCAGATCATTTAAAGGGAAGTTAGATAAGCTTTCAGCCCATGGTAGCTATACACCGAGTCACAGAGCAGGATGTTAGCAGTGGGAGCTGGACACACAAGTAATGTTTTTTGTTGGGGGGGGGGGGGGGGGGGGGGGGGGGGTTAGTACACAAACATAGCTGGAACAAACATCACCAGCTGTGGCCACACAGTGAAGACCAAAGCGGGGGTGTAACGGAGCTGGCTGCACGTTAGTTAACGCTCGCAATGCCCGTCAGGAAATAGCAACCGTTGGAGTGGTACAGGCCCCAGAGGGCTGTTGCCAACCCTCCAGGAATGCCCTAGAGTCTCCAGGAACGGAAGCCGAATCTCCTGGGCCCCGCTGCGAGCGACTCCGGGAGAAAATCGTAGGGACATTGAAAAACATGCCGATATTTTCATTTTCTTTCCACACTTTTCATTGGTTGTAACTAGGGTGAGGGAAATGGAGATGGGGAGGGGGGGAACGATTGACTGGAAATCTCCAGTCACGCGTCCAACCAGAGTTGGCGCGGCTAGGCCCCAGTGAGTTACGCTGGGCTACGTCATGTGATACATTTCCCATAAATATCCGATTACAAATCAATACCGTCACATCTGTGGAGTCTCTCTGATGACAGCTCTGCCTGTCCCAGCCGCCCCTAACATTGGGAGGACTCTGCCAATTAAATACAGCGTGGAGAGCAGGGAGGAGAAGGTGAGGCATGTTTGCAGCCCAGGTGAGAGAGAGAGTGTGTCAGTGTGTGAGAGAGAGAGAGTGTGTCAGTGTGTGAGAGAGAGAGTGTGTCAGAATGTGTGTGAGAGAGAGAGTGTGTCAGTGTGTGTGAGAGTGTGTCAGTGTGTGTGAGAGAGTGTGTCAGTGTGTGTGAGAGTGTGTCAGTGTGTGTGAGAGTGTGTCAGTGTGTGTGAGAGTGTGTCAGTGTGTGTGAGAGAGTGTGTCAGTGTGAGAGAGAGTGTGTCAGTGTGTGTGAGTGTGTGTCAGTGTGTGTGAGAGAGTGTGTCAGTGTGTGTGAGAGAGTGTGTCAGTGTGAGAGAGAGTGTGTCAGTGTGAGAGAGAGTGTGTCAGTGTGTGTGAGAGTGTGTGTCAGTGTGTGTGAGAGAGTGTGTCAGTGTGTGTGAGAGAGTGTGTCAGTGTGTGTGAGAGTGTGTGTCAGTGTGTGTGAGTGTGTCAGTGTGTGTGAGAGAGTGTCAGTGTGTGTGAGAGTGTGTCAGTGTGTGAGAGAGTGTGTCAGTGTGTGTGAGAGTGTGTGTCAGTGTGTGTGTGAGAGTGTGTGTGAGAGAGAGTGTGTGAGAGTGTCAGTGTGTGTGTGTGTGTGTGTGAGAGAGTGTGTCAGTGTGTGAGAGAGAGTGTGTCAGTGTGTGTGAGAGAGTGTGTGAGAGAGTGTGTCAGTGTGTGAGAGAGAGAGTGTGTCAGTGTATGTGAGTGTGTGTGTCAGTGTGTGTGAGAGAGTGAATCAGTGTGTGTGAGAGAGTGTGTCAGTGTGTGAGAGTGTGTCAGTGTGTGTGAGAGTGTGTGTCAGTGTGTGTGAGAGTGTGTCAGTGTGTGAGAGAGTGTGTCAGTGTGTGTGTGTGTGTGTGTGTGAGAGAGTGTGTCAGTGTGTGTGAGAGAGTGTGTCAGTGTGTGAGAGTGTGTCAGTGTGTGAGAGAGAGTGTCAGTGTGTGTGAGAGAGAGAGTGTGTCAGTGTGTGTGAGAGAGAGTGTGTCAGTGTGCGTCAGTGTGTGAGAGAGTGTCAGAATGTGTGTGAGAGAGTGTGTCAGAATGTGTGTGAGAGAGAGAGTGTGTCAGAATGTGTGTGAGAGAGAGAGTGTGTCAGTGTGTGTGAGAGAGAGAGTGTGTCAGTGTGTGTGAGAGAGTGTGTGTCAGTGTGTGAGAGAGAGTGTGTCAGTGTGAGAGAGAGTGTGTCAGTGTGTGTGAGAGTGTGTGTCAGTGTGTGTGAGAGAGTGTGTCAGTGTGTGTGAGAGAGTGTCAGTGTGTGTGAGAGAGAGTGTCAGTGTGAGAGTGTGTCAGTGTGTGTGTGTGTGTCAGTGTGTGTGAGAGTGTGTCAGTGTGTGTGAGAGTGTCAGTGTGTGTGAGAGTGTGTGTCAGTGTGTGTGAGAGAGTGTCAGTGTGTGTGACAGTGTGTGTGAGAGTGTGTCAGTGTGTGTGAGAGAGTGTCAGTGTGTGTGAGAGTGTGTGTCAGTGTGTGTGAGAGAGTGTGTCACTGTGTGTGAGAGAGAGTGTCAGTGTGAGAGAGAGTGTGTCAGTGTGTGTGAGAGAGTGTGTCAGTGTGAGAGAGTGTGTCAGTGTGTGTGTCAGTGTGTGTGAGAGAGTGTGTCAGTGTGTGTGAGAGAGAGTCAGTGTGAGAGAGTGTGTCAGTGTGTGTGAGTGTGTGTCAGTGTGTGTGAGAGAGTGTGTCAGTGTGTGTGAGAGAGTGTGTCAGTGTGTGAGAGAGTGTGTCAGTGTGTGTGAGAGTGTGTCAGTGTGTGTGAGAGTGTGTGTCAGTGTGTGTGTGAGAGTGTGTGTCAGTGTCAGTGTGTGTGTGTGTGTGTGAGAGAGTGTGTCAGTGTGTGTGAGAGTGTGTGTCAGTGTGTGTGAGAGTGTGTCAGTGTGTGTGAGAGAGTGTGTCAGTGTGTGAGAGAGTGTGTCAGTGTGTGTGAGAGAGTGTGTCAGTGTGTGTGAGAGAGTGTGTGTGAGAGTGTGTCAGTGTGTGTGTGTGAGAGAGTGTGTCAGTGTGTGAGAGAGTGTGTGTCAGTGTGTGTGTGAGAGTGTGTCAGTGTGTGAGAGTGTGTCAGTGTGTGAGAGAGAGTGTCAGTGTGTGTGAGAGAGAGAGTGTGTCAGTGTGTGTGAGAGAGAGTGTCAGTGTGCGTCAGTGTGTGAGAGAGAGTGTCAGAATGTGTGTGAGAGAGAGTGTGTCAGAATGTGTGTGAGAGAGAGTGTGTCAGAATGTGTGTGAGAGAGAGAGTGTGTCAGAATGTGTGTGTGAGAGAGAGAGTGTGTCAGTGTGTGTGAGAGAGTGTGTCAGTGTGTGAGAGAGTGTGTCAGTGTGTGTGAGAGAGTGTGTCAGAATGTGTGTGAGAGAGAGAGTGTGTCAGAATGTGTGTGTGAGAGAGAGTGTCAGTGTGTGTGAGAGAGTGTGTCAGTGTGTGTGAGAGAGTGTGTCAGTGTGTGTGAGAGTGTGTCAGTGTGTGTGAGAGTGTGTGTCAGTGTGTGTCAGTGTGTGTGAGAGTGTGTCAGTGTGTGTGAGAGTGTGTGTCAGTGTGTGTGAGAGAGTGTGTGTGAGAGTGTCAGTGTGTGTGTGTGTCAGTGTGTGTGAGTGTGTCAGTGTGTGTGAGAGTGTGTGTCAGTGTGTGTGAGAGTGTGTCAGTGTGTGAGAGTGTGAGAGTGTGTGTCAGTGTGTGTGTGAGAGTGTGTGTCAGTGTGTGTGAGAGAGTGTGTGTGAGAGTGTGTGTGTGTGTGAGAGAGTGTGTGTCAGTGTGTGTGAGAGTGTGTCAGTGTGTGTGAGAGAGTGTGTCAGTGTGTGTGAGAGTGTGTCAGTGTGTGTGAGAGAGTGTGTGTGAGAGTGTGTCAGTGTGTGTGTGTGTGTGTGTGTGAGAGAGTGTGTCAGTGTGTGAGAGAGTGTGTGTCAGTGTGTGTGAGAGAGTGTGTCAGTGTGTGAGAGAGAGAGTGTGTCAGTGTGTGTGAGAGAGAGTGTGTCAGTGTGCGTCAGTGTGTGAGAGAGAGAGTGTGTCAGAATGTGTGTGAGAGAGAGAGTGTGTCAGAATGTGTGTGAGAGAGAGAGTGTGTCAGTGTGTGTGAGAGAGAGAGTGTGTCAGTGTGTGTGAGAGAGTGTGTGTCAGTGTGTGAGAGAGAGAGTGTGTCAGTGTGTGTGAGAGTGTGTCAGTGTGTGTGAGAGTGTGTGTCAGTGTGTGTGAGAGAGTGTGTCAGTGTGTGTGAGAGAGTGTGTCAGTGTGTGTGAGAGAGTGTGTCAGTGTGTGTGAGAGTGTGTGTCAGTGTGTGTGAGAGAGTGTGTCAGTGTGTGTGTGTGTGTGTGAGAGTGTGTGTCAGTGTGTGTGAGAGAGTGTGAGAGAGTGTGTCAGTGTGTGTGTGTGTGTGTGTGAGAGTGTGTGTCAGTGTGTGAGAGAGAGTGTCAGTGTGTGTGAGAGAGTGTGTCAGTGTGTGTGAGAGAGTGTGTCAGTGTGTGTGTGTGTGTGTGAGAGTGTGTCAGTGTGTGTGTGTGTGTGTGTGTGTGTCAGTGTGTGAGAGAGAGTGTCAGTGTGTGTGAGAGAGAGTGTCAGTGTGTGAGAGAGTGTGTCAGTGTGTGTGAGAGTGTGTCAGTGTGTGTGAGAGAGTGTCAGTGTGTGTGAGAGAGTGTGTGTGTGAGAGTGTGTCAGTGTGTGTGTGTGAGAGAGTGTGTGAGAGAGTGTGTCAGTGTGTGAGTGTGTCAGTGTGTGAGAGAGAGTGTCAGTGTGTGTGAGAGAGAGTGTGTCAGAATGTGTGTGAGAGAGAGTGTGTCAGAATGTGTGTGAGAGAGAGAGTGTGTCAGTGTGTGTGAGAGAGTGTGTGTCAGTGTGTGAGAGAGAGAGTGTGTCAGTGTGTGTGAGAGAGTGTCAGTGTGTGTGAGAGAGTGTGTCAGTGTGTGTGAGAGTGTGTGTGAGAGTGTGTGTCAGTGTGTGTGTGAGAGTGTGTCAGTGTGTGTGTGTCAGTGTGTGAGAGAGTGTGTCAGTGTGTGAGAGAGAGTGTGTCAGTGTGTGTGAGAGAGTGTCAGTGTGTGAGAGAGAGTGTGTCAGTGTGTGTGAGAGAGTGTGTGTGAGAGAGTGTGTCAGTGTGTGTGAGAGTGTGTGTGAGAGTGTCAGTGTGTGTGAGAGAGTGTGTCAGTGTGTGTGAGAGTGTGTGTCAGTGTGTGAGAGAGAGTGTGTGAGAGAGTGTGTCAGTGTGTGAGAGTGTCAGTGTGTGAGAGAGAGTGTCAGTGTGTGTGAGAGAGAGAGTGTGTCAGAATGTGTGTGAGAGATAGAGTGTGTCAGTGTGTGTGAGAGAGAGTGTGTCAGTGTGTGTGAGAGAGTGTGTCAGTGTGTGTGAGAGTGTGTGTCAGTGTGTGAGAGAGAGTGTGTCAGTGTGAGTGTGTCAGTGTGTGTGAGCGTGTGTCAGTGTGTGTGAGAGTGTGTCAGTGTGTGTGAGAGAGTGTCAGTGTGTGAGAGAGTGTGTCAGTGTGTGTGAGAGTGTGTGTCAGTGTGTGTGTGAGAGTGTGTGTGAGAGAGAGTGTGTGAGAGTGTCAGTGTGTGTGTGTGTGTGTGTGTGAGAGAGTGTGTCAGTGTGTGAGAGAGAGTGTGTCAGTGTGTGTGAGAGAGTGTGTGAGAGAGTGTGTCAGTGTGTGAGAGAGAGAGTGTGTCAGTGTATGTGAGTGTGTGTGTCAGTGTGTGTGAGAGAGTGAATCAGTGTGTGTGAGAGAGTGTGTCAGTGTGTGAGAGTGTGTCAGTGTGTGTGAGAGTGTGTGTCAGTGTGTGTGAGAGTGTGTCAGTGTGTGAGAGAGTGTGTCAGTGTGTGTGTGTGTGTGTGTGTGAGAGAGTGTGTCAGTGTGTGTGAGAGAGTGTGTCAGTGTGTGAGAGTGTGTCAGTGTGTGAGAGAGAGTGTCAGTGTGTGTGAGAGAGAGAGTGTGTCAGTGTGTGTGAGAGAGAGTGTGTCAGTGTGCGTCAGTGTGTGAGAGAGAGTGTCAGAATGTGTGTGAGAGAGTGTGTCAGAATGTGTGTGAGAGAGAGAGTGTGTCAGAATGTGTGTGAGAGAGAGAGTGTGTCAGTGTGTGTGAGAGAGAGAGTGTGTCAGTGTGTGTGAGAGAGTGTGTGTCAGTGTGTGAGAGAGAGTGTGTCAGTGTGAGAGAGAGTGTGTCAGTGTGTGTGAGAGTGTGTGTCAGTGTGTGTGAGAGAGTGTGTCAGTGTGTGTGAGAGAGTGTCAGTGTGTGTGAGAGAGAGTGTCAGTGTGAGAGTGTGTCAGTGTGTGTGTGTGTGTCAGTGTGTGTGAGAGTGTGTCAGTGTGTGTGAGAGTGTCAGTGTGTGTGAGAGTGTGTGTCAGTGTGTGTGAGAGAGTGTCAGTGTGTGTGACAGTGTGTGTGAGAGTGTGTCAGTGTGTGTGAGAGAGTGTCAGTGTGTGTGAGAGTGTGTGTCAGTGTGTGTGAGAGAGTGTGTCACTGTGTGTGAGAGAGAGTGTCAGTGTGAGAGAGAGTGTGTCAGTGTGTGTGAGAGAGTGTGTCAGTGTGAGAGAGTGTGTCAGTGTGTGTGTCAGTGTGTGTGAGAGAGTGTGTCAGTGTGTGTGAGAGAGAGTCAGTGTGAGAGAGTGTGTCAGTGTGTGTGAGTGTGTGTCAGTGTGTGTGAGAGAGTGTGTCAGTGTGTGTGAGAGAGTGTGTCAGTGTGTGAGAGAGTGTGTCAGTGTGTGTGAGAGTGTGTCAGTGTGTGTGAGAGTGTGTGTCAGTGTGTGTGTGAGAGTGTGTGTCAGTGTCAGTGTGTGTGTGTGTGTGTGAGAGAGTGTGTCAGTGTGTGTGAGAGTGTGTGTCAGTGTGTGTGAGAGTGTGTCAGTGTGTGTGAGAGAGTGTGTCAGTGTGTGAGAGAGTGTGTCAGTGTGTGTGAGAGAGTGTGTCAGTGTGTGTGAGAGAGTGTGTGTGAGAGTGTGTCAGTGTGTGTGTGTGAGAGAGTGTGTCAGTGTGTGAGAGAGTGTGTGTCAGTGTGTGTGTGAGAGTGTGTCAGTGTGTGAGAGTGTGTCAGTGTGTGAGAGAGAGTGTCAGTGTGTGTGAGAGAGAGAGTGTGTCAGTGTGTGTGAGAGAGAGTGTCAGTGTGCGTCAGTGTGTGAGAGAGAGTGTCAGAATGTGTGTGAGAGAGAGTGTGTCAGAATGTGTGTGAGAGAGAGTGTGTCAGAATGTGTGTGAGAGAGAGAGTGTGTCAGAATGTGTGTGTGAGAGAGAGAGTGTGTCAGTGTGTGTGAGAGAGTGTGTCAGTGTGTGAGAGAGTGTGTCAGTGTGTGTGAGAGAGTGTGTCAGAATGTGTGTGAGAGAGAGAGTGTGTCAGAATGTGTGTGTGAGAGAGAGTGTCAGTGTGTGTGAGAGAGTGTGTCAGTGTGTGTGAGAGAGTGTGTCAGTGTGTGTGAGAGTGTGTCAGTGTGTGTGAGAGTGTGTGTCAGTGTGTGTCAGTGTGTGTGAGAGTGTGTCAGTGTGTGTGAGAGTGTGTGTCAGTGTGTGTGAGAGAGTGTGTGTGAGAGTGTCAGTGTGTGTGTGTGTCAGTGTGTGTGAGTGTGTCAGTGTGTGTGAGAGTGTGTGTCAGTGTGTGTGAGAGAGTGTCAGTGTGTGTGAGAGTGTGTCAGTGTGTGAGAGTGTGAGAGTGTGTGTCAGTGTGTGTGTGAGAGTGTGTGTCAGTGTGTGTGAGAGAGTGTGTGTGAGAGTGTGTGTGTGTGTGAGAGAGTGTGTGTCAGTGTGTGTGAGAGTGTGTCAGTGTGTGTGAGAGAGTGTGTCAGTGTGTGTGAGAGTGTGTCAGTGTGTGTGAGAGAGTGTGTGTGAGAGTGTGTCAGTGTGTGTGTGTGTGTGTGTGTGAGAGAGTGTGTCAGTGTGTGAGAGAGTGTGTGTCAGTGTGTGTGAGAGAGTGTGTCAGTGTGTGAGAGAGAGAGTGTGTCAGTGTGTGTGAGAGAGAGTGTGTCAGTGTGCGTCAGTGTGTGAGAGAGAGAGTGTGTCAGAATGTGTGTGAGAGAGAGAGTGTGTCAGAATGTGTGTGAGAGAGAGAGTGTGTCAGTGTGTGTGAGAGAGAGAGTGTGTCAGTGTGTGTGAGAGAGTGTGTGT